>NC_134859.1:81838214-82168928 GCF_049852395.1 Peromyscus maniculatus bairdii | reverse complement strand
CATTTTGAGACTAAGAAAATGGGGTTACTTTGGAACCAAGTGCCTTCCAGCTTCCTACTGCTTAGCCAGGCCTCCTGCCTTTTAAAATAAGCCATAGAAGGTCTTTCTCTTTCTAACATATGGCAGGAGGTGGGCAGATATCGAGTGGCTCATGCTCTTCATCATTGTGGATCTGTTTTCCAGTCTGAAAACAGATGCTGAGGCAGGATGGTAATGGGAAATGACTGGGAAAGGTGAGCGTAACATACTTAGCAACACTAAGCTGCCAGAATAAGCTGCTTAAGAATTTCCTGTTGGCATGAGACATTTTATTGTAAGCAAGGATATTCTTATTTATCTGGCTTTTACGTTATAGGTGATTTAATATCTTGGGCTGAGATAATGCCAAAAATAATCCAGACAACATGAGCCCAACAGCCATAGAAATGCCATAGATATAGTGCAACAGCTTAAGAAGGCTTTAACTTTTCTGAACACAATTGATTTCACTGTCCTCAAGTGTGTTCAACTGTCCATTAACTCAGTTAACCAGTTTTAACCTGCAGTTCCTTTTCCCTCTTAAGGAACAGGGTTGTAGAAAAATCTGATTGCTTCATGTGGACTCCATTCTCTTGTAGGCCAAGTGTGTATGGAAACACCCCCCTGGTGATGAGATATACCGCAAAGGCTCCATCTCTGTGTTTGAAGTAGATGGCAAGAAAAACAAGGTAAAAAGTGGTGACTTGAAAGAAAGAGGTGCTTGGGTCAAGCATTGATGGGTTCCCAAGTTTGTTTTGTCTTCACAAAACATTTGTGTGGACTAGGGATTAGTTCTGTTTCAGGATAGTGCTGGTTTGGCCGTTCTTTGCTTTGGGTGTTTTCTAAACTCTTCTAGCCTCTGACCCCCCACATAAACTCTTTCTCTGCTTCCAGATCTACTGCCAAAACCTGTGCCTTTTGGCGAAGCTTTTTCTGGACCATAAGACGTTATACTATGATGTAGAACCTTTCCTGTTCTACGTTATGACAGAAGCGGACAATACTGGCTGTCACCTGATTGGATATTTTTCTAAGGTCAGCAGGATCTGGTGATTTAGAAGCTTAACAACCACAGCAGCATTATGGGTATTGGCATTAGAGGGCTCAGACCTCTGATGGGGAAGCAGACAATGGTGATAGGCTTCCTGTAAGCCAAAGAAGAAGGCGGCAGCCAGCACACGTATGACAGATAGCTTTATGAACATATTCTGTCTAGGTTCTTCTTCTGTTATCCAGTGGGCCTGGAATTACTATGCAGCCTAAACTGGCATGAGACCCAGGATATCCTCCTGCCTCAATCTCCAAAGGGCTGGGATTACAGACATGAATCTGATACTTGGCTGATACTGTTATTAGAAGGTTCTAGTTTATTCGGTTTCTGTACTTGTGGATTGGAGCTACCACTGGCCTGTACCCTTCCTGTGAATTTAAAACATGTCTTATAGTTGAGCCAACTCTGCTGGCTTTGCCTTTCTCCTTGTTGTTAGGTTAAAACCAGGAACATATTCTAGTTGCTTGTTCTCCAGCTGGGTCATTGTAGCATGACTAGTCCCTCTAGTGGTAATACCTCTTCATCTTTAAAAGGTACAGGGCCATCACAGTGGCCTCCAGCACTATTTCAGAAGTACTTTTGTCCATCTGTTCTCTGTTATGTGGTCCCGATCTAGATGTTTTAGTGCCCAAGATTGCTGGGATCTACAAGACAGATAGAGAAAAGTATAACAGAATAGCCCAGGAATGGACTCAGAAGTATGCGATTTAATTAAAGAAATGGCTGGCTAACCTCTAAGAATAAAGCTAGGGAACTCTGAAGGAGGGAGGCCTTTTGGTCTGACTGCTTTCTGTGAGCCCACACCTCATCTTCTTGTGCACATGTTCACCTGACACAGCCATGCTGTGTGTTGTACACACTTGAAACGAGAAACTAGAAATACCGAACTTCTGTACCAGCACTGCCTCCCAGCAGGGAAGTGTGTGTGAGAGAAGCCAGTTCTCCAGGCGTAAGCTAGGTGTGAGACTAAAAGCTTTCCTTGTTGACCTAAAGTTGGATGATGGGGAGATGGGAGGGGTGCTGGATCCAGTGTGTGCTTGGGTGTGAGGGAGAAGCTCCAGTTACCGCAGTTAAAAACCTAAGAAAAATAGGAGCTATTAGCTACGTATGAACTGAGAAACCACATACAAACCAAAGGTTATGGAAAGGAGCTAAAGAGGAAGGCTGAAAGAAGAGCAGGGAGATGAGACTGCTGAAGAAAACCCTACATTCTACGTACTAACAGCTCCAGTCCATCGAAATGGTCATCAGTGAAACTCAGACGTTAAAATGCAGCACGCGGGCAGAGTTTAATCTGTCTGGTCATAGCCCTCACCTAAGCTGTAGGTCCTTCAGGGTGAAATGAATACAGAAACAGCTTCTTGCTCTTCTTCACCCTGCTTTGTATGGCTTTTTGAGATTAGATGGGCCTAACTGCTGTAGGCCCATTTCAATGTAAGGGTGAAAATTCATTTGATGGAAATACTTGTGTAAAGACCCAGTTGCTCCTCTGGAACTTGTACATTCGAGAATGATTAATCTGTGTAATAAACTGATAACCACCATTATTACATATTTAAAAAATATGTAAGACCAGATCCAGCTTAAGGTCTTCTTCATTTTGCTGAGGCAGTCTCCCTGTGTCATCCTGACTGGCCTAGAACTCACAGAGGTCCACCTGCTTTGCCGCCTCGGTGCTGGGATTAAAGGCCATCACAGCTGTGGTTGTGGGCTTTAATGTAATTTAACAGTTTTAAAGTAATGTAACAACTTAATTAAAGTAAAAAACAATACAGCATACAAGTCACCCCCTAAACTGTACAGGGCAGTGGCTCCTAATATGACAAGTTGTGTGACTGGTGCAGGCCTCACTTTGCTGTGTCTCAAGAAGAAACACCGCAGTCTGTTCCCGTTTCCTCTGACCTTCCTGGCCCCTCCTACAAATTGGCTTATTCTGGATATTTATAAATGGAATCAGCTATTGTGTGATTTGGTTAGATTTTCATCTTCAGGGGAATTCTGTTTGGTTTCCTGTCTTCCCAATGGGCAAGCTGTCTCTGAACAGTGCTTCTTAAAGAGGGCTGTTAAAGAGCGTTGGTGTGCTCTTGGAGTTGTCTCCCTAAATTGACACTGGAGGTCTGAACTGGAGACATCCTTAGGTTAATAGCCTTGACCATCACGATGTGGTAACAGGTGTCATAGTCACTTCCTAGGACTAACAATAATTTAATTTTGCAAGGCCTTATAGCCTTATTTTTTTTTTTTTAATCTAGGATGGGGGTGATTGTGGTGGTGAAATTTTTGTTCTCAGTGCCTCATGATCTGCTTGTCTGTTCTTGATTTTAGGAGAAGAATTCATTTCTCAACTACAATGTATCCTGTATCCTTACCATGCCTCAGTATATGAGACAGGGCTATGGCAAAATGCTCATTGATTTTAGTAAGTGATGTTGCTCAGCATCAGCTCCTCAAGGCTGGGACCCTGGGATGTTGTTGGGATGATGTGTGCTCTTGGTAGTTCGGAACATGTAGTGAAAGTACCCTGACAGCTAGTTACTGAATGAACAAAGGGAGGGGGACGGGGACAACGATGACATGAGCATTAACCAATGAATACAGAACCAGGAGTTGCTACTGAATCCGTAGGAGATGCAGAGAATAATAAAGTGAGCTCTGCAGGATTATCCCATTTGAGACTGAGACAGCACAGATGCGTGCCTAAGGCTTAAAGCTGTCCTTTGATGCCTGGGATTTCACTTATGTAAGCACTTACAGAGGTAATCCATGTGCCTGATGCGTGCTGTGGGTATTATACTCACTCTTCATTAATCATGGGCATTGGGTTTGAATTTGTCTACCCACTAATGTGTACCTCCCAGATTAATGGGGGGAAGGGTCTCATTACATTTGTTGGTTGGTTTGGAGGGTATATGTGGAGATCAGAAGACAACTTGCAGGAGTCTTCCTCCTCCATGTGGGTTCTGGGTTTGAACTAAGATCATCAGCTTGATGACAAGTGCCTTAATGAAACTGTTATTTAAAATGGTTGTGAGCATTGTGCTGAAGTAATGGTCTTTAGCACAGGAAGACTGATAACTGCAGGGATTAGATAAGCTCTCTGCAGACGTGAATTATGAGTTACGAGGGCAGTACCTCTGAATCAACAGAATGTGTTGTAAGATGTTTGTAAACAGAAGAGAACATTATACATAGACAGTTTGATGGCTCTGGTCAGAGGCTCTCAAGAAGCAAACTTCACTCTCCTGTGAGCAGTGGTCCAGGATTCCCGAGTCAGCATTCCCAGTGCCTGTGGAGCATAACCACTGTGGCCGACAAGAGTCAGCTGTGTGCTGCCAGCATCTGTGTCATTGAGTTGTAGTCAGGAAGAATGGAGGTGGGCTGGAGAGCTGGCTCAGGAGTGAGAGCACTGGCTGCCCTTGCAGAGGACCCAGGTTCAGTTTCCAGCACCCAGACAGCAGCTCACAACTGTCTGTAACTCCAGGGGATCAAATGCTCTCTTCTGGCCTCCACACATTGTGCACATACATAAATTCATACATGTAGGCAGGCACCCATACACATAAAATACAAATAAATGTTTTTAAGTCTTTTTTTTTGTCATGGGTATGTGTGATGTGCATGTGTGTTATGTTCACCTGTGATAACGAGAAGTTGATGGTGTCTTCCTCTATTTTTTATTTCCTTATTGACACCATCTCTCACTAAACTGAGAACTCACTTTGACTACTCTAAGCTAGTCTGCATGTCCCAGAGATCCCACTTATGCCTCCAGAAAACTGAGGTGACTGGCAGCCACCATGCCTAGCCTACTTTTATGAGGGTTCTGAGGATCCAAACTCTGGTTTTTATGCTTGCGTGGAAAGTACTTTATCTGCTGAGCCATTTTTCTAACCCCTAAAAACAATTTTTTAATTAATATTTATTTATTTATTTTGGTTTTTTTGAGGCAGGATTTCTATGTATAACAGTTCTGGCTGTTCTGGAACTCACTCTGTAGACCAGGCTAGCCTCAAACTCACAAGATCCACCTGGCTCTGCCCTCCAGGTTCTGGGATTAAAGGTGTGCACCACTACCACCCAGCCATATTTATTTTTATTTTATGTACATTGGTGTTTTGCCTGCATACGTGTCTGTGTGAGAGCTTCAGGTGCCCTGGAAGTGGAGTTACAGACAGTTGTGAGCTGCCATGTGGGTGCTGGGAATTGAATCCGAGTTGTTTGTAAGAGCAGTCAGTGCTCTTAACTGCAAAGTCATTTCTCCAGCCCCAAGTAAAAAAATTTAAACTAGACATGGTGCATCGAACATATAATGCTAACATTCCTGTCTCTAGAGGATTGCCACACTTTCTGGCCAGCTTGGTTTAACTTTAAGAAAAGAAAAATAAAAATAAATGGTTGTTTTGTTTTGTTTCTTTTCTTTTTTTTTTTTTTTTTTTTTTTTTTTTTGGTTTTTCCGAGACAGGGTTTCTCTGTATAGTTTTGGTGCCTTCCTGGATCTCACTCTGTAGACCTGATTCTGAGTTCGATTCCCAGGTACCTACATAGTACAAGGAGAGAACTGATTCCTGCAAGTTGTTCTTTGATTTCCCCACCAGTATGCACACAAAATAAGTAAACATAATTTTTTAAGGCCCTCTCTCCAAATAAAAAATAAATAAATAACCAAGTCTGTGTTTTTTCTTGGCAGGTTATTTACTTTCCAAAGTGGAAGAGAAAGTTGGCTCTCCAGAGCGCCCCCTGTCGGACTTGGGCCTCATAAGCTACCGAAGCTACTGGAAGGAAGTGCTGCTCCGGTACCTGCACAACTTCCAGGGCAAGGAGATTTCCATCAAAGGTAGAGTGCACTTGATGACAATGGCCCCTATTCTGTTTAATCTGACTGTGACTAGAGAGCATTGCAGAGACCTCACCGCAGGGCTCATGATCCCAGAACTTTGGGTCCTGGGAATGGCTATAAAGTGGTTTCTCCCATCTGGAGTTGTTAACACTCAGTTCTTGTAAAAACCAAGAGGAAGACCTGGAGAGGTGGCTCAGTGGTTAAGAGCACTGGCTGCCCTTCTGAAGGACATGGGTTCAATTCACAGCACCCATATTGTAGTCCACAGCCGTATATAACTCCAGTTCTTGGCACACATGTGCACAGACATATATCCAGGTAAAATACCCATATACATAAAATACATAACATACACATGTGAATATATATCATTTCTTTTAACAATCAAGAAGAAAGACTTTAAGGATTTTGAAACATTGGAATTTTAGGAAAGACATCTGGCCCTTATACAGGAAGAATTTGGGGTTCCAGTTTGACCTTGATTTCTGAGGGGCTCAGAGTAGCTTTTTTTGTTTTGTTTTTTTCAACACAGGGTTTCTCTGTGTAGCCCTGACTGTCCTGGAACTCAATCTATAGCCCAGGCTGGCCTCAAACTCACAGAGATCCACCTGCCTCCGCCTACCAAGTGCTGGGATTAAAGGCATGTGCCACCACCGCCCGGCCAGAGTAACTTCTTACCATTAAATCTGTTTTTGTTAGTTACTTGGGCTGGTCAAACATTCTAATTAGGTAGCCTAAGTACCACAGATTTGGGCTCTGGAAAACTAGGAAAGAGAACCTTGGGAGACATGGGTGTGGAGGTCTGTGCTTCAGCTGGGATCTCAGTAGTTCCTCTGTTACAGAAATCAGCCAGGAAACAGCTGTGAATCCCGTGGACATTGTCAGCACTCTGCAAGCCCTTCAGATGCTCAAGTATTGGAAAGGCAAGCACCTAGTTTTAAAGAGACAGGTGAGAGTTCCCTCAGCTGCCCGTGGTGTCCTTAGAGCTTAGCAGAGCTTATTGGGCGGCACTACCTACAGTTGACTTCCCTTAGAGGGTATGACTGGAAGCTCCTTCTAGCCTGTGGAACCAGGACCAGCTGGCAGCGAGCTCCATGTGGCCTTTGTTGCTAAACTTATTTCCTTCTTGTCCTTATCGGAGCTTTTGGTAAGCTCTGTCAGATCTGTGTGGCACAAGCTAAGCAGCTTTGTGTGGCATAACACTTCTGCCCATCCATGCGAGTTCTCAGAAGTTCTAGGATTCTCAGAGGTGGGTTGAGATGATTTTGTCAAATGCCACCTCAGCTCATGCCCATTTTCCATTTTTAGTTACTTACATGTAATAAGCCTACATGAACTAATAGTTTTCACTTCTCACTGAAGGCAGAATAGGAAGAAATAGATTAGAAAGAAAAGCAGTTTGTAAATCCAAAGATGATATAATGTTTTACCTTTAATATATTATTGGAACCTGGGTGAATCTATTGCTAGTCATTTTGGAATCTGTTTTCAAGTGTGTTAGTTCCCTGTATGTAATAATCGCTCCCTTATTCTTCACAGGACCTGATAGATGAGTGGATAGCCAAAGAGGCCAAAAGGTCCAACTCCAATAAAACCATGGATCCAAGCTGCTTAAAATGGACCCCTCCCAAGGGCACTTAAAGTGACCTGTCATTCTGAGCCAGCGAGCCCCAGCAGTAGGAATCCGTACCCTAGGGATCTGTCTGTCATTTCTGTTGCTCTTGTGATTGGCAAGTACAGTATCCTTTGGGAAGGCCACCCCTCAGGACTGTCCTGGCTCCGACCTTTGTGTACTCTGCAGACACTAGTTCTGAGGAACTGTTGTTTCGGCCTCAGTGAGGTTGCCTGGACGGATCTGTATCAGGCTCCAGTGCAGATCCTCATAGCACTGACCCAAGGAGTTGTGTTATGGTACTGTACCTGTCCAGTCACTGGTTGTTCCCGCCTCATGCTCTTTATCCCCATGAGGTCTGTTGTGTCCTGAACTTTGTGCTAGTGCTTTTTCCTGCCTGGTCACCAGACCTCCAAACATGGTTGCCACCGAAGGGCCCTTTCCAGTTATTCCTTAAACATAGTCTTCGTGAAGGGGCGGGGAAGAGGCAGCACTTGTGAGTATATGTGTGTCTACTGGGAGGGGTCCATTCACCTTGATTTCATCTCACAATCACTTCTTTTTCTCCATTGTTTGTCCAGTGACTTGCCTTTGGTCAGGATCAGGCTGGCCCGAGCTAGGTTCTCCTGAAGCATTCCCAGGGGACCACAGCCCCTGGTCCAGTGAGATGGGGGGAGAGGAAGAGGTGGTGACTTCATGTTCTCCTTTGTATTCACTTGTGGGCACTGGGGCAGTATCTTGCTGGAAAGAAATGGATATTCTTTTTTCCACAGCAGAAAGTGCCCCTCTCTTCATTTCCTGCCCCTTTTATGTTGGCAATTGCCAAGTATTTTAACAGTTTCATGCCACATGTTAATTGATTTATCACACTGCAGATATTTCCACCTGCCTTTGCCAGTCTGGTGTAGGGCAGCTGTACTTCCACATACGTTGCACTGATTTTGTCCAGAGCTTCCTGGGAGAAGTGGAAGGTGGTTGAAAATGACTTGTGTTTCTCAGCCCATGACTCAGCAAGACAGAGTGGCCACACCACTACGGTTTGCTTCCCTTCTCCAGTGCCTCCCCCAGCAGGCTGAAGTGCTTCTGTCCCTCCAAGAACTTCATTTCCCTTTTGGGACTTCACCATCATCCTCTTCTCTGGTTCTATTTTTAGTGGTGTTAAGTGAAGGAAGAAGTGTTCCCTCTAATTTCTCCCTGTCCCGTTATATAACCTGCTATCTTGGGGCAGCTTTTGATGTCTGACATGTCACCCTTCCCAACTTGGTCTCCTCCAGCACTGCTGTCTTCACGTGGCACCCTCACCACAACCCTAACTCTGGTCATTTGTGCCTTTCTCTTGTCATCTGTACACTACTAATCCTCACTGTGGGTTGGAGGGAGCTGAGCTGAAGCATGGTCAGTGGCAGCCCTCCAGGTTCAGTGTCACTGTTAACATTGATCCAAATGCCGCTTCACTGGGGCTTTTCTTAAGGGGTAAAGGCCTTTTACAGATGCTGAACCCTTCCCCACGTGTGGTAGAATGTGCTCTTCTATATCTACTCAATAAAGCATGTTCTCTGCTCATGTCTGATTAATCTGAGTGTGATTGATCTGTGGTTAATGGCTCAGTGAAGTGTTAGGAGTGGGGTTTGTAGCTGTGGATTGTTTCCCCCTGTGAAACAGATTGTTGACAGAGTCAGTGTTTACTCTGAACTCATAATTGGTAGAACAAATTGAATCTGCCTCCCTTTGGCTCCAGGAACTAGTTATGTACAACAGTGGCTAGCTGGTATAACATTCTTGGATTCTTCTGCCTCTGGTTTGGAATTGGAACCAGTGGAAAGTTAAGGTAGGGAGGGGTACCATGGGTGCTCGTAGGAGGCAGAAACAAGTGTGTGCCTTTTTCTCCAAGTATGTCCACCAGTAGTGAGCTCTGCCATCTCTAATCATTACCCAACTCAGATTGTGCTTCTGGAAATAATTGTAGTTTGCTGTGTTTGCTCGGGCAGGACTAGGAGGTTGGGCCCGCCGTCTGTGTGGTGGAAGGGGAGTGTTGACTGGGGTGGTTCTGCTCACTGGCAGGCCCTCCTACTGCAGTTGGGAAATGCAGTGGAAAAAAACAGCTTCCCCTTCTGTTCATCTTAGAACAGGGTTTGTTCAGGTCTCTGTGTTGTAAACATTTGCAGCAGACAGAGGGAAATTTTGTTCTTTCGAGGTTTGAAGATTGAAGGTAGTTAACATGGTCCATGGGAATTGAATGCTGAGGGAGAAAGATACATGGTCCTGGTCCAGTCTCTAGATGGGTCATCACCACTGAAGTCTGGCACTAACCAGTATGCAAGTGTTCACCTCCCTTGACAACCCACTTGACTTTCCTACCTGTAGAAGAAATCTGGAGCAATAGTCTGCAGTTAGTTGTTCCTGGGTCTGATTCCTGATAGCCACTCAGCAGGGGCCTGTGAGGGGTGGCAGTCTGTGTTTAGCACTGCTTCCCTAGACCCTTGTATTAGCTCCATGGAGTTTGCTCACACTGGCTATACAGAAGGAAACCTGGAGCCTGCTGCGACACAGGAGCCACGGGCCATTGTACTGTCCCCCGTGAGAATCTGTACTACCTCTGCCGTTGTCTTCTTCAGCCAGCTTCAGTTCCCTAGTGTCTAATCCTCCTTCCTCTGCTAGGTACATACATAGACTCATTAGAAACAGCCATGTTTCTAGAGGCTTCTTTTGAAAGAATACTCACTCATCAGAGAACTTTCAGATGCTGAATGAGAGAGGGCCTTGCTTCTCTTGCCTCCGAAAGCTGTGCTGTGGTGAGGTCTGGTCACCTGATGCCTCTGTTTTCCCACTTCTTATGGGAATAATAAGTCCTGCTGGGGCATTTTTAGCAGTGTAGTATACACTTTGTAGAGCACAGTCGTGCTTCCTACTTGGACTTGGCCGTCATTAGTCCCTGTAGTTCTAGACAGGTAGTGTGGCTGGGATTAGGTACTGCTGGAGTGGAGTTATCTATTAGGCTGGTTGATCTGGATCAGTGGTTCTCAACCTTCCTAATGCTGCGACCCTTTAATACAATTCCTCATGCTGTGACCCCAACCATCAAACTATTTTCATTGCTACTTCATAAGTGTAATTTTGCTATTGTTGTGAATTGGAATGTCAGTATCTGATGCAGGATATCTAATATGCAACCCCTGTGAAAGGGTCGTTTGACCCCCAAAAGGGTCGTTCGTGATCCACAGGTTGCAAACTGCTGGTGTAGATGTAGTTGAGGCTCTGGAGCATCTGAAACCTATAGACAGAAATAGAACACAGTTGGCTTGCAGCACACATCAATTCTGGAACATGAAACCAGTGGAAATGAGCATTTTGGTTGCCTTCCAAGGGCAGCCCTTCCCACTCTCCAGAGGGAGAGGGGTACCCGTCAGATGATTGGAGTGGCTGTTCTTCCAGCGTGGTCAAGCAGCAGGGCTCCGAGCCACGGTCATCTTTTCTGTTTGTTTCTGGCCCCTGGGAAGCTGATAAAGGAATTCGTTTGTGTGCACACCTATGCAGATATGCACACATTTGTTTACAGTTCAGGAAATTGCCTTTGAAGTCCCTTCCCACACATGGGCTTAATGAAGTCTGATGGAGAAGCCTCTGTGGTCAAGCAGGAAACGTGTTCTGGCCGCTTTACTCTTACTCGGGACCCTGAACTAGTTTGGGTTATACTTGAACACAGCCGATTCTGGTCGGCGGTGAAGTGTAGAGGGAGGTCTGGCTCTGGCTGGTGGGCCTCACGGTGTGTGTCTTGAGAACAGAGGATGAGAACACCTTTGCTAAAGAATAGGATGTGATGTGTGCTGGGAACTGGACCTCAACTGGTTTTACTTTCAGGTCTTGTGGGCCACAAGCTTGCAAATGGCTGCCTCTCCCAGACTGATGGGGGCAGTGTAAATTGCTCACTTCCTTTGTGGTACCTAGCGATGCCAATGAATGTCACTGAGCCAGAAACAAGGCTGGCAGGGGGCACGAATCATCAGTTTGTCCCTCCCCTCCTGTGCCTTCAGTGCCTGCCTTCAGGTGTATGTTCGGACGCTCGGCTTTGTTTACTTGAGCCTTGGAGTAGAGAAAAAAATAACCTGGGCCCTGGTGCCTCCCAAGCGTTCCATGTGAGAGGTAAACATCTGTTCTCTGCAAGTCATGTTCCAGTAGGGGTTGTTTCTGAAAACGGTTTGCCCTGGACTTACTCTGCCGCAAGTTGTTGGAGACGTGTTCTCTTTTTTTTTTTTTTTTGGTTTTTCGAGACAGGGTTTCTCTGTGTAACTTTGCGCCTTTCCTGGAACTCGCTTTGGAGACCAGGCTGGCCTTGAACTCACAGAGATCCTCTGCCTCCCGAGTGCCGGGATTAAAGGCGTGCACCACCATCGCCCGGCGAGACTTGTTCTCTTACCTCACAGTGTAGAGTGTGTTAGATACTGCTGCATCCCTGTGTGTGTGGAGAGAGGCCCTTGTGAGTGGTTCACTTTCTGACAGAGTGTGTCAGAACTGGGATTCGGGCTGGTGGTTTGGTGCTTGTAGACCAGAAGCCGAAGCTGATCTGCAGCGTAGAGAGACCAGACAGAACTGAGATACTCCTGCTGGCAGCACCAACCCCACACTCGGGCTTCCGGAAGATGTCACCCCCAACCTACTCAGGAATTCGCAGGCTGGCCTTGAACTCCTGATCCTCCTGCCTCCACCTTCAAATGCTTGGATTTCAGGTGTGTGTTACCACACTCACTTGAGGCATACTGAGTTTCAGAACTATAACTGTCTACTGGGGGTAGCTACTGTTTCAGTTACCTGTACTGTGTAGCTTCTGGGGACAGACCCCTTGGGAGCAAGTCCTTCCAGTTACTTTCCAAAGCCTTCGCCAGCACTGCCATTGAGCTGGAGTTAGACTTGACTTTGAGAAACCCCTCCTTACTGAGAGACGAGCTCAGTACTTAGATCATCAACATTATCTTAGCCCTTGGCAGAGTGGGAATGGAGAACTCTGAGAGGCAGCCGAACAGATAGTTCCTGACTAGAAACCTTTACAAAGACTGGCTTGGCCACACACTAGAAATCACCCTGATGGAGACAGTGTGGTATGCAGAGATCGGGAGCTTGGGGTAACATGCCAGGTTTGAAAGTGGATAGGTACCCAGAGGTGGGCTCTCAGAATAGGTTACATCTCAGCTTTCTAGAAGCTGTCAAGTCTTCCAAGGCTTTCAAATTCCCAGTGGTGTCTGAGCCTACCTACTAGCCTACTCGGAATTTTATTTTTCTTAAACCTCCCAAACTTGAAGTATCAGAATAAAAGTCCTCTCCCTTGTTGAGTCTCAAGTGGAGTGACTGTAGGGAACCATTCTGGGGTCACGGCCTGGGTGGGTGGAGTGTGCCCCTGAGAGGTGAGCAGATGAAGGTATCAACTGGGAAATTCTGCCGGAAGGACAGACTCCAAGGAAGAAGTCCACACTGTCCCCCATTCCCATATTCATCTCCATGTGTGAGAAGGAAGAAAGGCTTGAAGTTGGCTTGACGGGCCTTCACGGTAAACAGGAAGTCTTAGAACAGATTTATTATAGGTCTAGTGAAAGCTGGCTGCCTGGCTGGGCATGGTGTACAGCCTTGTAATCCTAGCACTCAGGAGGCTGAACTTGCAGGAGGGTTGAAAGTTCAGAGCCATCCTAGGCTACCACGTCTCAAAAAAAAAAAAAAAAAAAAGGGAAGACTACCTTAGTGGTCATCTTGATTGATTTGGTCACCTCTCTTCAGTAACCTCTGCTGTCACCACCCAAGCTTTCAGACGCCCACCTTCCCTTCCTGTTTAATATACCCTACCTCCACCTGGTCACACATACAGGGGATCAAGTTCCCCCCCGGAAAAATAACCATTTCCTCTTTGGAATGAGGGACACAGAGGAGAAACATACTTTTTTGTGGTCCAGTGAGTGAGTGAATGAACTTCGTTTGCCATTAACCCTGCCCACGTAATTCCAGTCTGTTTCTGGTTCAGCCCCTATCTCGTGTGTTAATGTGTGTACTTGGGTACTTGCGTGTGTATGCACAGCATGTGAAGGTCAGAGGACAATCTTGGGTGTTGTCTCTCAGGTACAAACACTTGTTTTGAGGCTGGGTCTCTCGTTGGCATGGAGCTCACTGTCTCTGCCCCCTGCGCCCAGCACCAGGATTACAAACACACTACCATGCCGGGTTTCTTTGTCTTATTTGTTATTTTTGGTTGGTTGGTTGGTTGGTTGGTTGGTTGGTTGGTTGGTTGGTTGGTTGGTTGGTTGGTTTTTGGTTTTTCAAGACAGGGTTTCTCTGTGAAGCCTTGGCTGTCCAGGAACCCACTTTGTAGACCATGATGACCTTGAACTCATAGAGATCGGCCTGCCTCTGCCTCCCAAGGGCTGGGACTAAAGGTGTGCACCACCACTGCCCTGCATTTTTTTTTTTAATCTTTTATGAACTCTGGGCATCAAACTCTTGAGGTCTTCATGCTTACATGGCAAGTACTTTGCTGGCTGAGCTGTTCCCCATCCCCTTATCAATCTCATTTCCATTGTTTCCCCTTGGATTTCATTGTGACTAAGGGACTTTTTAAAAATTACACTTAAGCTAGGCGGTGGTGGTGCACACCTGTAAGACCAGCACTCAGGAGGCAGAGGCAGGTGGATCTCTGTGAGTTCGAGGCCAGCCTGGTCTACAGAGCTAGTCTAGGACAGGCTCCAAAGCTACAGAGAAACCCTTTCTCAAAAAAACAAAACAACGCCGGGCGGTGGTGGCGCACGCCTTTAATCCCAGCACTCGGGAGGCAGAGCCAGGCGGATCTCTGTGAGTTCGAGGCCAGCCTGGGCTACCAAGTGAGCTCCAGGAAAGGCGCAAAGCTATGCAGAGAAACCCTGTCTTGAAAAACCAAAAAAAAAAAAAAAAAAAACAAAACAACAACAACAACAACAACAAAAATATTACACTTACTAACTGGGTGTGGTGACGCGCACCTTTAATCTCAGCCCTTGGGAGGCAGAGGCAGGCAGATCTGAGTTCAAGGTTATCCTGGTCTACAAAGTGAGTTCCTGGACAGCCAAGACTACACAGAAAAAAACCCTGTCTTGAAAAACCAAAAAAAAAAAAAAGAAAGAAAAAAAATTACATTTACTCATTTGTGTGTGTGTGTGTGTGTGTGTACATACATGTATGAAAACCACAGCACAGGTGTGGTGATCAGAGGATAAGGGCTGAGAATCGGCTCTCTCCTCCACCGACCGAGTGGGTCTTAGGGATGGCACCAGGTTTGGCAGCAAGCGCTTTACTGTGAGCCGTCTCACTGGAACAGCATCTTTTCCCTCTCAGATAGTCTCAGCATGTTGTCCAGGCTGAATTCCTGGGCTCAAGCCTCAGCCTCCTAGAGCTGAAACTACAGATAAATACCATCATACCTAGCTTCTGATGTCTCTAGACATCTCAGGATCCTCTGTCACAGGCAGAGGGTGTCCCCCACTAGTTTGGGGCTCTCTGAGGTTGGAGTTCTGTTTGTCTGGAGCTCTACCCTGAATGGGGACAAGCAGTTGAAGGGGCCACTTTATACAAGAAGATTGATGAGTGACCTAGGACCAAATTGTAATCAGGAATAGAGGGTGACTTCTTTAAAAAAAAATTTTTTAAGCTTTATTTTGTATGTGTGTTGGCACACACATACCATGACATACATGTAGAGGCCAAAGGACAGTTTGGAAATGTTTGCTCTGTTCTTCCACCTTGTGAGCCCTGGGGATTGAACTCCAGTTGTTGGTCTTGGCAGCAAGTGCCTTAACCCATTGAGCCGTATCATCAGCCCAGATGGTGACCTCTAGGCAGGTCCTCAGGAATCGAAGGAGAAGAGGCCCCTGACCCCACCCCCAGATGCATGCAGTGCCTTCCCCATCAGCATCTTTTCCCACCCGCGGATGGACCTGGGCTGTGTGATCTTTATCTGCTGTTCTGACATCCTGCCTTCTGCCTTACACGGCCGAGGAAGCTGCTCGTTACTGCTCACTCGTTTATTGAGCCCCACTGTATGTTGGGCATGGGATACAGGGTGTGACGCTTACCCTGTAATACATAGGCACGAGAACTTGGGCGCAAGGGACAGCTGGGTTACTCCAGCCTGTGAGGCCACACTGCCTTGTGCGCCGTTGCCACCTGATGTCAAGAGTCCTGGAGGAAATGCGGGGTTCAGTGCAGGCCTGCCGTGAAATGCCCGAGCTGAGGACAGAAGACCCTGGACTGCTGGCCAGAGGTTCTTCAGCTGTGATGTTCAGGGAAAGGTGGGCATGGCATCATTGGGGAAGCGTCCTTTGGGGCTCACTCTGAACCCTGGTCATCCTCTTCTGTGCCCAGGGAAAATGCTACACGTCGCTGGTGACTGAGAGAGTCTGGCCTTCCTCTTTGACTCTGGAGGCCTTCTGTGGCCACTGCTCCAGCCCCTGCACTCTGGTGGTGTGTCTCCTGTCCGCAGGTTCCTAGAGCAATGAGATTACATGTTTATCTGCCACATCTCCAGCCACCCCTCGCTCATCATCCACAGAAAGGGGAATGGTATCCTAAAGCCCGAAAGATTTTCCTGAGGACATGGAACTACCACTGACCAGGAAACCGGTTTTGTTACTAGCTCACTGTGTGGCCCAGGACAGATGACTTTCTGTCCCTGGAAAATGGTGTCTGTAAGCAACCACCTCACCCCATGCATGTAGAACATTTATTTCAACTTAATATCGGGGTGAGTTCCAGAGACTCTCTGGAAGACTCATACCCTGAGAAAATCTCAGGGGAAAGAGAGTTCATTCCTGTCTGTCTTCCCAGTAGCCAATGTTCTATCCGTAAAGATGGGGAGGAGCCAGAAGTCAGGCAGGACATGGAAACACTAGCTCGGTGTGACCTGCATCCGACCACTGTTGGATCCGCTGCCCTTCTTGCGATGGCTGACTGGCTCCTCCCCCAGCCTGAACTGTTGATTTGCATGCCTGGCTTCAGGGACCACTTAGTGACCCTTGTTGACTAAGAGTTTCTTTAAATTCCTGATCTAGGGATCAACAACTAGGACTTTACAGACAAAGGTAGGAGATGGGTTCCACTGAACCTAGCGGACATGGGCTGGGCAAGATACAACTTCCTCAGGGCTGGCAAAATGGCTCAGCCTGTAAAGGTGCTCATCACCATGCCCGGCCACCTGAGTTGGGTCTCTGGCATATGATGAAAGAAAAAAACCAACTCTTGCAAGTTCACCTCTGACCTCCGTACACCTGCTGTGGCACACACAAACACAAATACTCAACAGACCAGCAGGAGCCTCTCCCATCTCTTGTAACTCAGTTCCTGCCTCCCATGGACCCTTCTGCTGGATAGAGTGGTAGAGCAGCCCATTCTGTCTGATGGCAGCAGACGCCTGGCTGTTTTCCCATGATGCTCTTGTCACCCGTTAGATGCCCTCTCCTACCTTCTGTGGACAGACCTCTCGCGCCAAGGAGGTCCTGCACTATTCTTCCCAGCTGATACCCTGGTGAGGGAGGAAAAAGAGGTAAAGACGAGAGGAACAGTAAAGGAAGGCTGCCTTGGGCATGGAGTAAGGACAGGCAGGGTAGAGCTGGGCCTTCCAATTGCAGCCTTTCTCACTCGGGAGGTGAAGGAATGCGCTGGACCCCTCTATTCATCCATGCCTTTCCTCATCAAGTCCTCCCTCTTGCTAGACCTTTCACCAATATTTCCATGCTCAGAAACGAGGCTGAGTATTAAGGATGCAGAGTGACCGAAGCCCTGGGTCTTCTGTGTGGAGTTTCCAGGCTGGCAACAACAGCCATGTGACACTGTAGGACCGCACAATGCAGCGTGCCAAGAAGACCGTCACTACCAGAACATGGAGACAAGCTGTCTGCTCAGGAGGGGCAGGCCCACGTTAGCTGCTGAGGATGGAGCAGTGAAATCAGTAATGGCCCCAGAGGGCATGAGGGGCTAGGCCTGTTGCGCACAGCATTCAGGAGTTGTGGGAACAAGTTGGTGTTTGCTGTGCTGTTTTGTTTCATTAGAGACAGATTCATGCTTTGTAGTCTGGGTTGGCCTATAACTTGTAATCCCTCTGCCTCAGCCTTCCAAGTGCTAGGATTACAGGTGTAATCTGACCCCTCTTGTGATTCCCTTTCTGCTGAAGGGCTTAAGTAGAATAAAGCCTACCTGGATTTGCAGTTCTAACATCCTCAAGGGGCCAGGGCTTGAATCTCTGAGCTCTTCCTGGTTGATTCATTTTCTTAACTCTGGTAATTCTGAAGCTCTGGCCCTGTCTTCCCACCCCTGCAGGCATTCCCTGGGCAAGCATATCCCACCCTTGGGGGAAATAACCAGAAAATTCATCTTCTGGTCAAGTCACTGCAGCCCTTGGATGGTACCGCAGTGCCAGCCAGGCATGCCCCCAGCCGGGCATGCCCCCAGCCGGGCATGCCCCCAGCCGGGCATGCCCCAGACAGGCATGCCCCCAGCCATGCAAGCCCCCAGCCAGGCATGCCCCAGCCAGGCATGCCCCCAGACAGGCATGCCCCCAGCCATGCAAGCCCCCAGACAGGCATGCCCCCAGACAGGCATGCCCCCAGACAGGCATGCCCCCAGACAGGCATGCCCCAGACAGGCATGCCCCCAGAGAGCTTCACTGCTTGTTCCAGGGTAGCTAATGGCCAGCACAGTGTGCCCCGCCCCAGGAGCATGCTGGGGGTAGACCAGGGTAGCACTCACCCATTCTTTCCCTTGGCTCAATCGGACGTATCCCTGGAAGGAGAAAGGGGATGAAGACTGAACTGCTTCCCTGGAGGCTTAGTGAGAGGTGTGAGGGGTTTTTCACAGGGACTCTAGGAACCCCATTGTCCTTGTGTCACAGTGGGAATGTGCCCATAGGAGGCAGTAAAGCGTAGATTGACATCACTGGGACTTGGCATCAACCAGAAGGCATCCTTGGGAAAGTTCTTATCAGAACCTCAGTCACCTACTGAGCATATGGGGTGTTGTTGACAGAGATCTGGCCATGGTGAGGTTCTGCTGTGCTCAAGGGCACACACACACACACAGTTTTTGAGACAAGGTCTCACCATGTAGTCTAGGCTGGCCTGGGACTTGTAGTGAGCTTCCTGTTCTGCCTCCTTAGTGCTAGGATTACTGGCATGTGTCATACCCAGCCTGCTTAAGTTTTTGTTTGTTTTGCTTGTGCTGGGGATTAAATCTAAGGCCTTACAAATGGCAAACACACCCCTTTTACCATTGAGATCCATGCCTAGCTAGTGCTTCATCTTTTTTAATGTCTGGTCACAAGGTGTGTGTGTGTGTGTGTGTGTGTGTGTGTGTGTGTGTGTGTGTGTGTGTGTGTGTGTGTGTACATAAATGGAAGCCAGAGGTGAACGTTGTCTTCCTGAATCAATGTCCACTTTGTTTTTTGAGTCAGGGCCTCTCATTGAGCCTGACGCTCACCAATTTGGTTTGACTGGCTGGCCAGCAAGTCCCTAGTATCATCCTGTCTTTACCTTCCCAGTGCTAGGATTACAGGTGCGCTGCCTAGATTTTCATGTGGTGTTGAGTGCTAAATTCAGGTTCTCATGCGTGTGTGGCAAGCACTTTACTAATCGGGCCATCTCCCTGTTCCCCCACCTCTTTTTTTTTTTGAGACGGTTTCATGTAGCCTAGGCTGTCCTCAAACTCACTATATAGCCAAAAATGACCTTGAACTTTTAATACTCTGTGTCCACCCACCGAGTACTGGGATCACAGACACATGCCACCATGTCCCACTTACGTTCCATATTTTGACCTTTCCCCCACTGGTTGTCTTGTGTTTTGCAAATTCTTGCTGTTATGAACAACTTGGCAATGAACCCTCCTGTGGTGCAAACATCTCAGGGCTCACGTGACATTCTCATACAAATTTAAGATTCTCTGATGTGAAACTATTGGTCAAAAGTGTACATCCTTTAATTACAGCACTCAGGAGGCAAAGACAGCCTGCTCTCTATAAGTTCCAGGCCAGCCTGGTCTACAGAGTGAGTTCCAGGACAGCCAGGGCTACACAGAGAAACCCTGTCTGGGGGGGGAAAAAAAGTACACAAAAACACACTTCCTACTTTGATGGATGCAGCCAAATGGACAGCATAAGTGCCAACTAGAGCATGTCTACTCAGGACAACAGTGTTGAAGAAAACAGCAAGCCAAGAAAAATTGGGCTCTGTCCAGAGTGACTTCTCTCTGTCTCTGGGACACCTTCCTTGTTTCCAGTACCCTCAGGTACACAATAACTGTGCTTGAACGGCACAGAACTGGCTGGAAAGCCTGCCTTACATCTAGATGCTGCTGTCCATTTCCCAACACTCCCCATCACCCAGGTATGGAACCAGGGTGTAAAGCATCAGCCCCGCTCGTGTGCTGGACAGCCCCTATATACCTGTTGCCATTGGCAGTCCCTAAAGCATCCTGTTTGGATGATGACCGGTAGGGACAGTGCACCTCAGCATCTGGTGAACACCCTCGACTTGGTGTTGCAGAAGCCACTCAGAACCACGCCCGCTGCCTTTGCCACTTACCCTCCACCCGCTTCCCCATCAGGCCATAGAACTGGCGAGTTCTGCTTCTCTTCGTCTCCTGAAGCTGGAGTTCAATGCTGGCAACAGGGATTCCCTGGAGAAGCCGAGAGTTAGCATTAGCGTGTGGAGCTGTTGAGACAGCGGAGCCATAACCATTTCAACAACAGCTTGGCACGAGGGTCTTTTGCATATTTTACCCCAAACATTGTGTTAATGATGATGTAAAATTGCACCTGCTGTGTTCCTGGTACCAAGTGTTCCAAGCACTTTCATTTAGTAACTCACTAATTCTCACCCAAACCTCACGACAATTGCCCAGTATTATTGCTGTCAGCATTTTATAGATGAAGACATACAGGTAACAGAGATGAAATAGTATGTCCAAAAATAATTGAGAAGTGGAGTCAGAACTTGAACCAAAGCCATCTGGACCAAAGGGCAGGCTTTCAAACACTCAGTCAGAATTTCAATATAACTATAACTACCATTAAGACTGAGGGGGCTGGAGAGAAGGCTCAGCGGTTAAGAGCACTGACTGCTCTTCCAGAGGACAGGTTCAATTCCCAGCACCCACATGGCAGCTGACAACTGTCTCTAACTCCAAGATCTGACACCTTCACATAGACATACATGCAGGCAAAGCACCAATGCAAATAAAATAAAAATAAATTATTTTTTTTAAAAAAAGACTATGGAGCCAGGCGGTGGTGGCAGCGCATGCCTTTAATCCCAGCACTCGGGAGGCAGAGCCAGGCGGATATCTGTGAATTCGAGGCCAGCCTGGGCTACCAAGTGAGTTCCAGGAAAGGCGCAAAGCTACACAGAGAAACCCTGTCTCGAAAAACCAAAAAAAAAAAAAAAAAAAAAAAATGACTATGGAGCTGAGCATGGGGGCATATGATGGTAACCCCAGCATTTGAGATTTGAGTGGCTGAAGCAGGAGCATTGTGAGAACAAGGGCAGTCTGAGCCACATAGCCAAAACACTACCACCACCACCACACACATCCACACACAAAGGCAGAAGCAGGAGGATTGCCCCAAACTGGAGGTTAAACTAGTCTATTGTAGTTCCAGGTCAGCTAGGGATAAATAGTAAGACTGTCTCAAAAAGAACGTGTGCCTGGCGGTGGTGGTGCACACCTTTGATCCCAGCACTCGGTAGGCAAAGGTAGGTGGAGCTCTGTGAGTTCGAGGCCAGCCTGGATGGTCTACAGAGTGAGTTCCAGGACAGTCAGGGCTACACAGAGAAACCCTGTCTCAGAAAAAAAAAAAAAAAAAAAAAAAAAAAACCATGTGACCCCTGTCCATTTTACATATGTGGAAATTGAGGTAGCCAACTAACCCTGATCAGGGTAACAGAAGCAGCTGAAGCAGGATTCAAAGGTCTTGAGAAATGTCAACAAAGACCAGAAGTGCAGGCCAACCAGGGCTAATGGCCGTTCTCCTTCCCATTGTCCCAGATTTACCCTTCCCAGAGCTGGGCATCCTGGGAGGAGTCCCAATGGGATCTGGGTGGAGCTATTGCCCTGGAAAAAGCCATTTTAATGCTCTAGTCTAGCCTAGTTGGCAAATATCCTTTCCAACGGCTGTAAATCTAAGTCGTGCCCCCACCCCCACCCCCCGTGACCTTGACTCTCTGAGGGAGCACCTTTTTTATGACCATCTCTGAACTGAGACAGGTAGGAACCGCCTTTTCCAACAAGGCTGAAGACAGGCCACAGCCTTGAGGCTCTAGGCTGGGAGCTGGGACAGCTCAGTGACTCCGGGCTGGTGTAGGATCACAAGGCTCCAGGGATCCAGCCGGGAGTCAGGGAAGACCCATGGGCTGTTTGGGACTTGTCACACCCTGTTTTCATGATCGATTGTTTTCTAAGTGTTGGCCTAATTCAGTCTCCCAATCTGTCTCCTCCCTGAGATGCCGGTGGCTGGGGCAGCAGTCGCCAGCTGGAGTCGCCCAGCCTAGCCAGAAACCAGAGAAAAGTCTCTTTGGAGATTTGGGCCCATCTTTGAAAAGCTCCCGAAAACCACTTTGCCTTAATAAAGGCCATCCTTCCAGCAGGAACTTGAAAGAGTGGTCTTTTACGAATTAAATAGAGCAGACCCTTCTATCCACCAGGTTTCTGCTAGGGGAGGGGAAGCATTAGGAGGGCCATTCTGCTTTACCCAGAAAGCCCAGGGGTGGCTGCAGGCAGGGCACCCTGGGAACTGGGAGCCATCAGATCATCATTTGTAGTGACACTTAGCAACCCACAGCGTCAGTCTGCAGGACTTCTGGTCATCTAGCCTCTCCTCACTCCTGCTGGATGAGCTAATTGACTGCGGGTGGGAACCAGAGCGGCCAATGCCGTGTGAAATGGATGACACTTCCATATGGCTGTAGCCAGTGTTCTCTACCATCCAACAGGACTTTCACACATTGCAAGTCTGTTACTGACTAAAAAAAAAAAAAAGTCATAGCTCCAAATGAGCTAGGGGTTAGTTTCTCTCTCCCTCCATCTTGCAGGTAAGGAAACCGAGGCTGAGAGTAGCAGGAGTCAGTGGGGAAGCTGAGACTTGAACCCAGGTCTCCCAGACCTGCTGTCCTCTCCCATTGCCCACATTTCTCTAGTCAAACTAGAGAGGACCACCTCAGCAGGGCTGTCTGTGCATAGTTTTTTTCTGGGGCCCATCTTGAATCTTCCTCTTCTCCTTAGGCTGGCCTTGAACTCTCTATGGAGCGAAGAATGACCCTGAACTTCTGACCCTTCTGCCTCGACCTCCTGAGTGCTGAGACTGCAGGCATGCACCACCATGCAGTTTTACGTGGTGTTTATGTGGATGGAACCCAGGACGTTGTGTATACTAAACAAGCCCTTTACCAACTGAGCCACATCCCTAACCTCCCACTCCTAACAGCTTCCGGGGACCTTACATGGCCCAGCAACACACACTAACATCAGCTGAGTGTCCTTTCCATCCTGGGACTGTGGGGAGACGGGCTCCAGATACCCACCTGGTTCCTAGGTCAGGGATTGGAGCTCCAAGGCCAGGGCCTTCGCCTAGGTCAGAGGTATTGAATCTCAGAGTAGGTTGGGGCTCCAACTTTTAGATTTATTTCCAGGGGCAGTACTTGAGAGTTTGGTAGTCACCACCATAGTCAAACACTGGTGCTTGTCAGGGAACCAAGGTGTTTCTTTTGTGTGAGACAGAGTAGTAATCCTGCTCTAGTTAGTCCCTTGAAAATAAGTTCTCTGATGCTCAGATACAGAGTCAGAACCTAGCTAAGGTGGAAGCTGTACTTTTGAAGCAGTACATCTTAGACAAGCTCCTTGACCTCTGTACCTCAGTTTTCTCATCTGTGAAATGGGGATAACAATGGTAGTTTCCCTATGAAGTTGTGTTTATAATATAGACAGTCGGGACAATATGAGGGACATTGTAGGTGTTAACCGTTTCTATACCCACAGCACACATTGTTGCTCTCACATGTACCAGTGCCTCTGATGGCTGGACAGATCAGGGCTCGTGGCCTTGACCCTCCCCAGTCAGGGGAGTTGAGCAGCCTGCCTTTCAGGGTTTGGGGTACACTCTGCTATCCTGGCAGCCTCAGAAGGGATCTCCCAGCCCTCCACCATGGCTCATCAGCTCAGAAAGGTACCTTCAGGTTCACGGTCACCCAGGGCTCTGCTTCTGTGCCGAGCGTCCGTTCCTCTCTGTCCCCTGCTGTCCTGCACACTGACGGCCCGATCAGGAGACACAGGGCAAGGAGGGGCAGCATGGTGGGCAAGTACTGCTCTGTCCGGGGAGTCCAGGAAGCCCCTCCGTCTGACGCCACCTCCTTCAGCAGCGGTCACTCCGGTGTGGGTGGAAATCTTCCCGGGTTCTCCAGGCTTCCCGGCCCCTCGGCTTCCTTCCTGTGGCTAATCCCATCTTTGGTCTGCTTCACTGACAGCCTCTCTTCCTGGCGGCTTGAGCCAATCCCATCAAAAGCCTAGACCTCCCCATAGCCACCCCCAACATTTGATCCCAAGGCTTAGCGCTGATGCAATGCCAGCCTCACCTTTGGCTGAGTTCCCTCCCGTGACAGGTACACAATGGTGTCGGCGTCGTATGTGGGGCCTGGAGATTACAGCTTGCCAGGGGCAACCCCCAGGGCAGTATCTCTGTCGCCAGAATCGGGAAGAGAGCTGTATGGCGCTTCCCTTCCTGCGCTCTCAAGGTTGGCCAATATGTCACTGCCCATCAGCCACCCCCTCTCCATCTCTTCTCCCTCTGCACTCTGCCCATCCACAGCCCCCACGTGTGCGTAGAGCACACTGCTTGCCCTGGGAGGTGCCAGTCGTTCAAGAAGCAAGGCTTCTTGCAAGTGGGAACTGAGATTTGCCAGAAAATGCCCTCTGAGTCCAAGCATCAGCCATGACCCTCAGCGATGTCCCACTATTGCCAAAACGGCCTTCTACTCCTGCACCACACTGGTCCCCCATACTTGTAGCCCGTGTGCCTCCCTGTCCCTCTTCTTTCTCCGAGTATGTATGCTCAGTCCCTGTCTGTTCAGCTCCTCCCTCTGCCTGGCCATCCATCCGTCTGTCATCTGTCAATCTGGAACCAGGGCCCTGTGGTCAGAGACCCAGGGTCCACTTGGAGCATCATTGTTGGATAGCTTTGTGACCTCTGGCTATAACTTAACCCCTGTAAACCACAGGACCCTCCTGGGTAACACAAGGCTGAGGATGAAGCGACATAATGCATGTGGAGCATTCAGCAGAGTGCGGAAAGGTAAATATTTAATGTCTGTTAACTATTGGAATTGTTACTTTTGTTTCTTTTTGAGATAAGAGTTTCTCTGTGCAGCCCTGGCTGCCCTGGAACTCGCTCTGTAGACCAGGCTGGCCTTGAAATCAGGGATCCTCCTGCCTCTGCCTCCTGAGTGCTGAGATTAAAGGCACCTGTCACCATGCCCGGCTATTATTATTACTATTATTGACTGCATGGGAAGATGATGAAGACACTCTGCCTGACCTCGTCACCAGAAATCTCTGGTGGGTGGGTTGCAATAGGAATTGTTTCGGAATGCCAGCACATGCTAAAATGCAGATTTCCTGGTTCAGCCCATCACAGGGAGTCACCCTGTCTTTTTTCACTCAGCGCCCCCATGGGCAAGACACCCAATACCTCCACCTCTCGTTTGGGGCTTTCCATCATCTTCCTTAACCCATTCCACTTTTGCCATCTTCCTTATACACATGCGGCAACAGGCAGGTCAGGCTCGATCTAAAGGAGTATTCTGGATTCGGGTGCCATTAGGGATTGCAGGATGGCCTGCATGTGGAAGATGGCCTTACCACTGCAGGCACAGACAGATTTAGCCCGAGAGGAGTTTATGAGCCTCAGTTTCCCTGACTGCAAACCTCCGAGGGCGGGGCGAGTAGTTCATGAATGACTGGGTAAAGGGCTCGCAGGCCCAGAGGAAGCCTGGGCCTCACTCAGCACTGGTCTTGAGGCTCCCCACTTCGCTGGCGAAGGAGCCACGGTGCCCGGGGCAGGATGTGGTGGGCGCACAGTGTGGACGAGGCGGGAGGCATCGGGCAGATGAGAGGGCGGGGAGAAGAGAGAGAAAACCCCAAAGTCCGGAAGGCCGAGAGGGAAGCAGGGCACCAGCTGGAAACCGCGGCTATTTGCAGCGTCGCCCTAGGTTTGCGGTCAGGCTGGGGCTGGAAGGCCCGGCGACCGGGTTCGCAGCCCCGCCCGGTGTCCTCGGCCACCCGGGCGAGGCCCTGGCCGATGAGTCCCTTTCGCGGCGACGTCGAGGCTCGGGAGGCTGCTAGGTTGGGGCGCCGAAGCCAGAAGGAGGACAAGGCCACCGGAGGAGAAACGTGTGCGGGCCTGGAAGGGTAAGAGTCTGGGGAAAACGCGGGGTGGGCGGGGCCCGGCAGGTTGGGGTGGGCGGGGCCCGGCAGGTTGGGGTGGGCGGGGCCCCGGCAGGTTGGGGTGGGCGGGGCCCGGCAGGTTGGGTGGGCGGGGCCCGGCAGGTTGGGACTCCCGTACTACTCGGGCGGGCAGCGCCCTCCACCTGCCAAACGAGGCAGCGCCCAGGACGGGCCGAGCTGGCCAGCGCCCCCTATCGGCTGAGGCCGGCAGCAGCCCTCACCGACCGATGCCCGCAGGTTCAGGTCCGGAACAACCGCGTGTGGGCGGCCCGGTCCGGGGCGGCGCTCTGGCCGCGGGGCGGGTCGCGGCAGCGGTGAGGCTCTCTGGGCGCCGGGTGGGCGCGAAGGATTACTAAAGGCTGCGGTTTGGCCAGGATTACGGAGCCGAGAAGAAAAAGATGCAAGCGAGGAGGGAATGAAAAAAAAAAAAATAGACCAGGGAGAAAAGGGAAACACTAGATCCCGCGGGCGAGCTGCGGGCAGGAAGCCGACGCTTCCAAGCGCCCACTCGGCCAGAGGAGGGGGGTCGTGGGCCCGTTGCTCCAGGAGGCCAGGCGCCATGGGTGGCAGAGTCGGGATTCGAACCTGGATCTGCATTTGGCTCGAGTGTTCGTTCATTTCCCGGACCAAGGAACCGGAGTAGGGGAGGGCGGGGTTGGGGGGCTCGGATGAGAGGTCTCGGCTGCGGAGAAGGAGCGTTGTTAGAGAACAATCTGGGGACACCCGCGGACCCTGCTTCCGTCCTTCCTACGCCCTTCCAGCGCCCCCACGTGGAAGCTTCCGACCAACTCACCGCCCCTCCTAGACCACCTTGTGCAGGCGGGTCGGAGCTGCGTGCTGGCCTCTGAGGACCTGTTCTTTGCATAGAGGGACAATGGGTTCCTTCCATTGGCGGAGGAGTAATGTGGATCAGGTCACCCCGGAGTCCAGACCCGGGGAACATCAAATATAAACCCTGTGCTTGGACCTCCATTGCAACAGCTTGGACACACCTCTCTCCCTCACCTTACTGTTCCCCTTCATTGACGATGGGTTTTCTTGACACAGCAGGGCATCTGCAGAAGATCAGGCACACGGGGTAGAACTCTCTGTCTCTATCCACACTGGGAGATGGAGCCCAGAACTGGGGTGGGCAGATATTTGCTCACATTTGGAGGATTTAACCCAAAGCTCTCATGCTCTTGACATCTTTAATCCTGTTAGGCCGTTGGCCTCCGCTTCCCCCATCTCTGGAAGGGTCTAGAAAGTGCCTGATGTGCTGCCAAGTCCACTGCCAGCAGATCAAAGTTTGGTGGTGGTTTTACTTTTGGTTCTTTTAACCTTTCTTTTATGTGTATGGGTGTTTTGTCTCCGTGTGTGTCTATGCACTACACGTGTTCTCTGCCTGTGGAGGCCAGAAGAGGGCGTTGTGAACCACAATGTGAACTCTGGAAATGGAACCAGGATCCTTTGGAAGAAAATCGCTGTGTTCGTTCTTAACCGCGGAGCCATCTCTCCAGCCCCCGGATCAGAATTTTGAGAATGATCACGAGGGGTGAACCCCTGTTCTCCACCACCCCCATCACCAGCCCTTCCCCACAGGCTCAGGGGTGCAGAGCCTGGGGCCTTCTCTCGGCTCCTCTCCTCCTCTCCTTTTCTCTCACCTCAGACGACAGGGTGGGTGTAAACCAAGAGAGCCAGAGTAGAGTGCTAAGGTTCAAATTATGACCTGGTCACTTAACCATGGGTGGCAACCTTAGATAAGCTGCTTAACTGTTTTGAACTTCCCTTACTGTAGCAGAGAGAGAGAGAGAGAGAGAGAGAGAGAGAGAGAGAGAGGGAGGGAGGGAGGGAGGGAGGGAGGGAGGGAGGGAGGGAGGTAGGTAGGTAGGTAGGTAGGTTATGGGGGCTAAGAAGATAACACAAGAACGTTGCACAGCATTTGTTTAGCTCACTGTCAGCATGTAATAAATGGCAGCAATTACAGCCGTTAATAATATAATTAAACGACAACATCCATCTACATTCCCTGGGAAAGCCCAGATTAAAGAAAGTCACCGGGGCATTCCCTGATGTTTCGCCATCCAGTTGCTTCTTAAAGATGGCCAACAAGGTGCCCGCCACCCTCCTGTGTGAGGTCTCTTCCTCAGATAAAGTTCAGCACCCTCGATCTTAAAGGGTGGGCCCAGGGAAGCTGGTGAAGCCCTGTGTCCTGCAGGAGTTCCGGGTTCTAGCACTGCCCCTTGCCTCAAGGGGACCCAAGGAACCTTTCTGAAGTGCTCACCTCTCCCAGTGCCTGCAAGCTTAAGCCCTCTAATCTGACCCCATTAGTGAAGGGAGAGAAGCTCTGTTGAAAATCCGCCCTCCCTTCCTGGAGCCTGGTCTGAGTGCTGGAGGAGAGTGAACTGCTAATTGAAAATGTCTATAATGCATTGCCCCGGTCTGCTGAGCGGAGCCTCCAGCTCCCGAGGTCTGCAGAGCAGCTTGTTACCCTCGTCTGGAAAGACTGGCGTGGAAACAGTGTCTTGGGGTGGGAGCCTGGGTAGCTGGACTGGAGGGGGACCTGGGCTATCCTTGCAGGCCGTTCTTTGTCCTGCTTTTCCTAACCACTGCCTGGACACCCAAGCTACCACAACTGGGCGGGGGTTGGGGGTGGAGGGAGGGGGGCAGCTGGAGATGAGGGGCTTGCGTGCTCTCCTGGGTCCTTCCTGGATCTGCCCAACCCTACTATGGTCTGAGGTGAACATGGAGCAGATGGGGAGAGCTGTGGGTTGGGAGAGAATTCCCAGCCGTTTCTGGGCCGGTTGTGCGAGCATTTAGGACTGGAACAGGCGGCTGTGGAAGTTAAGGTCAAGATGCTCTGGGTTCCCTGGGTCTACTAGGCCTGGAGCTGGGATCTAGGCTCTTCTTGGTGTGCCTGATCCCTGTTCCTGCAGTTCTGACCCTGCCGATGCAGACAACCAAGGTTTAGTTTACATCCCATCTCTGCTCAGCCCTTAGGGACTACAAAATTTCTTTTCTTAAACATTTTTAAAAAATATTTAATTTTACCCATTCAGGTATTTAGTCTGTGTATGTCTATGTAGCACTTGTGTGCCTGGTGCCCATGGAGGCCGGAACAGGCATCAGACGCCCTGGGACTGAAGTTAAAGAGGGTTGTGAGCCACCATGTGGCTCCTGGGAATCCAACCACTGTCCTCTGGAAGAACAGCCCGGGCTCTTAACTGCTTAGAGATCTTTGCAGATCCCTGTTTGATTTTTGAGACAGTCTCACTTTGTAGACCAGGCTGGTCTTGAACTCAATCTTTCTCTTTCTGTCCCTCTAGTACTAGGATTATAGGCATGTTGTACCATGCCCAGCTGAGCCTCTCTTTAAAAAAAAGTTCACTTCGGGCGGTGGTGGTGGTGGTGGTGGTGGTGGTGGCGGCGGCGGCGGCGGCGGCGGCGGCGGCGGCGGCGGCGGCGGCGGCGGCGCACGCCTTTAATCCCAGCACTCGGGAGGCAGAGCCAGGCGGATCTCTGTGAGTTCCAGGCCAGCCTGGTCTACAGAGCGAGATCCAGAACAGGTCCCAAAACTACACAGAGAAACCCTGTCTCAGAAAAAAAAAAAAAAAAAAAAAGTTCACAAACAAGGCTCTGGGTCTTCCTGCACGGCTCTTCAGCAGGTGTAGTGAAGTTTTGTCCAGAGCATGTGTGTGCCATATGAGGAGGGGTGGAGACAGGTCACTGGAATAGCTCAGGGATGACCTGGGGTGGGGCTGGGTGAGGCCAATCTTGAGCTCGAGAAGAGAGGGCTGAGCTCAGTGACAGCAGAGGGTGTCCTGGGTTTGAGGTCTGGAGGACAGGAAATGAGAGGTCCTGGGATGATGAAAGGAAATATGTCTCAAGGAAATAGGACGCCTGAGTGCTCTTCTGGAAACGCCTGTGACTGTCCAGGGGGAGGTGCATGGGGCTCAAAGAGCAAGGCACGGAGTAAAGTGAGGCCGTACACGGGGCTGTTAGGGAACACCAAGAAATCCCCCAAAGCCTGGGGAGATGGCTCAGTTTGAGGACCTGAGTGCAAATACCAAGAACTCACATAAAAGCCAGACCGGGTAACGTGAGTCTGCAATCCCACATGAGGTTCGAGTCGGGGACAGGAGAATTACTAGAGAATTTCAAGGACAGACAGCCTGGCTTGCACTGTCAGGGTGGAAGGCAAGAGCTGACCCCTGAGGCTGTCCTCTGAGCTCTGAGACAAACACATGGTTGGGGATGGGGGCAGGGGACACCCAAAGAAACGTGAATGAACTGAAGCTGTAGACTGTGAAATGGGTCAATTAGAGTCGAACTGAAGATGTAGACTGTGAAATGGGTCAATTAGAGTCGGTACAGCAGCTGGATAAAACTAATGGGGGGCGGGGCTAGCATAGTAGGATGTCTCTAATGTGATTGCATCTGTTTAATACCATGGAAAACATGCCCATTTATAAATGGATACACGCAGATGCCATGGAAGTAGCCAACACTCTGAGGATAGTGGATCCATCTGGGAAGCAAATTACCTATGGGGAAGGAGAGTGGGAAAGAGGAGGGATCTGGAAGAGACAAAGGTTGGCTCCATTTTTCTCTGCAAAGGGTTGTTTTTTAATTAAAAAAAAAAAAACACCATTTATTTATTATGTATACAGTGTTCTGCCTGCAGGTCAGAAGAGGGCACCAGATCTCATTACAGATGGTTGTGAGCCACCATGTGGTTGCTGGAAATTGAACTCAGGACCTCTGGAAAAGAAGTCAGTGCTCTTATCCTCTGAGCCATCTCTCCAGCCCCGGTTTTTAATTTTTTAAAAATTTGTACACTTATTATTTGTATGTGTGTTCATGGGGCAGAGGCATGTCCACGCCACAGCGTGTGTGGTCAGAGGACAGCATGGGAGTTTGTGCTCTCCCTCCATCGTGGGGGTCCCGGACACTGAACTCGGGACATCATCACAGTTGACAGCAAGCAGAGTCATTTTACTGGCCATGGTTCTGGTGTGTAAAGCTCAGGTGTGATTCTGGTTTTGCACACGTTTGGTGTGCCTTATACAATGAGTAAGTTCTGGAAAAGAAGACTCCAGTGGAAGTCGGAAACCATGGAGGACAGCCTCAAATGTGGCTGGGGCAGAGTGCTTGCCTGGCATGTCTGAGGCCGTGGGTTCAGTCCCCGGCAATGAGCAGGGATGGGAGGGGATGATTCATTTCAGTGACCTTATTAGCCAGTGCAGCTGGAGGGGTAGTTAACCCCGAGGCAGGGGGATGACCATGTTGAATTCCGCAGGAGTCATTGAGTCTCCAGCGCCCAGGGGCTGGTGGGCAAGAACAGTGTTGAGGCTTGAAGATCTGGGGAGACTAAAGCCAAGCCCCAGTGCCTGGGCATGGAGAGTGGGTGATGCCCCATCTTGGCAGGCAGCAGGGTGAAGGATGCAGTGCCAAGCTGGGCAGAGGGGCTGCCAGGGTGGAAGATCAGAGGAGCGGATGGGGGTGCTGGGGCATTGTCAGGGCTTGAAGCGGGAGGCTGATGGGGGTGGAGTGTGGGGGATCAGCAAAGCTCGGGGGAGGCCAAGAGGAAGTGGGTATTGCCAAGCATGTGGTGGGAAGCAGTTGGTGCCAGCTTGGGGCTGGGGGCCAGAGGGCATGGGTGGGTACTCTGGGCCTAGTCTCCTCAGGTCTCCTTCAGCTGTTCAGTTTTGTAACATACACAGTTTTGCGGTTACCATATTGTAGTATCCTGGAGTTTCAGGGTCAGAAGACCTTTGGGGCCCTCGGTACAGAAAAGGACAGCCATGCCCAGGGGTGGGGAGACTGGCCTAGGCAAGGCCACCCTGTGAGTCTAGTGACAAGACCTGAACCGGAGTTCCCTCTGTGTTTGGATGTGTGCCAGCCCTGTGGGTTGCGTGGTGGGAAGGAGGGGACATATGAGAGGGGTATGAGGAGGGGGCTCCATGCTGACCGGGGCCAAAAGCCCCACTGTGGAGCAATGAGGCCCAGACAGGGCAGACGGAAGGCCAGGAACACTACTGGGCACATGTTCGAGATCAGCAGTGGAGTGGACCCTCTGATGCTGGGCCTAGGAGAAGGGGGTTCCACAGAATCTCCAGCTTTCACAGAGCAGCAAAAAGTGAGAAACTTTTATATCCAATAAGAATGTATTTGTTCGTTTGTTTGTTTTTGAGACAGGGTCTCCATATGTAACCCTGGCTGTCCTGGAACTCACTCTGTAGACCAGGCTGGCCTCAAACTCACAGAGATCCGCCTGCCTCTGCCTCCCGAGTGCTGGGATCAAAGGTGTGCACCACCACCACCTTAAGAATTTGTTTTCAGGGGCTGGAGAGGTGGCTCAGTGGTTAAGAGCACTGGCTGTTCTTCCAGAGGACCTGGGTTCAATTTCCCAGCACCCACATGGCAGCTCACAACTGTTGGTAACTCCTGTTCCAGGGGATCTGACTCCCTCACAAAGACACATATGCAGGCAAAACACCAATACACATAAAATTTTAAAAAATCTTCAAAAAAAGAAAAGAATTTATTTTCAGAGCTGAGTGTTAATCTCAGCCTCCAGAAACCTGAGGATTGCTGTGGGAATTGAACTTGGGTCCTCTGGAAGGGCAACAGTGCTCTTAACCACTGGGCCATCTCTCTAGCCCCAGAAAGCTGGTTTATAAAGGAAACCAAATGCTCCATGATGCCTGGACAGACTTTGGAAGGCAAAACACATGGGGTTGGGGATTTAGCTCAGTGATAGAGCGCTTGCCTAGCAAGCGCAAGGCCCTGGGTTCGGTCCTCAGCTCTGGAAAAAAAAAGAAAAAGAAAAAGAAAAGAAAGGCAAAACACATTGAGAAGATGATGTTGCTAAGTGTCTGACGCTGACCTTGTCAGCCTGTCCCAAGTGAGCCAGGACTTGGGTCTCTGAGAAGCAGAGATCCCTGAGGCCCCTGTACCTGCCTGGGGACAGAGCTCAGGTCCCGCGCCCCCGCTGTGGCCCCTGGAGCAGGAACTGGAGGTCAAAGGCGGAGATCAGTTGGGATGTACCCCTTGGAGGGCTTGGAAGCCCCTGCCTGATGTACAGGACTAAGGCCCAGGTAGAAGCCACACAACCCAGAAGTTTGTCAGAAGTGTGTGTGGGGCCTGTGACTGCAGGGGTTTGTGGCATTCTAGAAGGGTGCTGGCTTAATCCAGGCTGTCCCTTGGTGCTAAGAACAGTCCAGAGAAGGACACTCAGGGGAACGAGCCTGGCTGGAGAAAGATGGAGCAGTACGGACTTCTCTGGGGTCCTCTGGCCAGAGGAGGAGCAGTGGTGGCCTGAACCTTGTACCATCTCCACCCTCTCTCTCTCTGGCCCGGAGGTGTCTGACTGCTTTGGAAGGGCGGGGTATGCGTGGCTCCGGGGGCTGTAGGACAGGGACCCATTTAGCCTCAGCAGTCATTTGACCCCCATGACTCAGGCCTGGCCCTGCCCGTGGAAGGCACAGGGCCAATCTGAGCTCATCTCCACTGCCCGGAGCAGAAGTGGTAAACAAGTCCACCTTCCACCCCTGTGAAGAAGCAGAGACAGCATGAAATGAGGTCCCCCCCAAGACCCTTGCACCACCCAGGCGCATGCTGTGGGTACCCCCGGGACTAGCTGGCATGTACTGGGCGCTTGCTGTGGGTGAACCCTTGATTTCACATTATCCATGGGGTTGCCCACAGCCAAACTTTTGAGGGCTGGAAGATGAACAGGGCTCCTGGAAAGGCTAGAACTCGATGGCTGAAAATATATGAAGCCCAGTCTAGGACTGGCGGTCACCACGGAGTGACACCTTCTGGATGTACCTGCACCTGAAAGCTATGGGCCCCTTCTGGCCTCCGGGAGTCCTTGCAATGTCAGGAAAATATTCCTGGTCTACTGCTCTAGCTTGCCTGGCTCACAGCAACATGGCAGGGACCATTGTCCTCTGCAATGCCAGCCCTCTCTCGCTGAGGCTTCGGGTCTTTCTCTCCTTTCCTCTTCCCCCTTTCCTGGCTCCTTTCTGCTTTTCTGGGGGCTTCCACTTTTCAGATCCCTCACTCTCCCGCCGTCTAGATGACTGTTATTGCCATTTGTAACCACCAGATGGCACCAGGACACCACATGTTTCCCCATTGCTGACACCTGAGCACCTGACCCCTGGAGAACACACTACCCCCCCCCTCCCCCCATTCCCGAGACAGGGTTTCTCTGTGTAGCTCTCTCTGGCTGTCCTCTAATTAGCTCTGTAGACCAGGCTGGCCTTGAACTCAGGGATCTGCCTGACTCTACCCTCTAGAGTACTATGATTAAAGGTGTGCGCCACCACCACCTGGCTATACACAACATTTTTTTTATTTGTTGTTTGTTTTGTTTTTACGTCCCAACCAATGTTTCCCCTCCTTCCTCTCCTCCTGGGCCTGTCTCCCCCCCCCCCCCCTCCTCCTCTGTTTCTCTTAAGAAAAGGGCAGGCCTCCCCCAGCCATGGTATATCAACTTGCAGGACATCATTGGTTTTTTTTTCCCCTGTTTTTTTGAGACAATGTTTCTCTGTGTAGCCTTGTCTGTCCTGGAACTCACTCTGTAGACCAGGCTGGCCCTGAGTACACACCATTCTTAACCCCTCACAACATCCCCACCCTGCCCAGTGCCTCTTTGAAACTTCAGGTACAGAGCTGAAGACCGGAGCTCCCAGCTCCCAGGCCAAGGGCTCTGCTGACTCCTTCAGAAGACTCCTGCCCATGGGTCAAAGACTTACTCCTCACAGCTCATCCTTCTCAGGTATATACTAAAGGAACAAAACTCAGAAATGCAGATGGGACACACCTGTGTCGTGGAAGGGACTTAAATCTACGCTTTGTGGGTTCCAAAACCCTGGGGATTTCTGAGTGTCAGGGGTCCCCAGGTCAGGTCACCATCTCTCATACGCAGTCTCTGCCAGCACCCCTTTCACTGACCGTTGGGTTTCCTTCAACTCTGCGTCAAGGGGCTGGAGAGATGGCTCAGTGGTTAAGAGCGCTAACTGTTCTTCCAGAGGGCCCGGGTTCAATTCCCAGCACCACATGGCCATAACTGTCTGTAACTCCAAGATCTGACACCCTCACACAGACATGCATGCAGGCAAAACACCAATGCAAGTAAAATAAAAATAAATAAATTATTTAAAAAAAAAAATCTGCCTCAAGAAGGGCTGTGATCATCCTGCACTGGATGCCGCAGGACTCAAAAACCTGGGTATCTGCTGGCATTTCCCATGCCCTCCTGCATGCTGCATGCTGGTAAATGTGCTCTAGGAGTCTCTGCTGGTGTGACCGCTGAGCTAGGGGAAGATGTCTAGGCAGGCTTCCTGGAGGAGGCAGTCATCAGGACAAGAGGAATGTGGCCAGGTGAGGGCAGGATGAGTTCTTCATCCTCTGAAGAACCACAGGAGAATTGCTTAGTGACCTTCAGGTATGCGTGTGTGATGGGGGAACAGGGGAGGCTGGTTGCCACAGCCCCTGGAGTCAGCCTGGGCTCCCTGCTCACCCCAACTTCACCCCCTCACTCCTTGTCCCACTGGGAGGCCCCTCTAGACCAGGGGCCAGAGGGCAAGGGTGGAGTCCTTCCCTGGGCCTGAACTGTATCCTGAACAGGCTGTGGCAGTGCCCAGGAGGAGCCAGAGAGTAGCCGCCACCCCCCATCCAGGGTCCCTCTGTAATTAGGGCTATTTTTAGGTCCCTCTTCCTTCCTATTTCAGGCCTCTGGACTGGGCTGGAGAGTGGGCTGTCCTGCAGCCGCTAAAGTAAGCCGAGGCGTGGGAGCTCCAGCCACAGTGCAGACCACAGGTGGGCGGAGTCCTGGTCCAGGGAACTCGAGACGTGGCCAGAGCAGGGTTGGGGGAGGAGGCGTGTCTTGGCTCATGGACCCCTCACTGATCTGCTCCATACTGGCCCATCCCTCTGGTCTCAACCCTGTTGGTCTGAACAGTTAGCCCTGGGCCTCAGTCTTTGAGTCTAAAATTGGGTACCCCTTATCTTTGGGTCAGTGGCCTTGCAAGGGAGGATATAGAATGTTCATAGTAACAATCACTGTTTCATATGTGTGTATGTATGTTTGTGTTGGCGTGCATACTGATGTGTGCCCATGTGGAGGCCAGAGGTCAACGTCTTCCTCTATTGATCTCCACCTTTCAAAACAAAACAAAACAAAACAAAAACAAAACAACAACAACAACAACAACAACAACCCCCCCCCCCCCCGCCGCCCCCACATAGTCTCACTGTGTAACCCTGGCTGGCCTGGAATTCACTGGGTAGACAGGCTGGCTTCCAACTCACAGAGGTCTGCCAGCCTAGGTCTCCTGAAGGCTGGAATCAAAGATTAGTACCACAATGCCTGCCTGGCCTATGTGGCCCTTTAAAAAATATTTTTAAGTTCATTATTACTGTTTTGGTTTTGTTTGTTTGTTTTTTGTTTTGTTGTTGTTGTGTGTGTGTGTGTGTGTGTGTGTGTGTGTGTGTGTGTGTGTGTGATGTATGTGTCTGAGTGCAGGTACATTCGTGCCACAGTGTGTGTGTAGGTCACAGGACAGCTTTTGGAATCAGTTTTCTTGTTCCACAGTGGGTTCGTGGGGTCAAACTCAGGTCTCAGGCTTGCAAGGCTAACACTATTATCCACAGAGCTATCTCCCTAACTCACAGATTGCTCAGACTGGTCCCCAAGATCCTCCCGTCTCAGCCTTCCGATGTTGGAAATGCAAGAACATGCTGCCACACAGCTTTGCGCGTGGGTGCTGAAGACCTAAACTTAGGCCCTCGTGTGGATGCAGCAAGCATTTTGATTTCTGAGTTATCGCTCAGCCCCTACAACCAGGGTTTATTGAGCACTTACTGTGTGCTGGGTGCTGTCCCAGCCCTTACCTCTATTAATCTACTGTTGATCACATTCTGAGGTCAGGATTATTTTGTCCTTATTTTATAGATAGGGAAACTGAGATTCTCAAGTATTTCATCACCATGGCTGGGCTTGGTCTCACATGATCTACTCTCTCATCCTTGTCTTTGATGGGGTTGGAAGAAGAATGGCATCTAGACATTGGTTCCTTCCTGGTCTACTTCCATACTCAGCTCCTTGGGTCCGGGGCTATTAGGCATAGCGTGGCCTGCTTGTCCGCCCAGGGATGGCCCCAGGCCTGTCCTGCAGGGGAAAGGGTGAGTCTCACCCAGCTGGTTCCAGTTAGGCTCCAGAAAGCAGGCAAGGGGTATATTTAGCCCTGGTTTCTTGAGGAGCCAGAGATCTTTCATCCTTGGAGACGCCGGCCACAGTGGGACTCGGCTTGCCACAGCTGGGCCTCTGGGCTGCAGGGCGGGCAGGCTTCAGGGCAGGGAGGGAAGGGTCCAGTGTGAACTGGCCTCTCCCTGACACTAGGAGGTGGGGACAGATGCCAGTGTCAACAGGGACAACGGAGCTTGACTTTGATGGTGAGACTCTGTCCCTGAAGGTTGAGGGCTACTGAAGACACTGGAGGCCACAAGGGCACCTGCCATATGTTCTTCCAGCCCGGGCACAGCCTGGCTTAGTTCTTCCCTGGGGAGAGCTTATCCTCTGGATTTAGGCCTGGCCAAAGTGTCAGGGTCCATCCTTCATGAGGAGAGGTAGGCAGACGATAGAGCTTGGGAAAAGGAAGGGATATTCTTTTCATTCTTTTTTTAAAAAGATTTTTTTTCAAGATTTTATTTTAAAGTGTGTGTGTGTGTGTGTGTGTTTGTGTGTGTGTGTGTTTGTGTGTGCACAGGTGTGCAGGTGCACACGAGTGCACTGCCTGAGGAGACCAGAAGAGGGCATTGGATCCTGTGGAGCTGGAGCTAACAGGGGTTTGAGAGCCGCCCAACATGGGTGCTGGGAATCGAACTCAGGTCCTCTGGAAGAGCAAGAAGTGCTCCTAACAGAGCCATCTTTCCAGGCCCTATTTATTAGTTTTGATTAGCCCAGGCTGGCCTCCTGCCTCCACTTCATGCATGCTAGTGTCATAGGCATGGGCCACTGTGCTCAGTTTATGCAGTGCGGGGGGATCAAACCCAAGGCTTAGTCCATATTAAGCAAGCACACTCTACTGCCTGAGCTACATCCCAGCCCCTTTTCGTTCTTTCTTTAAGAGACTCACTGTTATGTTTGATGTTCATATTTGCAGAGGGTGAGAGAGTTGGGGGCAGGTATCCATAGACAGCAGAAAGAGAGGTCATAGCGTGAAGCCTATGTTGACGCTGTGGAAGGTGCTGGCGTTTCCTATACACCCTCCCTGTGCCTCTGGGCATCGTGGTGCCATATGCAGCCCTGTTCCTGTGGAGGACTGTCGCGGGGTGTGAGGTGACCGCCGGCGACCGTGACTGCCGGTGACTGTGGCATTGCTCCATGTGGGTATCGAGGATGGTGGTGACTCCAGTGTGTGTTTCCAAGGGGTTCCTGGGAGTGTGGTGGCTGAGGCCAACTGAGCTGCTTTAAAAGGCACCACTGTGAGTTTGCCTCTATAAACACAGGGGGATGCTGGTTGGTTTAGACTGTGTGTGTGTGTGTGTGTGTGTGTGTGTGTGTGTGTGTGTGTGTGTGTACTCTGAGTATGACTGGATATGTGACAGCACTGTCCCAGTAGCCCCCCACACCTTCCCACTGCACACAAGGCCTGATCCCATCTGAGGGTCATGCCCCATTGCCCTTCCGGGGACCCCCACCCGAAAGCCACAGACCCGCGGGTCTGTGAGGGAACCCTGCTCGCTGGAAGCGGCTGTCTCTCTTCTAATCCTTTCACCCCCACCCCCTCCAACCCATCCTCCACAAGGCAGGCTTCTACCTGCCCTGGGGCGGAGGCTGGGAGAGAAAGAGGAGCCGGCTGCCTGCCCGCCTGCCCGCCGCCCTCTGCCGTCTCCCCTAGCAGACAAAGAGCTCACCCTGGTCTCTGTGGGCGTCTGGGAGACGCTGGGGGGATTAGCTCCCCGCGCCGCCCTCTCCCCATCTCATGCCAGCCCACCCAGCTGGCACCAACACCTCAAGCCCAGGGGTGGTGCCCTTGCCACAGCTTCTGCGTGTGTGTGTGTGTGTGTGTGTGTGTGTGTGTGTGTGTGTGTGTGTGTGTGTGGTGTGTTTTGCAGGCCGTTATGGGGTGGGTCCTGGGGCTTCACCTTCCGTGCCTGGCCTGGGTTAGGTCTCACTCAGTTTCTCCTCTGCTTTCCCAGCCTTGATGCTTGGCAGTTTTGGGGTGCCTCGGCTGGTATCTGCTGCCCACCGGACGCATGCACTTTTTGTATGGAGACAGGGAGGGTCTCATGTAGTCCAAGATGGGCCTCAAACTTTGTTGTGTAGCCAAAAGTGATTTTGGACTTCTGATCTCCTTGCCTTCAGCTTCCCAGTGCTGGGATTACAAGTGTGCATATGCACACCCAGTGTATGCAGTACTGGGGTTCGAAGCCAGCCAGGGCTTTGGGCAGGCTGACCAAATGGGCTACATCCCCAGCCACCCCAGTTGATATCCATATGTTTTCAAACCTCCCATGACCTCATTGGTGCACCTCCCCTGCTGTTCATGGCCGCTCAGACCTCTCCCTCATTTCCTGGTCTTTGTGGGGGAAGGCAGGATCGGCTGTGAGTGGAGAGAGGGGTGCAGCTCCAGAGGGTGCTTGGGATCGCATTGGAGGTGGCATTGGAAATTGCATTGAGTGGCCCTGGGAGCTGCATTGGGGGTAGTATTGGGGTGACACTGGGAATTTTGGGAGGTTGGCACTAGGGGTGGCATCATGTCTGAGCTTTCTGGGATGCTCCTTGTGATTTGTCCTCCACCTGGGGATGTAAGGTGATGATGGTTGGGGTAACAGCATCCATGACTTTTAGACCTTAAGTATTAGCACCTTCTTCGTATTGTGCAAAACTAGACATGGTCGGGGCTGGAGAGATGGCTCAGCGGTTAAGAGCACTTGACTGTTTTTCCAGAGGTTCTGAGTTCAATTCCCAGCAATCACATGGTGGCTCACAAACCATCTGTAATGGGATCAAGTTCCTCCTGTTGTGCATGAAGACAGAGCACTCACATATATGAATAATAATAATAATAATAAAACCCCCTAGAGATGGTCTTCCAAGCCCTTCTGTATGTACTGTGAGATTTCTGCAGCAGAAGCCTCCATTTCAGAGGTGTTTAAAGCAAGGCTCTGAGCATTAAGAGATTTACCCAGCGGCAGTGGCGCATGCTTTTAATCCCAGCACTCAGGAGGCAGAGGCAGGGAGATCTCAGTGAGTTCGAGGCCAGCCTGGTCTACAGAGTAAGTTCCAGGACAGCCAGGGCTGTTATATGGAGAAACCTTGTCTTGGAAAACAAACAATAAAAAAGACACACACACATAGAGATTTACCCAAAGTCACTGACTTGAGAGTCTGAGCAGCAGCACCTGCCCTGTGACCTAGGACCTTCCTTCAGATGCCTCATAATCCATGTCACCTGGCCCTTACCTCCTGAGGCCCTGTTCCCTCTACTCCTGCGTTCTTGGGAAACTGGAATGGGGACAAGCCAAGGGGAGCTGGGAGAGACACCTGCCCTTCCCTGAGTCACACCTCACCTTTAAATAACTGAGGCCCATTCCATGGACAGTTCTCATTGTCCATCCCATACTTTAGAAGTATCCATGGAAACCTTCCCTCCTGCTTAGTGGACTGAGATCTCCTTTTTTCTTAAGACCAACCCCTAGGGACTGGAGAGATGGCTAAGTGGTTGGGAGCACTTGATGCTCTTCCAGAAGACCCGGGTTTGATTCTCAGCACCCACATGATGGCTCACAACCATCTGTAACTTTAGTTCCAGGGGATCCCATGCCTCCTTCTGGCCTCTGAGGGCACCAGGAGTCACGTGGTGTAGAGACATACGCACAGGCAAAATACACACATTAAAAATAAACAAATCAAAATAATTTTAAGTTTAAGAAAGAGATCCTTCCTATCCTTCTCTTCTAGTAAGTGCTAGTGCAAGGTTGGCCCCTGTCCCAGGGGCAGCCTGTCCCCATCTGTTTGGTCTTCCATGGAGCTGTGGAGGAAACGACCATCTTTTCCCAGGCAGTGTGCTACCAATAAGGAGGCTGGGATATCCAATGAGGTGGGGAGGCTAGAGAGGTTGGGGATCCAGCCCAGCGTCTGGGATATGGGAAGTGATCTGTGAAGGCAAATGAACACAGAGGGGTGAGTGGGCAGGTGGCCAGATGGAAGTAGTTGGGGTGGAGAGGAGGCTGGTCGGGGTAGGCACGTGGGTCAGTGGATGGGTATGTAAGGTGAAGCGGGAGGCAAACAGGGTGTGTGAAGTCTGGGTGGGTCATTAAGTCATGGGTGTGGAGGTGAATGAGAAAATGGATGGATCATTAGGTGGATGGACAGAAAAAGGGAAAACACGGATGGATGAGGGAAGAAGCAGATGGGCCTCTGGGCAGGTTTGGGGCAGGGCCTTTAGACGATAGGCCACATATAACACCTTGGGTATGAAAGTTTCGCGGCCTTGGTTGGGTTTTGTTGTTTGGTTCTGGTGTTTTGAGTCAGTGTCTCAAGTAGCCCAGGGTGATCTCTAACTTCCAACAGCCTGTGTAGTTAAGGATGACCTTGAATTCCTGAACCTCCTGTTTACACCGCCAAGGTCCTGGGATTTCAGGCATGTGTCCCCATACCTCATTTACAGCCTTGGTTTTTGCTAGCTCCCAATCATCTAGCCTGATGGAGAGAGACGAGGGTGTGGAAAAATACGATGGCTGGTTCCATCCCAACCAAGGTCACATTCGGGGTGACTTCAGTCCCCCCACTCCCGTGATATACGGGGGCCTGAACACTAGGGTGTGGAGTTGTACCGGCGGGAATGGCTTGCTCCGGGTTCGGCTCTGACTCACTCTCCTCCCCTTATCCTGACCCACCTTCCTTCCCCGTGAGGACAGCATGTGACCTCAGTGGGTGAAAGTCCAGGCAGAACAGGTGCCGTTCCAGAGCAAGGAAAAGGAATTGTCCCCAGGAGCATGGTGGCCTGGAGGAAAAGGGGCTGGCCCAGCACCTGCCGAGGGGCAGGACAATCGTGAGCTATGGGCGGCGGCAAAATGGCCTGACCACTGAGGGTGCACACGAGGGAAGGCAAATGGAAGCCGAGGCAAGGCGTGGAGGGGCTGGAGGTGGAGTGTGGCGCCCGGTGCCGGAGGCTTGCACTGTGCTGTGTAAACACTTCCCTGACCTGCTGGAGTTCTGGGCCTATCCATAGGGAAGGGTCTCTTCTGCTCTCTTCTGGAAATGGCTTCCTCGGCAGTCTGTTGGTCCTCTGTCTATACAAACACCGGCATGTCCTGAGGACCTGCTGGAAGCCAGGCACCTTCTACGCATGACCATAGCGAACTCTCACAATGTCCCTTTGAGGTAGAGATAGTGGGTGCCTACTCACCTCACAGATGAGAAAACGGAGGAAGCTAAGGAATGCGACTGGGGCAGAGCTCGGTCGGTCGGTAGTGTGCCTGCTTAGCATGCGTGAGGCTCTTGCCTTGCTCCCCAGCATGGCACAGACTGAGTATCGCATGTAGTTGCGCATGTCTGCGGACCCAGTGACTGGGAGAGGGCAGACGTTCAAGATCATCCTTGGTACATAGTGCATTTGAGCTGACCTGGACTATGTGAGACTCCATCTCAAAAGAAGAGGATGAGGGAAAAAGAAGAGGAAGAAGAAGAGGAAGTGAAAGATGAGGAGGAGCGAGAAGGGGAGAGGAGATAGAAGAGGAGGAGGAAGAAAAAATGTAGAGAAAGAGAAGATGGTCGCTAAAGCTAAGGATGTGCCCAGTGGTCCCCATGTGGACCAGGAGGCTGGGTCCCTGTCCATATCACCTGACAGTCCTGCTTCATGCCGCCTGTCATGTCTGAAGCCATCCCTTCTCAGCTCATGCTGGGAACCTGGGAGAACATACCAGGAAGATGTTCCAGAGACCTCTAGAGGATAAGGCCTGGGAACAAGGACATGGGCCAAGTGGGAGACCTCCAACACTGGCGTGTTGGGCAGAGGCAACATGATTTGGGAGTGAGACTCCTAGAAGCCATGTCTGGCCTTGAGGGATGTGGAACTCTGCGGGGTGGGGTGAGGGGTGTAGGGGGGTGACCACATTCTCGGAAAAGTGTCTGTCGCATTCATGCACTGAGGCCAACTTGCTGACCTGTGGCAGGAGACTGCTTGGGGCCATCTTGGGATGTCCCGTTGCCACCCAGACTGGTGGCATTCTCACTTGGGCGTTCTTTGGAAATCACTAAAGCTTGATGGTTTGGAATTTGAGGGAAAGGGTCATGGGGACAGGTTCCAGGGTGTCAAAGCTGAGTGGATCAGAACCCACCTGAGGTCCCCAGATATGGGGCTGAGAGATGCTAAGGACACACTTCCTGGGAGAGGGGGAGACGGTGGCTACGGGGTTGGTGAGAGGAGCCTTTCTCAGGCCAGGGCTGGCCTGAACAGCAGCTTGCCGGGCTCCTGGGAGCCCAGGGCCCTGTCTGTGACCAAGGGGCTCAGGACTGCAGGCCTCTGGCTGTGTGAACATCTGGGTAGAGGAGTGCAGACAGACAGTGTGGTCCCTCCTTCGCCTCCCCTGCCTCTGGCCTGCCTCCTGGCCCTTTGATGCCTTCCTGGCCACAGACTTCAAACGGGCTCACAGTCCTGCTGCCCTAGCGCTTGCCTGCTGTAATTAGAACTCCCCTGAGCTCAGCAGGCCCTCCACCAGCAATGTTCTCCTTTCTCTCCTCAAGTCTCCGCTTTCTCCATCTCTGGATCCCCCTCTGTCTCCAGCTCTAGTTCCTGGTCTTCTGTCTAGATCAGGGACCAGTTCTGGGTGGGTACCTTGAGTTCCCGAGGTCCTGGTTTCCCCAGGACACTGAGGGTGGTGGCAGGGCGGCGGGGAGGGGGGGAGAGATACCATGTTTTGCAGTTGACAGTGTTCTCCTTGGTCACAGGGGAACCTCAGTGTGTCCAACAAGAGCGTGGCATGATTGGCTATGTCCTTGTTACGGAAGAGTACACTGGGGTGGAAGCAGCCTCACCTGCTGCTCTCCACGGCCCTTCCTATACAGGGAGGGCAGGCTGGATGATTTGGGGACTCAGGGCCCCCCAGAAGTCAAGACTCAAGACAAAACACACGTCTCTGACTGGGCCTCGCTCACTGGTTTTCAGTTCCAGGAAGTTTTTGCAGGTTCTAAGCGGTATAATGGGCATACATTGAGAGGATGGGAACCGAAGAGATGAGGAGTTACAGCAGGGACTTCCGAGAGAAGACCTGCCTGGGAAGTGTACGGGATGCTTGGGACCAAGAGCTGGATAGACCAAGGATGGATTGACCAGACCTGGGCAAACAGGGCTAGACCTGCCATCCACAGATATGTGCGTGTGTTTGTGATTGTGTATGTGTGTATTGTGAGGGATGTGGGCTCTGTGTCCATAAGCAGAGTGACTGGGGGCGTGCTCCGCATGTGCACCGTGTGTCCAGGAGGGAGGGTTTATGACTAGATATGTGTGCATGAGGGTGGTCGTGTGAGTGGATGGGGGGTTTGTGAGGGCGATCGTGTCAACGGCTGAGTCCTGAGCAGTCCCGCCTGTGGCTATGATTCTGGATTCTGCCGCCGAGGGCGAGAGGACTGAGTTGGGCTGGCACGGGATGAGGATGTAGCTCAGTCGGAGAATGCTCAGCTACGGCGGACAAAGCCCTGAGTTGAATTCCCAGTGTCATATAAACCTGGCAAGCTGGCACACAACCGTATTTGGGAAGTGGAGGCAGGAGGGTCAGAAGTTCAAGGTTATCTTTGGTTATATAGAAAGTCTGAGGCCAGCTAGAGCGTCATGAGACCTTATCTTAAAAAAAGACCATGTAAGAGGTGGCTGGGAATGTAGTGTGTATGGTATGTTTCAGTGTGAGCTACATGAGTACATGTGTACACACGCCTTCTCGTCCTCCCTAGCCCCTCAGCACTGAACTGCTCTCTTTCTTTCTTTCTCTCTCCATTCCTTTCTTCTTCCTTCTCTGCACCCACTGTATGAAGTTCTGTCCCTCCCTCCCCCCCATTCATGAGGCCACTCTTGCTCTCTCTTTGAAGTGAGGGGCACAGCCCACTCTCTCAGCCCAGGTCGGGTGTAGACTCAGGAGAGCCCCAGCGTCCCTCTGTCCCTCCGGGCTCTCTGGAAGCAGAGGCGTGAAAGGAAGCGACTTCCTCTGCCTTCCTCTCCCCACACCAGCCCCAGGCCCAGAACTGTCATCCAGGACCTGAGTGGAACTCTGTGGGTTGAGGTCCTCATCCTCGCTGTGGCCTGCAGCAGTTCCTGATGCCCTGGGTCCCGGGAATTACCTGCAAGGGTCTGTCTACGTTCTAAGACCTGGCTCGACCCTCTCCCCTCCTCGGCAACTTTGGCCTGTTTCCCTGACTCTGCCAGCGTGGAGCGGCCTGCGGTCTGAGGTTCTTGGCTGGGGAGGAGGCTGGAGGAGCGAGGGAGGTTTTTTTGCCTTTAGAAATCAGGGATTTGGGCTGAGGTTGGCTTGCTCATTCCAGACAGACTTGTCCAAGCAGAGCTCTGCTGCTGGGTGGGATGGGCTCCAGCACTGGCCAGCTCCTGTTCCTCCTGCCACCCCTTGGGGGGTGGCTGGCTTGTGGGTACACGGAGCACTTGCTCTGGAGAATCCTACTCAGTGGAGGTCTGAACCAGACCTAGGAACCCCTCAGTATGATGGGAGGGATTAGGCACCCTGGGCTTCCAGAGAGCTGGGCACATACACCTTGAAATCAAGAGGTGTTTCTGCGTTAGACAGAACGAAGTACTGAGCTGGGTCTCCTGTAATCCTAAAGTGCTCAGGAGTCTGGGGCAGGAGGATTGTGAATTCAGGGCCAGCCTGAACACACAGAGCAAACGCTGTCTCAGTACCCTCCCCCCCCCCCAACCCCGGTCCGATTTCCCCTTCCGATTTCCCCTTGTTTCCCAGGGAAACAACAAATGAAAGGAAAAGAGACTAGCAACAGGGAAGGAGAGGGAGGGGACAGTCTTGAGCCAGGACCTGAGCAGCTGCCTGAAGGCCACCAGGGCATAAGAACAACCCGATCTGTTCCCCTAAAACCAGACTTGTGGACCTCTGGTACTTATTTCAGCCAAGGGACCTCTCCAGACTCTGAGGCCCATGCCCTGTGACATCATTTCCTGACAATTTTCTCTTTCTGCCTTGTTCTCCCACTGATGTTTTGGGGAGACTTGCTACTTGGAAGCTCAGGGGACATGGAAAGGGATATCTGTGGTGCTCCCCCAAAACACTCAGCCTTTTATTTTGTTGCTGTATTTTTCAAAAGTTATTTGTTTATCTATTTACTCATTCACTTTTTTTTATTTGTTTGTTCGTTGTTTGTTTACCTGTGTGCAAGTGTAAGTGTGCAAGCCACGGAGAACACACGGCTGTCAGAGAAGAACTTTCAGGAGCCGGTTGTCTTCTTCCGCCTGGGCTTGGGGGAATTGAACTCAGGTCGTCAGGGCTTGCAGAGCAGGTGCTTTGCAGGCTCAGCCATCTCTCCAGCCCTGCTATTTTTTTTTTTTCACATGAATTTATTTCGTGAGGGTGGCAAGTGCGTGCTTCAACGTACATGCGGCGGTGAGAAGATAGAGTCTGTGTTCTCCTTCCACCGTGTGGGCCCTCCGAGGGATGGAGGAACTGAAGTCACCTGAGTTGGCAAGCAGGGGTCTTTCTGGTGAGCTCCCCTCAAGCCTCCGTCTCAACGGGTGAGCCTGGGTCTCACTCACACTGTACCTCTGGCTGACCTGGGTATCACAGCACAGCTGGCCTCCAAGTCCTGATTCCCGATTCCGATGTAAACAAGGATGACCTTGAACTTGTGAACCTCCCGCTCCTGAGTCCTAGGATGCGGGCCTGAGCCACCCTACCTGTCTGTCATTCAGCTTTTGAGAAGGAGGCATGGTCCTCAGAACAGAGGCTGGGGGGGGGGGTGCAGCTTGGGCCCCCATGTCTGGTCCACCTCCTCCTTGGTCCTGTGTTAATTATTTTTGCGTCACTGTGACAAAAATAACGAACAGTTTAATGGAGGGAAGATTTTTGGCAAAGCGGCGGAGCTCCGTTCATGGCAGTGGGAGTGTGTGGCTGAGCGTTGATACAGTGGTGGATCAGGATGCAGAGAGAGAAGCCAACCGAGGAGAAGCTGAGTATGACTCCCAAAGCCCGCCTCCAGTGACCTCCTTTCCCCAGCGAGGGCCCTCCTCCTAAATAGTCTCCTGATTCTGATTCAAACAACAATCTACTCTCGGCCTCCCTAGACCCTAGAAATCACAGACGCACCCCAGCTTCCTCGGGTGGAGGATTATAGGACTGGGTGGGGGAGGGGTGGATTCCAGTGGAAAGAACTCCTAGCTTGTTCCTGGTCCAGCACTAGAGGGCTGCTGCTGTGGGGGAGACCCAAAGGACAGAAACTTGGGGTTTCAGTCCTCACCCATTCCCAGTGTGCTTTCAAGGCTGCCTGTAGCCTCCAAAAGAAGGCTAGGGGATGGAGACAGACTCCTGGCACCCACTCCTCATCTATTCAGAGGGTTACAGACAATGTATCACGCGGTTCCTGCTCCAAGGAGGAGGAAGATGATGGGATGACCAAGCACGGGCAGGTCTAGAATAAAACCGGTGATAGATTCTCGCCTGCCCCCTCCTTGATGGAAGGTCAAGGAGATGCAGGATCAAAGCAGACTGGTTTCCCTCCCTCAAGAGTGTGGGGAGGCAGTTGTCAAATATGATACAAGCCATCCTGCAGAGCCGTGGCGCTGGAAACTGTCTTTGAAGCTGGCGGACACAGTCGTGTCTCAGGTGAGGGCTCGAGTTTTGGAATGCTTTTCAGTTTGTACTGAAGGACAAACGTCAGACACCATCGCCATTTGGAGTTTCTCATTTCTCCCGCCTGCCCCCAGCGACACCAGGGTAGCCACCCTTGAGGCTCAGGGTAAGGATTGTCTGGCTGTCTGCCCCTTAGCCTGGGTTTCATACCCAGCTCCCAGGATTAATTTGGTCTCCCAGACCCATCCAGGGCAACGGTGTCTGCTTCAGACCAAGGGGCTGGAGCCGGTGAAGAATAGACAGTAGAAACCAGACTCAGCCGGACTCAGGCCTCAGCACCAGACCTCTGCAGGCTCAATACTTTTGACAGGAGTCCCACCAGGTCGCTGCCCTCTTTCTCCCAGAGATGGGGCCCAGCAGGAACAGCCAGTGGCTTGTGGGCAGCACCCTGTTTCTAGGGGTTTCTGGAAGCTGGCTCCAGACAGAGATGCCTCTCCATGGGCAAGTGGGAGCCCTTTGATCTGGCTCCAGCCACCCCAGGAACTCGTGTCAACATGATCCCTCCTGGTCATGGGCCAGCCACTCCAGAGCACGCTCCTCCCCACTACAATCCCCCACTAGAGACCCCTTCCTCTCCTGGGCCACTGAACAACCTAAACTTCAGTCTCTCTCCTTCTCTCTTTCCGCTCTGTACGGCACTGTTACTGTGTACCAGGCGTGTGTAGTAGGCATTTCACCCAAGTGATCTCATTAAGTCTGCTTAATAGCAGGCATCAGTAATTCCCCCAGTTTGGGGATGAGGAGCTGAAACTCAGGGGGGTGGAGTAACTTAGCCGAGGTCACAAGGTCTCTCTGCCAGGGAGCCAGCAGAGACAAGATCCAAACTGTCGGGTGCCCAGTAGGGCACAGAAGAAATGGGCACAGAAGTGCTGTAGGGGGAGCCGGCGCCTCGGGAAGGGCTTTGACTGTCTGAGGAGGAGCAAGCCTCAGCTTGATCTCAGGCGTAGAGCTTCTAAGCAGGAAAAAACTGCACAGGGAGAGCTAAGAGCTAGGCTGACCGAGTTCAAGTCTTGCCGTCAGTATCGGACTGTGTGACCTCAGGAAAGTTACTAAACCTCTTTGTGCCTCATTCTCCTGCTCTGTACAAAGAGAACAGAAATAGTGTCTTCCTCACAGGCTTGCTTGGAGGAGAGAGTCCGTGAGCTTAGACGCTAGTGATGTACGGCACTAGTACTGTATGTGTTTGGACTACCTGCTACCTCCTGGATACCCCTGCCTCTCCCTCCCTAGCCGCCATGAGGAACAAGGTGACCCTGCCTTGAGTGAGGACATGGCCTGTGGCCTGAGCTCACAGGGCCTGCATTGCTCGCATGCTGCCCGAAGGTCCCTGCTGCCTCCTGACTGTCCCTCTTGCTTGAGTTTGCAGGTGTCTCCTGGGCAGAAGGGGTACGCGTCTGAAGGAGGCCACACAGGGAAGTCGGAAGAAGCAGTGTGGCCCAGTGGGACCCCTGCATCTTCTTGCTTTCCTGATGCCTGGGTCTGGCTGAGGATGCAGCCAGAGAGATTCACACTCAGCCTAAAGGAGGCCTGTGTTGGGGGAGAGAGTCCCCTGGGGACTGGCAGCATGGGGCAGCCTAGGGCTCGGAGGGAGAGGGTTGGTGAGGGGCGGCCTGGGAGGAGCGGAGATGGTAAGGCAGGAGGCGAGGTAAGTCCCACAGGGCCGGTGGATGAGCCTGCAGGCAAAGGGCCCTGCAGACAGCAAGGGAGCTGGCCTAGCCCCGGGGGATGAAGACATCTGTCTGGAGAGCCCTCATCTTGCTTGCTCAGGAGAGGCTGGGGTCTCTCCTAGCAAGACAGCTGACTTGAGCCTGCTCCTCCTCAGCTCTGAATCCTTTCCAACTCCATGGAGGATCGGCAGCAAGGGCTCTTGGGACAACCGGAAGGCCAGGGGCACCGAGGCCACAGAGCAGAGGGCTGTGTCCTTTGACCTGGAGGGGCCAGTCAAGGCCTGAGAGTCAAGGGACAGCAGGGTGGGACATGACCGGAGCCGAGTCATAGGAGGTCTCTGCCAGCCCCTTTTCCCGTCCCCCCTCTTACCATTTTTATTTCTTAAATTTTCATTACATTTATTGATTGATTGATTGAGGGTGGGTGGGGCTTGTACAGTGCTGTGGCACACGTGCCTGTGTGTGTGTGTGTGTGTGTGTGTGTGTGTGTGTGTGTGTGTGTGTAGGTCAGAGGACACTTGCAGGAATTGGCTCTCACTTTCCGCCATACGGGTTCTAGGGATCAAACTCAGGTGGCCAGACTTGGCAGCAAGTACCTGTACCCTCTGAGCCATCCCCCTGGCCCTATCAGTTTGTTTCAAGACAGGGTTTTGCTGTGGTAACCCAGGCAGGCCTTGTGCCCGAGATGATCCTCCCGCCTCAGCTTCCTGAGTGATGACGGGCTTGTGGGTGTGTGACGGGCTTGTAGATACACACGTGTGTCTTCCCTTTGACTCTTCTTCTAGCACAGTGCCCAGGCACAGAGGCTCTGAGGAACTCTCATCCCACGAGCTGGGCTTAAGACAGATGGTATGGCCGGGTGGCGGTGGCGCACGCCTTTAATCCCAGCATTCGGGAGGCAGAGCCAGGCGGATCTCTGTGAGTTCGAGGCCAGCCTGGTCTACAGAGCGAGATTAGGACAGGCACCAAAACTACACAGAGAAACCCTGTCTTGAAAAACAACAAACAAACAAACACCCCAAAAAAACCCAAATGGTCTGTGATTTCTTCCAGGGTACAGTTCCTAGTGATAGCGGTGGGACAGAAGGAACCCCATGGAGGCTATGGGCAATGTCCTCAGGGGAGATGGAGGAGGGGCCCAGTTAGAGCCCACACAAGTGATTTTACCAATGCATCTCTGCCTTCTCACATCAGCAGAGATTGGACCAGGGCAAGGGGGTAGTACTTCCTAGGGACATGGGACATGTTCTTTTCCCTTTCAGTGACTCCTCACTAACAATTATACAGCGAAAGAGAGCCACGGGGAGTCCCAGGGACGCCCCTTAAACTCGGCGCCTCCCACGGACCATCAGCGGGAACCACCCTTCACCATTTTTGCACCTGAGACTTTTTTGGTGCCAACAGATTTGATGTCAGTCCACACGGAAGGCTAAGCTCCGCCACTTACCAGGGGTGTGACATGGGCCCATCCCCAAGTCCCCGGGCCTCTGTTTCCTCACCTGTGAAATGGGGCTAATAGCACTTGCCTCATAGCGTTATTTGGAAAGTGGCCAGAGGGTGCCCGTGCATAGAAACTGCTTCGTGGATGTTTGTGACATACGATAAGGACATAGATACTTCAGAGCAATAATGTCTGTGATATCATGGTTTGGCACACACACATTAAAGCAGAGAACTAAGGGTGGGGATGGAACTCCGTCAGGAGAGCACTTGCTAGCTTGCACCAAGCCCTGGGTTCCATCCCTCACACCACATAAGCTGGGTGTGGTGGAATATGCCAGCATCCCTAGGACTCGGGACATGGAGACAAGAGATCAGAAGTTCAAAGTCTGATCTTCCATCTATAGAGGAAGATCGAGGCTAGCCTAGGCAATGTGAGACCCTGTCTCAAAAAAAATTTTTTTTTTAATATAAAGAGAACAATCAACAATTACTAGGTCTAAAGCTACGTTCCACACTGCTCACCTTCAGCGTTCCACACTGCTCACCTTCAGCAACTGGCCCAGATGAACTTCTGGTGGCCATTTTCCTCCCACAGTCTCCTCCTGAGTGCTGGAGTTACAGGCGTGCACCGCCATACGAGGTCTATGTTTATTGGTCCCCTGTGACCATGCTTCGCGGTAGCAAGTCTGCTGTGACTGTCAACGTTGCTGCTAGCATCACTTTCTAGACAAAACATCTGTGCTGGTGGCATCTTCAGCCTGCCCCAGGGACCGCTGCTCTATTAACCCTGACATAGTGGTCAACCCCACAAAGACCCTGTATGTCACGTGAACCAAGAAGAAAGGGGATGGAGAGCAGGATTGGGAGACCCCAGGCCTGTACACCTTGCCTGCCATCATCCTGCTGTTTGATTGGTTCCAATCCCCATTTGCAGGCAGAGTAATCAGGTAGGCTGAGAAACCCTCATAGGAGCAAGGATGTGAGAGGGTCCTCCATAGAGCTCCCCGCTGGAAGGGTGCAGGCAGCTGAAGAAGAGAGGCGCCAGAGAGCCTGGTGGGATGTCAGCACACGATACCCACTACCCCAGTGCCCACAAGGCTCTGCCCGGAGGCAAGGTTTCACAAGAAGAAGAAGAAGAAGAAAAAGAAGAAGAAGGAGGAGGAGGAGGAGGAGGAGGAGGAGGAGGAGGAGGAGGAGGAGGAGGAGGTGTGAGTGCAGCAGGCAGGGTCAAGGGCAGACACCAGAGAAGACTTCCTACCAGACCTGCGGCTGATGGGATGTTCTAGGAGTAGCTGGTGGCAGAGTGGCATTGCTATGGGTTCAAGACAAGATGGCAGAGCTGGAAAGGGAACAGCAGGACTGTTGTCCTCTGCTCACAGCCTGATGTCTACATCCCAAGAGGGTGTGTGTGAGGGATGTGTGTGTGTGTGTGTGTGTGTGTGTCCACTAAGCATTTATATGTGTGTTGGGAGAGAGGAAGAAGTCTCCATCCCTCTAGCTCCTGGGACAGAGCTGTCTTTCCCACACTCTGGGGGTCCCCGAGGTCCTGGTGCACCTCCCCGTCCACCCTGTAGAGTCCCTGGCCACCACCTCAGCTCAGACTATCCCCTCACCCTCCCTCCTACATGCAGCCCGGGGCTCCCTTTGAAGACTCACCAAACAGTGCTGTTCTAACCACATCAGCAGGACAGTAATGGAGAAGGGCTGGGTGAGGAGGATTTCCCAGGCCAGGGACCTGAGCAAGCCCAGCTCCCGGCAAAGACACAACTTGGGCATCTTCCCCATTGGCATGTATTGAGGGCCAACTACAACTACTGGGTGATGACTGTGTTCCAGACATGGGTCATCTGTTTTTCCATCCTGGCTGAGAAGAGCTGTGTGGCATGGCATCCAGTGTCCCACAGTGTCTGCCTGCGAAAGCATCCAGACTGTCCTTCGTACCTCTACCAAAGGCGTGTGCAGGGGGGAGGGGGCTGTAGCAGCTTCTCTCACTCTGTGAAGAACTCTGGTTACTCTGGTGGAGAAAGGATTTGGGTCAGACAGCAGGAAGCACTTCCCTGGTCACAGCAGCACACAACCCCAATTAAATACGCAGATCCCACCTGGGAGTGTATTCAGCCTACTCGTTTCTGTAGGCTTTGCAGGGTCAGCCTGCTGCGGGTCACGTGGCAGTGGATGCAGGGTCTTTCTGGACAGGACAAAATTCGCAGGTCACATAAACCGCTGGGAAGGACTGGCCCCAGTGGTGCGTACCCAGCCGTCACGAGGTAAAGGCAGGAAGATCAGGAGCTCTGGGACATCCTGGGCTACATAGTGAATATAAGGCTACCCTGAGCTACCCGAGACACTGTCTCAAACAAATAAACAGCAGACGACCCTGAGTAGAGAAAAGCTTCACAGTGAGGCCCTTCCATGGTGATGGGAGAGGGGCTTGTCTGGCATGGGGTAGACTACTCCAGTAGCTTTGATGGACACCCGAAGGTCACCCAGTTAGCCTGTAAGGGTCATATAGGAGGTCAACCCAGGCATGCTCTTGCCTCAGATTCATCGCTCCTTTGCTTCACCAGAAGGCAGCTCCTGGAGTTAGGATCCTCGGCTTGGATCCCAGCGTCTGCCCTTGCTGATCTCGGGCGATTGTGTCTTCAGCTTCCTCATCCATGAACCCAGGATGACAGCGTGTGCCTTCCTAAGGCTGAGTTCAGGCCTTCACACAGTGCATGGCCCACAAATGCTGTTCCGTGGGCACCAGTTGTCCCTGCATTCACAGTCCCCTAGGAAGTTCTTTCTGCTGTCTGCCCTCCCCCTCACCTGCGGTCCTGACCCAATGTCATCTTTTTGGTTTACATTAGGAAGCAGGGTGGGTGGATGTGTCGGTCCCTTCTGGCCTCAGTTTCCCTCAGCTTAGAGCTGGTTCTGCATTCTGCTTCCCCCATCCTCCCTCCCTGCCACCCACCCGCCCACCAAGCTTGCCTGGTGAGATAATGTCTAAGAGATACTCTGAGTGACTTGGAGGAAGAGGCCAGACAGTGAGTGACCAGAGGTGATTATCTGGCGTGACTAAGGCAGTGGTCTCCCTCCCCCAGCTGAGCCGAGGGAGGGACGGACGTGTGAGGCTGCCTGCAGTGCGGGTGCTCCTTAGAAACGGCTAGACCTGGGGAAGTGACCTCGGGTGGAGGTGAGGATGGGGTGAGGCTGGACGCTCTGTTCCAGGTGGATTTTCACAGAAAGCAAATACAATGCCTTCTGCGTGAAGGAGCTCGGAGGCAGGGGCCTGGGCCAAACGGCCTCTTCAGTCTCTGGGTACTCTGTTTTGGATGGTTCTGTGAACCTCACCCCTGTCCCTTGAAGCCTGGGGCTAGCCCACCCTTGGCACCTCAGGGCTCGCTCAGCTATGGCTGCCCTGGCCCAGCCTTGGAGCCAGAAGCAGGTGAAGGCTGGGCCCCGCCCCCCCCCGGCCCTGCCCTCCGAGGCCGCCCCGCCCCCCGGCGGGCCGCACGCAGTTCCCACTCTGGCCTCTGGGTGCCGCTCGACGGCTGCTGTTGGTCCATCGCCTCCCTCGCACCCCACCCCCCACCCCGGCGGATCCTCACCTTCCCTCGACCTTTTTCTGGTCCTCCCGTGTGGCCACCCCGCAGCGGCTGCTTGCATTTAGGAAAAGAGAAACAGCCACCCCTACGAAGTATTTTCACAAACACTTCATTTGATCCTTTTGTTGTTAGTGCGCCGACTGTCGTCCCATGCTGTACCTCTCTGAGACACGAGGCACGGAGAGGCCAGGTGGCCTGCCTCAGATCTGCAAAGGAGGGAGAGAAACGTCTTAGGAAGAGAGAATTGAGTCTCTGGAGCTGGGCCCGGGGGGTGGGGAGGCTCCGATGCCTGCTCTGGCTTGTACGGGGGAGGTGGGGGGTCCCAAGGAGAAGGAAAAGAGGCCCTACTCTTTCCCAATTATCAGCTAGATTTCCCCTTCGGAGGGCTATCCAAGGAAATCTCATTTGGAAAACAAATCCTAAAAGCAAACCATGCATATCCGAGCAGTTAAGTCCAGGTTAGGTGAAGGACCCTGTCCCCTGCTACAGTCCCCGAGATTCAGGGTCCCTGCTCTCTTCCTGTCCCTGAGGGTCCCGCACAGACCCTTTCCTGGGGCAGTAAAGAAAGGGGAGAACGAGGGTAAGGCCCGTTTGCCATTGAAGGTGGCAGTGACCAACAAGTGGTTGGGGCAGCTCTACAAGGGTGGGTACACACACACACACACACACACACACACACACACACACACACACACACACACACACACACTCCCCTATCCATGAGGCAAGAAGAATGTCCCAGAAGCCATTGCTTCCTTCCTGTTGCTTTAAGAATCAGGCAAGATCTCCCCTGACCTGCCTCAGCTCCTCCCCTCTACCCCTAAATTATATTTGTTTTAACAAAATGTTTTGGGACATAGGGTGTAGCTCAGTGGTAGGCCTTGAGTTCAGTTCCCCAGGGCCCGAGGAGAAGACGGAAGAGATGATTTCATTTAAGAAGTTACAAGCTGGGCCTGGAGGCCGGGCCTGTAAACTCAGTTGCTCCGAAGCTGGGGTGGGAGAATCATGAGTTCAAGGCCTGCTTGAGCTTCAGAGTGAGTGCCAGGCCAGCCTAGACAAGTTAGTGAGATAGACAAATTTTTTTGTTTTGTTTTGTTTTTTTGTTTTTTGAGACAGGGTTTCTCTGTGTAGCTTTGCGCCTTTCCTGGAACTCACTTGGTAGCCCAGGCTGGCCTCGAACTCACAGAGATCCGCCTGGCTCTGCCTCCCGAGTGCTGGGATTAAAGGCGTGTGCCACCACCGCCCGGCTGAGAGAGACAAATTTAAAAGGGGGCTGGAGAAATGGCTGCTTTTCCAGAGGACCTGGGTTCAATTCCCAGCAACCACATGGAGGCTCACAGCCTTCTATGCCAGTTCCAGGGGACCCAACACCTCATTTTGGACTTCATGGGCACATTATGCACATGGTGCTTAGAGATACACGTGGACAAAACAACCATATACATACTTTTTTAAAAAATTTATTTATTTTTAATTTATGTGCATTGGTATTCTGCCTGCATGTATGTCTGTGTGAAGATGCCGAATCCCCTGGAACAGGAGTTAACAGTTTTGAGCTGCCATGTGGGTACCGGGAATTGAACCTGGGTCCTCTGGAAGAGCAGCTAGTATTCTTAACCGCTGAGCCATCTCTCAAGCCCCTTTATTTTTCAATCAATAAATTTTTTCTTGTCTTGTTTTTGAGACTATTTGTAGCCTTAGCTGTTCTGGAACTTGCTCTGTATACCAGGCTGGTCTCCAGCTCAGACATCTGCCTGTTTCTGCCTCCTGAGTGTTGGGATTAAAAGCATGCACTGCCATGGCCCAGCTAATTAAAAACTTTTTTTTTAAAGGGCTGGAGAGATGGCTCAGTGGTTAGGAGCACTTACTGCTCTTGAAGAAGACCCAGGTTCTGTTCTCAGCACCCATATGGTGGTTCACAACCATCTGTAACTCAAATTCTAGGGGATCTGATACCCCCTTCTGATCTCTGTGGGCACTGCATACACATGGTAGACTTAAATATATGCAGCCAAACACTCATCCATAAGATCAAAAAAAAAATCTTTTTTAAAAAGTTAAAATGAAGTGGGAAAAGCTAGGGCTGTAAGTGCTTGTCTAGAGGCCTGGGGAAGGGGCTTGGGGGGTGGATGTCTGTTTCTTTCACTGAAAACACAGTTATACTAGTGCCCTGTGCCTGTCACAAGCCTCACACAGAAGTCAGCAGGGTTCAAGGCATTCCCGAAGCCCTGCCTCTGCCGGAGGAATTAACAGTTGTGCTTCCTTCCAGATCGTTCTAAATATTACAAAAAACGCTTACAGACCTAGTAGTCATCTTGGCAAATGGTTCCCAACTCCTGAGCTGGCTCTGTACACACAATGCTAGCCCTCCCACAGGGCCACAGGGAACTGGCTGTTGTGTGGCTGTACTCTGACTAGTTTGGCCTCTCTCATCATCATGTTCTAGCCTCCTAGGGGCCACTGGGACAGCAAGTCTGCTGGAATCCTCACCCTGGTGTGAGCATGCCCTGCCCAGCTGGACAGGCAGGGTGTACGTTTGATTCCTAGCTTCCTCCAGAAGAGGCACTCTGTCTTCTCCCTTAGAGATCCAACCCTAGGACAGGAAGGTCAGGAAGTTCTTCCTTTAGTCTAACCCAAAGCCCGTGGAAGGGAAGCTGAGCAATGTTCCTCCCAGATCGCCAGATCTGGTTCCTCATCTTTGAGGTGACAGCTGGCTGTGGTCTGGGATAGACCCTCTATCCCTACAGATTGGTATTGTGTGTGTTGGGAATAGAGGACCATTCCTCTCCTTATAGAACAATTCTTGCAGAAAGGGGAGAAAGTTCTGGAAAGGACCCAGGAAACTCAGCATAATGAGTAGTGGCTTGTTTTCTGAGAGCTCTGGGTACTGGAGCCAAGGGAACTTCCTGCCTCCCAGGTCCCAAGGTTTGAGAAGGATACCCAGGCCTCTCAGCTAGGACTGGATATTTTGAAGCACTTATCAGATTTATACAAAGATTTCTCTCAGGTATGAGGGGGCAGTGGTTTCTGCACATGCCCGAGGGAATGCAGGCAGAGCTTGGGAAAGAACCCAGCTGTACCACCCTCCACGTGGTCTTTGTCACTGGCTGGTTCCACCACCTGCCCTGATGAGAGGCTTTAGGTAGTGGATGTCATTGGATGTCACTCACTGCATACCCGTCTGTCTCTGCACTCACCAAGTATCTCAGAATACCAAGGTGCTTGCAACTAAGAGTTGGAGCGTGGGGGTAAGAAGGACTGGGGCTACTCCGTTAAAACCTATCACCCAATACCTGTGATGTGAGCCCAGCGCTCCAGCACAGTGCCCATCCCCTTCCTCCAGGGCTGTAGCTTTGCTCCTGGTCTTTGTCCTTGGAATACTGTCCACGCCCTGGAAGCAAAGCCCTGCTGAACGTATGCTGCATAGTGTGGTGGTCTTGAGGCAGACGGTGGGCCTATCCCATGGGCTATGGGAGGGCGGCCTGAGGAAAATCACTATTAGAAGCACATTCAAAGGGGCTGGAGAAATGGCTCAGTGGTTAAGAAGACTTGCTTTTGCAGAAGACCTGGATTCAGCTACCAACATCACACAGTGGATCATATCCATTTATAACTCAGAGGGTCCAACACTCTCTTCTGGCTTCTGTGGGCACCAGGCATGCACTCAATATACATATATACGTGTAGGCAAAACGCTCAGACGTAAAAGTCTGCTGTTGTTGTTGTTTTGTTTGTTTTAAACAAAAACACATTCAAGACTGGGGCTCAGTTGGTAGAGTGTTTGCCTAACGTGCATGAGGCCTTGACTTCCCCATTAACACATTGTGGAGGCTCATGCCTGTCATCTTCGACGGCAGCCTCTGACCCGGTGCCTGGTGCCTGACGCTCTGTGACCCACAGGAGATGTTAACAGGTGGGTACCAAATGACAAGCACTGGCCTGGTGGGGCACACCTGTTATCTAGCTACTGGAGTGGCTGAGGAAGGAGGACGGGGTTCAAGGCCTGTTTGGGCCACTTAACAAGACTCTGCTCTGAGCAAAGCGGAGAAGGAGGCTGGAGATGGAGTTTGGTGGGTAGACATTTACCTAACAGTGTGCAGGGCCCCGGTTCCCAACTTCAGCCCTTAAAAAAAAAAAAAAAAAAAAGACACTTCTGGGTGGTGGTGAGGCACCATGTCTCTCTAATCCCAGCACTTGAGAGGCAGAGGCAGGTGGATCTCTTGAGTTAAGGCCAGCCTGGTCTCCAAAGAGAGTTCCAGGACAGACTGTTACACAAAGAAACCCTGTCTCAAAACAAAACAAAAGTTTAAAAAACAAACACAAAAAAAGACACAGGGAAGGGTATTCATGCTCATCCACTTGAGGTGGGACCTTCACCCTCTTCTCACAGCACAGATTGCAATCAGAGCTTGCAAAGGCTTCTGCCCCTGGTCTAGACGGCTGGCCTTGGGAAATAGTGTCTAGGAGCCCCCCACACATAACAGGCCAGCAGCTCACTGGCCTGGTCCCCTGAAGAGCTTCCTATGTATCTTAGAAGCACGCTGGGCTTGGCAGGAAATATCTGTTGGGGAATGCTGATAACATGCAGGTTTTGGGGAGCTGTGGGGTTCACATTTTGATTGCATGCTCCCTGTCTAAGGGAGCAGGGTCCCATGCCTGTGTTTGGAAAATGCTAACTCCATCCCTTCTGTGGGGCTTACCTGGTCTTTTTCTGTCTGGGAGGGACTCGGTTGGTTCCTGGAGAGGGACACTGGTGGAGCTGAAGTGGCCTGAGGGATGTGCCTGGTCCACTACCACCCCCCATTCCATGGCCAGGCATCTGCGGTGGCCTGGGGAGGAAGTGGGGGTGGGGAAACACTTGCTCAGGGGGAGGGGTCAGGAAACAAAGTGGAAATTCTGGGAAGGCGACTAGATCAGTTTGGGGATCTTGTGGTCATGCTCAGGTCCCCAGAGCCCCTTCCTGTTCTCACCATCTCTGCCTGTGCAGGTAGTGCTCGAGGCTGGGCTTTCTCCTAGGGCCCTGAGAAGTAGAAAAGAGCTGTGAGGGACGGAGCACAGCATCCCACAGTGGCGCTGTATGGGAATGATGAATTTGGATTTGTCCATCAGAGAAGTCCTTCTTAATGTCTAACTTCAAATCCGCCTGCTGCCAAGAAAGACATCTTCCCCCCCTTAGGCTGGGGGAAGGAGAGGGGCCTGACTCACATCTGTCCTGTTTCTGAAGCTGATTGAAAATGTACACACACACACACACACACACACACACACACACACACACACACCCCTCAACCCTCTGAACCCTGCCAAGCCTTATTCTCTACTGGGTAGAGAAGCTTCTCGCTTACTTATCCTGTGCTTCTCTGGGCCTTCTCTGGTCCCCACCCTCCTCCTCTTCCCAACCCAGTGGAATGTCAGGAACCTCCTATTCCTGCCGACACCCTCTCCTCAACTCCAGGCTGGGGGGGTGGGGGGGGCAGGAAGACCAGTTTTTCCAGCTAGCTTTGAGACAGTGGAGAGACCTGCCCGCCCCCAGGGGCTCTTCTGAGCTCAGTCGAAAGGCAACCCAGGCCTCCTCGGAATGTGGCTGATCAGGCTCCTGCTGCCACCGACTGACTGACTGGGATGTTGGAGGTAGCCAAAGAGCAGAATTTCAGCTCCATCCTTCATTCCAGGTTTGGTTCATACTCAGAGGCATTAACTACTTTTCACACCTGGTCCCCTTTTTTTTGGAGGGTGGGGTGGGGGTCTTCTGCCTCCCACACATAGTTGCTTCTCTAACCAGTACCGGGCCATCCTTCCTGTTCACTTACTTCCCTCCAGGAGGCCCTCTCTAATTGAGAGCATGGGGTCATTGCTCCCTCCAGATTCAGGTACCCAGTGCTGACACTGTCTGTCTCCATCTCCGACATAAGAACTGGCTGGCCCAGGGCTTGGTACAGTGCACCTGGCTAGTAATACCCACCTGCCTGGCATGGCTCACCTGACCCAGCCTGCTCCTGCCAGCCAGGGCTCAGAAAAGCATGTGAGGGGCCCTTTTGCCCCTTCATTCCTTATCCTACACCAAAACAGAGTCACTTCCCTCTAGAAGTAGCTCCTTTGCTAGCCTCCCCCACCCCAATGCCCCCCAATGCCGTCATGGAGGATTCTCTCTGGAAACGTTTCTCCCTGGGTGGGCCTTGACCCTGGAGCTTCAGTCAAGTGCTCACTAGCAGCCCATTCCTGACTTTCCCTGGGGGCTTTGGAGTCCCTGCTGGTCCAGGAGAGCTCAGTCTGATGCTTGCGTATGGCCGTTTTGGAGCATGCTGGAGGCCAAGCAGGTGGTGGAGCTGGAGGAGGCCAGAGGCAAAGGCTGGATTCCTGCAGGGCAGGGACCCACTCAGTTTGTGATCATCAGGCTGCCCCGGGGGCATGTGGGTCGGTAGATGCGGTTGCTTCAGTCATGTAATATTAACCTTAGCAGCCATGAGACCTGCCACATGCTGAGTGCCTACTGTATGCCAGGTCCTGAGGACTTCCATGCGCAATTTCGTTCAGGCCTTAGGACAACGTCACGCAGAAGGTACTATTACAGTATCGCCCTTTCACAGGTGAGCAAACCCGGCTTTCCGCTCCCAGTTTGAAGGGACGCATCTGGGTCTCTAAGCTGCCAAGGACCCCTCGGTGTTCTCTTAACACAGCATGTGCTTTGGGCTCCGCGCCGCCGAGGCCAAGCCTTCCCCTCTCAGCGCGCCAGCGATTCCATAATCTAGGGGTGGAGCCAGGCTGGAGGCTTGCTTCCCCCTGTCTGTTTCCTAAGGATTCCGAGAGGTGGAGTCAAGGACAGGAGGAAGTTCGGGCCCATCAAGACAGCCCTGAGGCCCTGGAGCCCAAGTGTTTCCGCACCAGATAGGGGGGCTCCGTGGGCACACGTGGGGGCAGGTGTGTCCCAGGTTGGGAAGTGGGGAGGGAGGCTGCAAGCAGACCTGACCCTCGGTGCTTGGGTTCTGGGATTCCTGTCTGAGGGCTTCTGCCGGTGCCCTTGGGGCATCTCCAGTGGGTGGGGTCGCTGTCAGGCTTCTGTTGTGATGTTCTGGGCGGGAGGGCGGGTGCAGCACAGGCCCTGACCTGGTTGGGCAGGTTGGCCCACCCTGAGTGGCACCTGTGACCAGGCGCCAACCCCACCCACCGCCCTTTGAAGTCATCCCCTGCTGCACTCAAAGCCCAGCCCCAATTCTGGGTCGCCCCCCCAAAAAGGCTTGTGGGGTCTTCTCAGGAGAAAGCTGCTGTTGCCTAGGGGCTGTTGTAGTTGGGGCGGCGCGGGGGGGGGGGGGATAAGGCAGGCCTGGATCTGGCTGGAGCAAGGCCATCCCTCCCCCACACCACAGTCCCTTTGGAGCTTGGTGCGAGGGTCTACCGGGATTGACGGGAGCCCAAGGTGGCGGGGTGGGGGGGTAGGGGGGAGATGATCAAGGAGGAGGGGCTAAGAAATAGAGAGGGTTTAAAGTGAGCCACCTAGGTGCCAGAGTGATGAACCTTTGTTGAGGAGGCGGATTCTCCTGAATCACAGCGCCCCCCCCCCCGCACCCCACCGCCAGCGTGCAGTCAGTGCACGCAGTCTGCGATGTTTCAACCCCAGTCTTGGTCAGCGCGCCCCTCACGCTGTCCCCCTTCGTGGCTCCGCAGTTGGATTTGAGTCTTAAGCGACACCAAGGGCCGTCGCAGCTTTAGGAGGAGTCCCAGCGCCGCCCCTGGAACTTGGCCCCGCGTCGCTGTGCGCCGCGGGTTGGCTTAGCACAAAAGCCACCTGACTCCACCCATCCCTCTTGGCACGTGCGGAGTCCCGGTCTCTAACCTAGTCCTGGCTCGCCGCCTCTCCCCGAGGGGAGCGACCTCTAATCCCCGGGGCTCCTCGGAAAACCATTAGGCGGCGGGGCCGCGCCCCGCGGGCCCCCACCCGGCCATTTGGGCGCCCGCTCCCGCCGCCCCTCTGTCGCGCTCCTCCACCGCCAGATTTCTACCGCGGCGGCTGTCTGCTCGAACCCGGGACCGCAAGGCTGGGCCTCGTGCCTGTGCCTGTTGTGCCTGTCCAGGGAGGCCAGGAGCGTTGTGTCCACGTCTTGGCTTTCTGGCCCTTTCTGCCCTAATCCTGCCAGTTTTGAGCTAGATTCTTTATCCGGCTACCCCAACCGGAGTGGCCAGCTTGATGGAAATGTCCAGAAGCCCTGCTCACCTTGGCATGACCCACCAACCCATTTCCCAGAGGTTGGTAGATAACTTTGTCGCTCTGAAGCTCTTTACCCAACCGTAAATTGGTGAATTAATATATTGAATGAAGTTGGTTTAATAAGTGAATGGGATCTTACAGTATAGCCAAAGTCAGAGACCTAGATCTCCCGACAGACTAGTTAGGACCATCCGTGACCTTTGTCCACATAATCTGGGGAGGGAGAGACAGCCACCAGTAACCTCCCTGCCTCGAAGATTCCAGAGAACAGGAGACAAAGGTATCTGCTCCTGCCAGGAAAAAGTAAAACTCCCAGAGCGGGCCACGGGACTTGGGGAGTGAGTGGGGGGGGGTGCTCCCAGAGCTCCCAGTTGGGAGGACTCAGGCCTGAGGATCAAGGGGAGGACTCCTCAGAAGGGTAGGGCCTCCCTCATCCTCTTCTTCTCTTGGCGGTTACAGATCATCTGCAGTTGTGGAGAGGGGGCTCCAAGCCCATATGACCAGGAAAGGGACACCTCATTAATGATCCCAGCATCTCCTTCTCAGGTTGGATGAGATCTGCTTGGAGAAGATTAAGTCTTGACAATTGCTGAGCAGGCTGAACTTTTGGAGCAAATATAGCCAAGTAAATCATCTTCTAATCAGAATGGATGACAGACACGAGAGAAATATCTATTGCATGAAGCAATGTGTGTAATTTAGCTGAATCTTGCTTTTCTCCTTGTGAAATTCCAGTCTTTATCAGTCAAGCCCATTGGTGTGTGTTTAATAATAATAACAGTTTTCATTGCTGTCAATAACCAGTGCCCACGACTATGCAAAAGCACTGGACAGGCACGAGCTAGCTTCCTTTCCATACTTCACCTATGTGTTTCTTCAGGATTAGTTCAGGGCCACCATGCACGGGAATATACATGGAGGGCAGGAAGATCTTGAGGCCCTGGGCTACAGAGAAAGACCCTCACCTCAAAAGGCCAGGGGCGAGGGATGTGGCCCAATGACAGAGCCCCTGTCTAGGCATAAAATATCCTGAATTCATCTAGAGCATTGGAAAAAGAAGAGAGGTTCGTTTAGGGGATGTTTATCAAGTATCTACCATGTGCCAGGCATTATTCTAGACACTGGGGCTATGGATCCAGTACCAACATCAAAACCAATCATGATCTCTGTCCTCTTGAATAGATATTCTGGTGAGAAAAAGAGAAAAACAAGGAAAATACAGTCAAGAATGGTGGCGCACACACACAGACATACTTTTTTTTTGAGAGAGAGAGAGGGAGTTTCACTGTGTAGCTCTGGCTGTCTTGGAACTCACTATTTAGACCAGCCTGGCCTTGAGCTCACAGAGATCCACTTCACTTTACCTCCCTAGTGCTAGCATTAAACCAGGCACACATGTATAATCTCAGCATTTGGATAGCTGGAGCAGGAAGATTCTAAGTTCAAGGCCCTCTTAGACTACAAAATGAGGCTATTATTATTATTATTATTATTATTATTATTATTCATACAAGGTCTCTCTGTGTAGCCCTGGCTGTCCTGGAACTTCCTCTGTAGACCAGGCTGGCCTCGCACTCACAGAGATCTGCCTCTGTCTCCCGAGTGCTGGAATTAAAGGTGTGTGCCACTACTGCCTGGCTATTAGTATTTTTTATTTTAGACATGTCTTGGGTATATCCCAGCCTGCCCTCAAACTCAATATGTAGTCAAAGATGACCTTGAACTTCTGATGCTCCTGCCCCTATCTTCTGAGCTGTAGGATTACAGGTTTGCATCACCACACTCAGTTTAAATAGTGTGGAGCTCAAACCCAGTGCCTTGTGCATGCTGGGCAAGCTCTACATACTGAATGACGTCCTGAGCTTCAGCAACCAGTCCCTAACCTAGTCTTGGCCTTCGGCCCATCAAATAGGAAGAGAGGTAGGCTCCAATAACAAGGTCTTCCATTTGAGTCTTGGGTGCTTTCTTACCGGTAGCCCTGGCATTGGGCATGGGGCAGGGCATATAGTAATTTCATCGTAAATGTTGGTAGAACAAACAGCAGGATATTAGCTAGGTGGAGAGACTGATTTTCTACCAAAGCCCACAGTTTACAGAAGGAGATTAGGTTGCTCACTGTGGGAGGAATCTTTGCAGACCTGAGTTGAACCCCATAACTACAGAGGAGGAAACTGAGGTGCGGAGTGACGGCGGATGAAGACAGATGCTGTGGGGGAGGAAGTAAGGCGTGCCAGCCTCTCTTTCAGTACTCTCAGAATTGGAACTGCCAAGGGCTCTTCTCTGGGCAGGAACCAAGGCTCGGATCAGCTGGAAATGGGAACACCGGGGTGTGTGCGAAGCCATCTTATCTACACCGTGGAAAAACCTGAGATAAATGGGGCCAGTTGGGGAATCAGGTGGGAAACTTGGTCTTAGATAGAGGTCCAATTATTGATGGAAGAAATGGTGGTCAGATCGGTCCCAAGGAGAGATACTAGAATTTCCCCCAGTATCTCCTACCCATCTGTCCAGTCTGTCCATCCAGACCTTACTCTCCCTGATTTCTAAGTCCAAGCATCTCAGTTATAAACACACGGCATACCCCAGGAGACTCGCAAGCCATGCCATATCTTTCTGACATACTGATGCACCTAAAGAGTTTTCAAGAAAAACAAAGTCGGCTAGAAATGTTTTAGAACACTCTGCCGGGTGGTGGTGGTGGTGCACGCCTTTGATCCCAGCACTCAGGAAACAGAGGCAGGTGGATCTCTGAGTTTGAGGCCAACCTGATCTACAGAGCGAGTTCCAGGACAGCTAGGGCTACATGGAGAGACCCTGTCTTGAAAAATCTGGATTGGGAAAAGAGAGAGAGAGAGAGAGAGAGAGAGAGAGAGAGAGAGAGAGAGAGAGAGAGAGAGAGAGAGACTCTTTTTATTAAAGCACATTTGGAAACAGCATAAAAATAAAAGGTGTATTACATAAATATACTTTTGTCATAAAGTTAAGATGTAAGGACTGGGGATATACCTCACTTGGTAGAGTGCTGGTCTCTTAGGCATGAAGCACCGCATTCAATCTCTGGTAATGAATAAATAGGGCACAGTGCGGTAGATGCCCATAGTCTCAGCATTAGGGAGATAGAGGCAGGAAGATTAGATGTTCAAGGTCACTGGGTGTGGTGGCACATGCCTTTGACCCTAGCACTCAGGAGGCAGGAGGATCTTCGTGAGTTGGAGGCTATCCTAGTCTACATAGAGTTCCAGGACAGCCAGAGCTATGTAGAGAGACCCTGTCTCAAAAACCAAAAGGAGGAAGAGGAGAAGCAGGAAAAGAAGAAGAAATCAGAAATTGTTCAAGGTCATTCTCAGTGACTCTGAGGCAGACTGGATACCCGAGACCATGTCGCAAAAATAAATAAATGAATAAATGAGGCCGGCTCATGGAGGTGCCCCCAGCTGAACTCTGAGAACTCTCATTTGCCAACAACCGACTGTGTTTCATTTTCTTGAGACAGTGGTCACTCCAGAATGAGGATGTTGGCCTCAGAGGCAGAGCCAGAGCGGAGGCAGGCTCTGGGCGCCACCCCTGGTATCAAGCTGGCAGCGCCCTCCTTGGACGGGATCAACAAGAAGGAGTACTGGTTTCTAGGGAAAGCTGTTTGGAGCTCAGCACTTCCCCAGAGGCAGCGGAAGAGGATGAGTGTGTGTCCACAGGCTTGGGAGGCGGCAGGTTTCTGCAAGAGGAGGCCTGAGCTGCTGGCACCAGTTGGCCCCGGCACCCAATGCTCCGCCCAAGGCCCGGTGCAGGCTCGGTCTGCACGCTACCACTGTACCACCCTAGGGAGAGGTGGCTGGGTGCCAGAGGGGTGGCAAGAAGACACAGAGACAGGGAGGAGGAGGAGATCACAGGTTGCAGGCAGGGCAGGGACACCAGGAGGGTCAGTCCTGGAGACAGTCGGTTGCTGTCACCAGCCTTGCTGGGTGGAACCAGACAGACTGTCTGCCATCCCTGGGTCTCGGTGAGAATGGTTCTGGGAAGCTTACCGAAGACATGGCTTTTCTGATGGCTCCTGGGGGCTGTGGGGCAATCAGATTGGAGAGAGAGGAGGGACCCCGGGGGCAGTGGGACAGTGTTCCAGCCTGCAGACCATAAACTGGTGTATCTAAGGGAGGGTCCTGCTGTGCAAATTGAGCAGAACAGCTTTGGACTGATGGTACGTGCTCATGGAACTCTTAGGAAGCACAAGACCCTGCTCTGTGATCTTCACGGGGCTGACCCATTTCAGCCTCACCATAACCTAGGAGGCAGGGATCCTGACTGTCGTTCACCTTGTAGGCAAGCACAGAGGCACGGGAAGGTTCCATTGTTCCTCTTGTGCTGGGGAGATGGCTCAGGGAATAGTGCTCGCTGCACAAGCAGGAGAGCCTGAGCTTGGTCTCCAGAACTTAAAAGTTAGGTGTGCCTGTCTGTAACCCCAGCACTGAGAGGCGGAGGTGAGTGGATCCTGGGTGCTTACTAGCCGGCCAGCCTGGACTAAACGGCCAGCTCAGTGTTCAGTGAGAGACCCTGTCTCAGACAAGATGTCTCAGGGAGTAAAAGTCACCGGTCACCAAGCCTGACAACCCGAGTTCCATCCCCAGAGCCTACACACTGTGAGAAGAAAACCAACTCCCATAGACGGTAGAGCCGTGGGATGCATATGTATGTGCGCATACCCCAAAATAACAAATAAATAAGTGTGATAAACCAAAGTGGTGGTATAGACCTTTAACCTCAGTACTCAGGAGGGAGAGAGAGAAAGAGAGAGAGAGAGAGAGACCCTGTCACAAAAAACAAAGTGGTAGGTAGGCTTGGCACGTTGATTCAGCAGGCAAAGGCACTTGCCACACAATCCTGGCACCCCGAGTTCAGTCCCTGGAGCCCACACAAAGGTGGCAAGAGAAAACTACTCCTCAGGGTTGTCACCTGACCTCTGCAAGCACAGTGGGGCCTACAGCCCCCCCCCCCAACACACACATACACAACAATAGAAATAAATACATAAATTTAAAAAAAAGTATAAACTGACAGGGGAAGACTCCCAACATTATCTCTGGCCTCCACATTTGTGCAAACATCTACACACAACTTCAGGTTCCCTGCACTGCTGGAAGTTTGTGGTGGTTCCCCTGTTTGTGGTGGTGTCTGAGACTCCATAACAAAGACAGACAAAACATGAATAGAAATTCCTTCAAGTCTGCATGTGTGTGTGTGTGTGTGTGTGTGTGTGTGTGTGTGTGTGTGTGTGTGTGTGTGTTTGAAACAGGATCTCATACAGGCCTTAAACTTGTTAGGTAGCCAAGATTCAAGACTGATCTTGAACTCACAACCCTCCTGCCTCTACCTCCCAAGTGCTGGGATTATGGGCTTTCACCCCAATCCAGCTATTTCACTCACCCTCCTCTCCCTCCTCTCCCTCCTCCCCCTCCTCCCCCTCCTCCTCTTCTTTCTCCTCCTCTGCTTTCTTCTTCTGACAGTAGCCAGGCTGGTCTTGAATTTGCCACCCTTCTGCCTTAAGCCTCCCGAGCTCTGGGACTCCAGGCGGACGCACCAGGCCTGTTACTACTGAACAGAGCTCCTGTGTGTGTGTAGACCCCTCTGTGGTTGGCCCACATGAGTGACTGTAGTTCTCATAGTCATACAAAGGACACCATCTCCTACTTCACACATGAGGAAGCCGCTGTCCAGACGGATTATACACCTCACGGTGACAGGAGACTAGGTGGCGGTCACAGAGCAAGGCAGTGACAGAGCTAGCTCCAGACCCAGGTCAAGGTGACTCTGAGCCCGAGAGAGAGCTGTCAGTGAAGGTGGGTCCACAGACCAGCTGGAAACCTGGCACGCAGCTCCTAGGGAGAAGGTGTTGCTCATAGAAATACAGAGGAGCTGTAATCCCAGCCCTCTGGAGGCAGGTGGATCTCTGTGAGTTCAAGGCCAGTCTGAACTACAGAGTGAGTTCCAGGCCAGCCAGAGCTACATAGTAAGACCCGGTCTTAAGAAAAAAAAATCAGGCAATAAAAGAAACCCAGATGAAACTAAAGCAGGAGGATTGCCGTGAGGCCAGCCTGGGCTACAGAGTGAGACCCTGTCTCCAAAACCCCAAAACATATAAACAAATAAAAATAGGAAGGAAGGAAGGAAGGGAAGAAGGGAGGGGAAGAGAGAGAAGCCCAGTCTTCCAAGGCATTCCTCTGAAATCCAGTTCACGGCCCTGCCCAGAGGGGGCACTCTGTCACCCAGGGGACAAGTGCCTGGATTCAGGGTAGCAGGGACATGGTCAGTGGGCACGGTATAGGGTTTGTCATAGAATACTTTTGTTTGTTTTTCTTTTCTTTCTTTCCTTCTTATTTATTTATTTGTTTATTTGTTTTTATTTTTTATTTTGAGACACAGTCTTCTGTAGCCTAGCGCTCACGATGTAGCTGAGGATGACCTTGAACGGACAGTAGTCTTGCCTCAACCTCCCAAATGTGCCACAACATCTGCCCGAGATTTTTCTCTTTTAGAGGAGTCAAGGCAGTGGCGGAGCAGGAGGGAGTATGCTCAGGCACGCCTTCCTGGTTCGTGCCTTTTCTCCCCCATGACCCTTCCTTCTTCCCCGGGGGCTGAGCTTCCAGCTCTTTCTTCCCTCAGGAACAGTGAGTCTCACCTGGTCAGAAGGTCTCACCACATCAGGTGCTGCCCCACTTTCCCAGAAGCCTCTGCCCCACTCCCAGCAGCCCACCTGGATGGCATGCTCTAGAGGAGGGCAGAGGGTGACAGGGTCAGCCTGCTGCAGGTTTGGGCCGGGGTGAAAGGTGAGCTGGGAAAGTCCTTAAGAGCCTTCCTGAAGGGAGGAACGGCTTCACCCCGAGGTAGGGGAGGGCAGGAATGCAGGAGGGGACCAGAAAAATGAAAGATGTTTTCTTCCCAAGAGCTAGCCTGCCTGGGGCCCCGAGGCCTTTACCTTCCCCCTAGTCCCCGGACGGGTACTGGGGCCCCTCAGCCTCACTCTCCTTGGCCTGGGCCTTAATGGCTCTGGGTCCCTGACTTTGCCCTCAAGGGTCAATAATAGCCCCAGACTGGCCACTTCCCAGAAAGACCCTCCCCCTACCAGGAGAGGGCTTGATCCATCCAGAGGAGGCTCACGATACCCCTTTCTTTCTTTCTTTCTTTCTTTCTTTCTTAAGATTTATTTATTTATTATGTATACAGAAGAGGGCGCCAGATCTCATTACAGATGGTTGTGAGCCACCATGTGGGTGCTGGGAATTGAACTCAGGACCTCTGGAAGAGCAGTCGGTGCTCTTAACCCCTGAGCCATCTCTCCAGCCCCACACGGTACCCCTTTATAGACCCTGGACCCCAGAATTCCTGCTTAAACTTCTGCGACACTGGCTGGGTCTGCTGGCTTTCTGTGTACTCCAGCTTCCCCCGACACATGCCCAAGCCTCGGGCTCTTTCTACAAGGGGAGGTTAGGGAACCAGAGGGGGGACCACAGCACTAAGCTCCTCGGCCAGCCCGGCACCCCTTCCTGGTGTAAAACAGGAAGACGCTGTAAGGGTCAAGGCTCTTCACACCCTGTCTATCTGACCCTGATCTCTGTGTTCCTAGTCTGCCTCCTGAAACCCCATGGCGGGGAGATGGGGGTATCCTGTGCCCAGAGCAGCCCTCCTGCCACAGTCTAAGCCATTAGTGTGTATTTTGTCCTTTGTATCCCCCCCCCCCAGTGATGGGGATCAGGTCCAGGGCCTCACACATGCTAGACAAGTGCCCTAACGGGGTGCTAAGCTGTCAGCCACAGCATGCCTTTCTGGTGCAAGAATTCAAGGGGGTAAGCTAGGCATGGCGGCACTCTCTTATAACCCCTAGGCTGAGGCACAAGGGCTGTGAGTTCAAGGCAGGTCTGGGGTGAGCCCTTAGCGGGGATGGGGAGGCGGGGCGCTGGGGGATGAAGGGGTGGGGGGCCAGGGGTGAGGAAGGAAGTCTAGGGGTACAGTGAATGTTGGCTGGAGCCCTTGAGCTCACTCCCCCAGTCTGCCAGCTTGTGTCTTAAAGGGACCTGAAGAAAAACTGCCCGTTCCTAAGAGGTGACATGATCTTGCCCTCAAGTATCCCTTGTCTCCCCGGGAAATCCTCTCTGCTCATCCCCAAAGTGTTGTTCTTCTCTAGTCCCCACCTCTGCTGCCTGCTTCCAGGAAGCAGATACTTCCGCCCTCTCTCTTCCTTCTCCTCAGGATCCCTAGACAGTTGGACTACTCAGCGCCCAGGGCTAGGGGCCCGGCAGTGACAGAGGAGAGGCAAAGCCCAAGCCAGCTCCTGTGTCTCTCGAGAGGAAGGCCAGCCCCAGCTCTGGAGCAACAGGGCTTCCATGCAGGAGGGAGCCCCCCACCCCCTGCTCAGTGGGAGAAAGATGAAGCTGGTCCCCCACGTGTCAGTGAACAAATTGGGCCAATTTGGTGTGATTAGCGAAGAATTCACATCTGGCCAGCAGAGGCCTCCCCCAGCCCGGCCCAGCCTGGCTCCTGCTCCCCATTACAAGCTATTTTCTCTGACGGCTCCATTTGTCTCTGGAGTGGGGGATTTGACAGCTCCCTGGCCAGCCTGGGGGGCCTGGCTCTGAGTGAGAGGCCCAAGGCCAGGCTGCTGGTCCACCATGAGACCTGATGCCGTACAATGCCACACTTCCTACAGGTCCAGACACCTGTCTATCTCACCTCTGCCGTGTGTTAGCACCCCCCCACCCCCCCATCCCCCAGCGAGCCTGTGGTGTCCTGTCACTGAACTTTCTCACCCAGGTCTCCCTTGGGCCACAGTTGGTTTCTCTCTTTGCACCCCACAGAGACTTGTGTGTGTGAAAGAGGCAAGGGTCTGGTGTTTTCTAAAAGAAAGCAGCTGGGCGGGCGTGCAGAGGGAGGGCCTGCCTGCTCCCCACTTCCTCACCCCTTCTGCACCTCACCCCTCCCCTAACGCCTCTGATGCGGCCACTCCTCGGGAATGCCTGTGGAAGGCTGCTGCACAGCTGGAGGGCTCCCCCCAGTAACGGCTTCAAGGGTGTGCTAGAATGGGGGTGTGGCCTTCAAAGTCTTGGGTCTTCCTCCCCCAGCAGTGACCCCAGGTTGCCTGTGTCAAAGGCAATTTGGGGCTGTTTAAAGGAGTCCGACCTAGGGGTCACCTGGGCAAGTCTCCTCCTTGAGGAATTACCACCAGATGGCAACCTGGGGCTTGTCTCCTCCAAGGTGCTGGCTGCCCGGTTGGCTAGGTGTCTCCAGGCTCTGGGGTGTGTGTGTATGTGCACGTGCACGTGCACATATGTGCCATGTAGATATGTGTGCCTGTATGTGTAGTGTGTCCGTGGCAAGGTATGTATGCATTCATGTATGTGTGTGCATGTATATGTGCGCGCATGTGTATGTATGTGCTTGCACCCGTGTGTATTGCCCTAGGACGTCGGTCCCTGGATGAGAAATGTCACTGGATAATTTGAGGAAGAGGTCCTAGACTTCTGTGCAGTGGTGGGTGAGCAGCTTTGTTGTGACGGCACATCTTTGGGGGGGCGGGCAGTGCGAGCATTTTGGGCCTCCAACATTTTGCCGTGATCATGGGTGGTGTTACAGAAGACAGGGCAAAGTGGAGAGACATCAGCGGCCTCTTCCATCTCCAGTCTTCAAATCCGGCGAGAGGAAGTCAGCAGCCATCCATGCCAGTTTGCTCCAGAATGAAAAGTTGCCTAGGACGTGGGCATTTCAGTATGAAATCTAGGGCAGTCCTAAGCGATCTCCAGCAGCTGGGTTGCTGTGCCCTGAGCCCAAGCCTCAGAGGCCAGGCAGAGGAATGGAAGGGAAATCAGTTTCTACCTTGCTGCCTGCTTCAAAAAAATGTTTTAAAATTACATTTATTTATTCATTCATTCATTCATTCATTCATTCATTCATTCATTCATTCACGTGTGTGTGCACACACTCACATGTGGAAGTCAGAGGACAACTTACTGGACTCAGTTCTCTCCTTCTACCCCATGGGGCCTGGGGAATCAAACTCAGGATGTTAGGCTTGGTGGCAGGCATTTTTACCCACTGGGTGTCATCCTGGATCTTATTCAATCCTTACTTGGATGTAGCTTGATTCTCTGTTATCATTCCTAAGTCCACGGCTGTTTTTGTTTTTTCAGGGTAATGCCTGGGATGGTGAGAGGAGGTTCTTACTTGGGGCTGGTGGTTTATCTCATTCAAGCTGAGAACCACAGCTTGGGGTGGATCCTAGTGACCAGATTGCCCTGCCCTCCCAGGGCGCCGACCACCCAACACCCATTTCTAATTAGCAGATGCACCTTCAGAACACCCACTGTTTGGCTGCTGGAGTTATTATCCCATTTTAGAGATGGGATAACGGAGGGAGGTGGAGTCAGAGGCCCCAGGGCTGAGTTGGGGGAGAGAGAAGCAAGGTCTCCTGACTGCCGACCCCTTCCTTCGAATCCTCTGCTCTGGAAAAACAGACTGCTTTCTTTTCTTCTTTCTATTTTTTGAGGCAGGGTCCCATATAACCCAAGTTGGCCTCAAACTCACTCTGTGAGTGACCTTAAGTTCCCGATCCTCCTGCCTCCATCTCCCAAATGCTGAGATTACACGCATATGCCGCAGAGGCCTGGTGGACGGCTCTTTTCTTGAGACTAGGAGTCAAGTCAGCCCTCAGAATCAGGTAACCTGCTAGTCCCTCCAGAACAAGTATTCTGGGCTCCACTTCCCAGACATCACAGACATAATGAAAAATGGGGGAGGAGGTCACCCTGGCAGAATAGCAAAGGCAGAGAGATCTTCAGAAAAATGTAGACACTAGACTCCAGCCTTTGTTCATGGTGGCCTCCAGGAACAGCTTTAAAATGTTTTGAAAAGAGAACCCCGTTTCTGCAGCCTCAGCTGCCTCTCTCCACATGTCCCCGACCCAGCTTCTCTGAACACGGACATAGGGCCCTTAGACCCTACACAGAGAAAGCTGGCCTGAGCTTGCCCTTTCAGTGGAGCTGGGTTGGAAGCAGGGTTTTTTTTCAGAGAATCCATTTCTTCTAGTTCCCTGTGAGTCTGAGGACTCAGATATGAACCCAGAGCCTCAAGCCTGCTCAGCAAGTTCTCTACCCTGAGACCAGAAGCTGTGCATTTAGGTCAGGGTCACTCGGCCCCCTTTTCTAGGCTGCCCTTTTCTGGAGCGCTTGAGTGGACCTGGGGGTGGGGTGGGGTGGGGGTGGGGCTCGAAGGAGGGGCCTGGAATCTTCTTCTTCGGAAGGTGGTGCTGGGCCTGGGGCTGAGCTTGTATCCTGGAGAGGATCATCTTCGGAACTGTCCCCTTCTGCAAAGGCCCCTCTGCAATCTTGATAAGCTTCCTGGCCCCAAGGCTGAAATAGGGTCTATCCTCTTAAAGAACAGTCCTCCAGCAGGACACCTTGGCTTCCATCTTGGAATTCGGTCTCACCCAGCTTCTCCTGGAGGAGAAGCCTCAGGTGGGGTGCCTGCCTGTTTACACCCTGTTGAAGTTTGCTTCAAGCCTAAGGCAACTTCCTGTTTGCACCAGCAGGTCCAGAAGAGATCAAAGGCCAGGGCTGGTGAGTTCAGGGGCCAGGAATTGAGGATGGCCATCCAGCCACTGTGTCATGGGAGGGTGGTTAGCAAAGGAAGGACATCGGGAACAGAGCCCATCCCAGGGCCCTGGGCCTAGGCCTGGCTCGGCTGATCTTGTGGCGACATCTCTGGGAAGCCCTGAACATCCGGCCATGCCTAGTCTCTACCCCATCTGGGAGAGAGCACTACCACCTATTTGATCTCTGGCGCGGTGTCCTGGCGCTTTCTGATGTCCTCTCTTTTCACAGAGCCCATCCAGGCCCAAGGCCTCAGCAACAGGGCACCCCCCACCGCCCCCGGCCCCCCCACACTCCAAGGTGGACCAGCCCCCTGCCCCTCCTCCGTGGCGGGCGTGGCCGCACGGCTGTCACTCACTGGGAGGAATGCAGACAGCAGGGCTGCCCTGTGGTCACGTCTCCGCCCCACAGGCGAGGTAGGCGCCCAGGTACCCAGCCTGTGGGCCTTGGGAGACCGCCAAGCTGCTGATGAAAGGCGCTTCCAGATTAACCCTTTCTTGCCCGCACCCCCTCACTGCCGCCAGCTGCTGGGTGGTCGCTGACCTGGAGGTGCACTAGACTAGGCATGGGGCCTGAATGGGCAGGCTGGGAAGCAGGGAGAGGCTTCAGCGCGCTGCCGGTGGGGGATCCCAGCGGCCGCAGACCCTCCACACCCATGTGCACACTTCTCTGGAAACAGGCCTACCAGTTAAAGCAGGGCTCTCCACTAGACACAGCTGTGGAGCACAGGGCAGAGTCCAGAAAGCCATGCATCCCTCTTCATTTTAGGAGCGGACTCAGCTCAGCTGTGATGAACGGACAGTGGGCTTTTAATTCCCCCCCCCCCCCAGGGTAGGGACCGGGGCCTGCCAGCTCTAGCAACCTCCATTCTGACCCCAAGTGGAATCTCTTCGGGCAGATACCTAGGCTACATACACTAAAAGGGAGAGATTCTGGTCGGAGGCGGGTTTGTGTTGAGGTGGTGGTGGTGGTCCTGGCATCCTCGCTCTGCCACTCTCCTGAGAGACACCCCACTCCCACCCCCAGGACCCAGGACAGTTTTGGGAGCTAGGAATGGTGTAAGATAGGTTTAGGCACTGCCGGCTTTCTGTGTCTTGCCTTTGCCAACAATGTCAGAACTTTCGAAACTGGGGCATTTACTGAGTTGTGGGCTGTGTGTGGGTGGTGGTGGTGGTGAGGGTATTCTGGGGCCCTGGGGCTGTCTCCCCCTTCCTGGGTCTGGGTGATAGGCTCTATGAGGAGGGCTATACCTTTGATCTTGGGGTCCTCCTTCCTAGCCCATGTCCTGAAGCCCGGGGGGGGGGGGGTCATGCTCATACTTCACGTGTTGTTAGAGCCAGCACACGGGCAGGTGGACACCCCATCGGAACCCTCCTTCCTTACTGTTCGGTTAAGAGTTCTAAGGATCCAGGGGCAAGGGGAACCCTTTTGTTCTAACTTGTGCTGGAGTATGTGGTGGGCAGGTGAGGAGAGCAAAGCTCGGGGGGCTAAACCTGCTGAACCTCAAGTTCAGCCCTCCCTAAGCTCCACCCTCTGCCCGCCAGTGAATCTTTCACAGATCAAATCGTCCTCCTCCTCCTCGTTAACCAGCACTGAAATGGGCCCCGGCCTGAGAGCTCCCCTGGCCTCTTGCCTCTCTACCTGAGGGGCAGGAAATGGTAGTCAAAGGGGGAGGCTGACTGTCCGCAGTCCTCACTGCCTCTGCTCCTTCGCCAGGGCCTCTAAGAACCTCACACTCTGGGGGAGCTATGGCACCCTAAGAGGGGTTTCCGTGAGGCCTGGTGGCATGGGTTTGGGCTACAGTAGAGCTGGAGGACAGACACCAGAAAGAACTTCCTGATCTGTGTGTTCAACTGTGACACCTCCAATAAGCTTAGTCAGCCTGAAGGTGTTACCACCTCCAAGACGGGGGCCCGGAATTTTGTAAGGTATTTATTTACTTATTAGATATGTTAGGTTCAGGCCGGCCTCAAACTCAGTATGTAGCCTAGGCCTCAAACTCAGTATGCAGCCTAGGTTGGTTCCAAATCCACAATCCTCCTGCCTCTAGAGTGCTGGAAATATGGGCACGAGGGACCAAGCCAGGCTTGCAAGGCTTCCTTGGTGCCCCGTTCCCCGATCCATCTCTGTCTGTCAAGTCGGATCTTTTCTGCAGCTGCCGCATTAGCTGCTGGTGAGAAGCATTCCTCTCTCACCCCGGCTCTCTCCTGGCCCACTTCAGCCTGTTCTCACCAGTTCCCCCAGACTATTGCAACAGTGACTACTTCCCCTCGCTCCAGGGAGCACCCCCCCATCCTCCCTCTCCTCCTCCGCACTGCACTAAGAGACATCCTAGAACACAGGTTGGAGCATGCACTCTTACACCCAGAAACCTTTGATGGCTCCCCACTGCCGGCAGGATAAAGTCCCAGCATTGCTTGGCATTTACAGCCTGCCCTGATCTGGTGCCAATTTACCTTGCCAGCCTGGGTCCCCATCTTGTACTTTACTCCCTTCAACCCTAGCCACATCCTATGGCTCGCCTTACCTCAGACCTGCTGTGTGTTTTCATGGCCGACCACCTTGGCACACCACACAGATGGGCTCGTTCCTGGCTCTTAGGGTGTTGTGGGGGAGGAGGGTTCATCCCGTAATCCCGTAAATAAATATGTCTTTACATACTCTCCTAAACTCAGGCTGTCCTTAGGCACTCGCTCATGGAGGGGCTAGAACAGGGACAGGGCAGCTTCAGATGGGGTCTCAGAGAAGGCTTTGAAGTGTGGGAGGCACCGGTGGTAGGGGATTCAAGTTACCCCTTGAGCGGTGGGGATGTAAGTCTTTGTCTTCCCTTCAGAATGAATGTCTCCATTTGCACACTGTTCTCTTGACATGTCCTACCTAGCCCGGGTTTCATCCTTGAGTCTTTTCGGAGCATGACTCCAAGACGGAGCATCTGAGGAGAGAAATGTCACTTACTTATTAGAGTGCCACCTTGGCACACAGTAGGCCTTTAAGAGCCATCTCTTACTTCTGAAGTGCAAGTACGCCGACTCCTGTGTTGAATACGCATCGGAACGACCTTTAGACAGGAAGTAGTCTTCCAGGAGGTGTTCCACAAGGTTTGGCACAGAAGCGCAGGATGGATGAGGAGTTAATCTCTTGGATATTCCTTTTGGTGAAGGCCTGTTCTTTCTCCATCCAAATGTGCCCTCCGCCAAGCCTGTTCCTTCCCAGGTACCTTGGAGGACTTTCTGAACACGGATCCAATGGCTCTCCCTTCACATAGGTCATCCTTATGGGTGGGGATGGAGAGGGACTCTGGGGAACCATGGTGTCCTCAGGTTGGTAATCCGATGCCCCAGCCACCAGGGTACCCCCTACAGGCTGCTCTGCCAGCTGACTACAGACTGAGAGAGGAAAGTGACCCTTCCCCCTTGACTCTTTTCCACGGTGAAGTACCTCAAGTTCTGCACCCCTCCAAAACATGTCACATAGGAACAGAGGAGGGGGCTGGGAGAGAGACAGGAGGGAAGTTTGTTTGGGAAGGACCCTGAACTAGAGACTGTCTCTTGCCCCATGCCTCCCCTGCCCCACCAGGCAATTTCCCAGGTTTTCCAAGATGGAGAAACTGTTGAAGCCGTGGAGATGGGAGGCCGCCCCAGCTGATGCCAGCCTAGCCCCTTTGGGCCAGGTTCTTGATGTAAGCTCCCCCTTCAGGGATCCTTTGGTCTGACATTGGGTGCCCAACCTCTGCCTCCAGGGGACGTGGATGCTGGCTTCAGGAAGCTTCTAAGTCTGAGGTTGTGGGGCAGCTCTGGTTTTGGGGACCTTCCAGGCTATGAGACACAGGACAAACCAGGACATAGACCCTGAGCACCACTGTATCAGTCCAGTAGGGTGCCCAGCAGAGTGGCCACATCCCCGAGATTCTTCCTTTCCTCTGGGTGCCACGTCTGGTCACCACCCCACACTGTCTTGCTGCAGAGTCCAGGCCAGGGGTAGGACTGGAGGTACCAGGTGGCCAGCAGGTGGTGAGATGCAAGGAGGAAGAATGTGCCCGGGGCCTGGGCAGGATGCCACTGGACCTTCCCAGCCATTCCACCTCCTCCCCATGACCTGCTCACCCTACCTCCTGCCAGCCACCAGCACAGTCCCTTGGCTAAGGGTCATAACTAGGTCCCAGCTTCCGTGTGTGGCCGTTCCCAGGAGGAGCCCTGGCCTCTAGACACAAGGGGCATCTTGTGGGGCGTTAGTCACTGCTGTAACCGCCACTTCATTAACCCTGACCTTGTACTGTCTTATTTAATCCTGGCAGTTAAATACTGGATGACCCTCATTTCACAGGTGGAGACACTGAGGACAGTTGGGGAGATGGAGTTAGGGTAGGGATACAACGTCCCTTGGCAGCCTGTCCTGAGGAAGCTGTGGATGGGGCTCCTGGGGGCTGGGGGAGGAGCCAACAGCAGACCTGCAGCTCCAAGAGGGGTTTGCTTTCAGCTCAAGAAGGAATTTGTCCCTGCAGTGAGGGGGATGGGACCGGGCTGAGAATGGGCTCAACAAGGGGATGGGGAGCAGGCTCAGTGAACTTGGGCATGCTTTCCCCAGCACCTCCTTCCAGCCAGGCACCCCTCTTCTCTCCCTTCCCCAAGCTGAGGAAGCAGGTGGGAAATGGAGGCTCCCTGGAATCCCTCAGCCTAGGCAGAGAGCCTGTGCCCAGCCGCGGCAGCTCAGAGGCCTCGCTGTCTTGAGACTGCCCGGTGGCCCAGGCTCCTCCTTGGAGTTGGATGCTTCTAATGCATGGGCAGCAGCCCAGCTTAAGAAATCCAGAAAGATGCAGCCTAAGACTTCTGCTCCCTGCTGCCCCCACCCCACGGCTTCTGCTAGCTTTCCTCCCAAACACTCATTCAGCTCTCAGACCACCTACAAACCACCCATTTGCCCAGACCACACAGCTCCTCTGCCCAGCTCAGCTCCCCAGGATGAGGACCTCCCCGCCCCCACCCACTCAGCCTGTACCCCCACGCCTAATTACTGCCTTGGCACCTCCAGGGCAGGGGCAGGGGGGCACTGACCTCTGTTTATGCTTGGCATTCTCGAGGGCAGAGGAGGCTTGTTTTCCTCTGGACATCAAGGGACAGAAGCAAATTAGAGAGAGACCCTCAACTGGACCCCCTCCGGTTGGTCCGTCCCAACCGACCACATGCCACCACCTGGTTCCTGGTTCCAGGCTGCTGAGGCGGGGCTGGCCAGGAAAGCATGATGCTGGAGGAGGCTTCGTGTTGGCTGGTCCATCCTTCTGGGCATGGTGAGGGGACAGAGGAAAGTCCAGACTCTGGTTCTGCCCTGTAGGTGTGGCACACACACTCGTGCACACACTCAGGTGCACACACGAAAAGCACTGCTCTGGTAGACTTTGACTTGTGCTGTTCCTAAAGGGCCCAGCTCCCCAAGTGGGAAGGATAAAGCCGGCCACCATGGTCTCTAAGCACTCTACCAGCTGAGGGCCCTAAAGCCCAAAGGGGTACCTGAGAGAGGCCAACTGATAGTTAAGGGGCCTTCTTGCAAAGAACAGGGTAGACCAGGTGGAGGCTACAGAAGGCAAAGGGCCAGAGACAGTGGACAGGGCAGGGCAGGCCTTATATTCCCCTCTGGGGGTGGGAGATAGGTTGAATGTATGTGTGTATGGGGTGGCAGAAGTCAAAAGCCCCCCAGGGCTCTGCTTCCTTGGGATTCGAGATAGTGGGAGAGAAGACACCTTTTTTGTTTTGGTTTGGTTTTTTGGTTTGTTTGTTTGTTTTGTTTTTTGTTTTTTGTTTTTTTCCAGACAGGGTTTCTCTGTAACTTTGGAGCCTTTCCTGGAGCTCACTCTGTAGCCCAGGCTGGCCTCAAACTTACAGAGATCCTCCTGTCTCTGCCTCCCGAGTGCTGGGATTAAAGGCGTGCGCCACCACCTTTTGGAAGGCTTCAGACAACTCCCTCTGCAGCGGCTACCCCGACCAAGGTCCTGCTCAGAGAGGGCAGGGACCAGTCTCCACGCATTGCCCAGCGCAGGCCTGGCTCAGAGGGTGCTTAGGAAGTGTCGAATGCACCTGGAATGACTGTGGAGAAACTGAGGCAAGCATGGACAGGAGAGCAGAGCCTGGGCTCAGGCTGAGCTGCCAGGGAGGGGTAGCAGAGTGGAGTTGGTGCCCGTGGGTTCACCCGTACCCAGGCGGGGCTGAGGCCTTGAGGCTGGGGCCACCAGGGCTGGTCCAAGGCGGATGAGGTGGTCTCTGTGGGGTCCCTCTCAGGATCCCTTCTTCCCCCATAATTACTTCTGATTAGCTTTACCGCAACAGCCAGACTGCAAAGAGAGGGGTGTTTGGGACAGGGGGGAGGGGGAGGGGACAAGGTTGAACAGAACACTCAGGACAAGCCCCGGCCCCCAGCTGAGCTCCCTCCCTGGAGCAGCTGAGTGCATACACACACACACACACACACACACACACACACACACACACACACTCAGAGTGAGGGGGAGGCTAGATGGGAGCACACTGGAAAATTCTGAAGGAGCCTCATCTACACAGGCTGGAGGACTACAGTAAACCAAGGGATCGGATCCTTTAGACAACTCAACCATGGCATTACCCTAAAATGCCCCTTCACAGCACCAAGGAGGCAGGGTAGAGGGCAGAACTTCAGACAGAGGGCGAGGGGACATGATGACTGTTTCAGACCAGAAGGGATCTGGGGTTGGCATGTACTCCCCCTGAGCAACTCAGAAAATTCTTCCTGGTATCTAGCTATCATTTCTGCTTGGGCCTTCCTGAGTGGAAGGACCTTCAGACAGATGTGCCTCCGTCTACAGAGTCCCTGTCTTCCACCTGCTCTACTCAGAGCACTCCATGTAGAGCCATCTCTGCAAGCCAAGAGGCTGGGGTCTCTCGGCCCCTAACTCATGGTCGGATCTCCCTCCCCATTCTTCGGCAGGCCCCCAGCTCAGGCTATTCCAGTCTCCCAGACTCATTTTCTGACTGTTGGGAGAGAGAGCTGAGCATTAGTACTAGAAGTAGGTTGGAGGACAGACTAGGTCTGCTTTCTGCCAAGACCCTTCTTTGGGGGAAACTTACTATACAATCAATTGTATTAGTCAGCCATCATATTGTTTTTATTAAAAATATTTTGGGTGTACATGGTGCTGGGGATCGAACCAGGGTCTTGAGCATGCTAGGCACATGCTCCATGGTAAACCCTTGTCCTGTCAGAGTCTCCCTAGATACTTCCAGGTTGTCTCAAACTTGTAATCTTCCTGCCTCAGCCTCCTGAGCACTGTAATCTCAGTGAGATTACAAATGTGTGCCACCGTGCCCAGTTTAGCTAGCCACTGAAAAACAAAATGTTGCTGGGTGCGGTGGTGCACACCTTTAATCACAACACTCCAGAGGGAGAGGCAGTTGAGGCCAGCCTGGTCTACATAGTGTGTTCCAGGACAGCCAGGGATACACAGAGAGACCCTGTCTTTAAAAAAAAAAAAAATGGCTGGTGATATCGATCAACTATATGTTTACCTAGCATGCACAGGTCCCTGAGTTCGATCCCCAGCACAGTGTAAACCAAGTGTGGTGGTGCATGCCTGTAATCTCTGTACTTGAGAGGTGGAAGCAAGAAGATCCATCAAGGTCATTCTCTACTACAAAAAGGTTGATCCCCGTGTGGGATACATAAAATCCTATCTCCAAACAAACAAACAAACAAACAAACCTTATGTATCCAGGTGCAATGGCTTGCTCATGAGTGTGCGTGCGTGCGCACACGCGTGTACACACACACACACACACACATACACACACGAGGCCAAGGGGAAAGGATGACAAAGTCAAGGCTAGTCTGAACGACATAGGGAGCCTCTACCTCTGAGCATGGGCTTATATGTTTAATATACATGCCGCATTTGGGCCCCTGTGGCAGTCCAGTGGACGCCTTTTTGTGGAGCATCTCCTCAACCCTGACCTCTGGCAGCCTCCTCATAGGTAACAGAGCAGGGCGTCACGGGCTAGGTGATAGCTCTCTGGTGGCAGAGGGCTGCCTGGAGGAGGAAGCACTGGGGCTGGGCACGGAGGATGCCGTCCGGGCGGCGCTCCCACGACCCGGGCAAGGCCGTCTGGGCGCCGTCTCCGGTCTCGGGGCCTGCGGTCGGGGCACAGCGGGGCCGCGTTTGAGCCGGTCAGCTCCCTGCGGAAATTACAGGGGCGCTCAGCACTGCGGTCGCGCCCCCCGGGGCAGCACCCGCTGGTTGGAGGCGTTTAAATTGAAAGCAGCTTTGGGGAGAGGGGGCGGGCGCGGGCTGGCGAGCCAGGGGAGGGGGCGCCGGGCACAGCGACCCCATTGTCTGCGCCCTCGGAGGGGCGGAATCCTGCGGTGAGCGAGGCGGCGCCCCCTCCCCGCGCGCGGCTCAGAGCCACTCCCAGCCGGTTCCCACGCTGCCCAGGGCCTGGCGGGCTGTGACCGTGACTCAGTCTCCACCTGGCCCCCACCTGGCACCAGCCCTACACTCCACTCCGCTCTCTGGTTCGGTTCCCCCTCCAAGGAGGCAGAAGAGGCTTCGATCTGATCAGGTGTCCTTGGGTCAGGAGGCCTAGGCTGAATCTGTTGCAAGCCTAGGTCACCTTCTTGGGATTTATCTCTACTCTTTGGGTCACAAGGTCTTCCATAAAAGGGAGAATACCTCACCCTAAATGTCCCCCCTCTCTGGGCAATTTGAAGATAGTTTGAACACATGTATGGAATGGGATTCCAGCAGGAGGGCACGGCCAGCATCTGAGGGTAATGCCCAGCTGCAACAGCCCTCCTATGTGGTGGTACCCGCTCGTAATCACAATCCTAGGGAGTGGAGGCAGGAAGATCAGGAGGTCAAGGTCATCCTTGGCAGCAAGTTCGAGGCCAACCTGGGCTACATGAAACCCATCTCAAAAAAAGAAAAAGAGAGAGAGAGAGAGAGAGAGAGAGAGAGAGAGAGAGAGAGAGAGAGAGAGAGAGAGAAGGAAGGAAGGAAGGAAGGAAGGAAGGAAGGAAGGAAGGAAGGAAGGAAGGAAAGAAGGAAGGAAGGAAGGAAGAAAAAAGAAAAAAGAAAAAAGAAAAAATAAGAGGAAAAGAAGGAGGAGGAGAAGGGATCTCACTTCTACTTGTCAGTAGGTATGTAGGAGGTATACTGGTGTGCTAATGTGGGCCAACAGAGCAGAGCTGGGTAGTCCTGGTAAACTTCCTGGAAGAGGGAAGTGTGGAGCCCAGCTGGGAAGCCTGGAGGCTGAACAATGTTCAAAGGAGAGAGGGTCAGGAAGTGAGGTGGAGCCCAGGAAGCGAGGCCGCTGTAAAATGAACAGGTCCTGCTGGAGTAACACGATTTGGAAGAACGAAGGTAGGCGGTGCCAGGTCCCGGTACCGTCTCCTGGGTTTGTAGAATGCTCCCTTGTGTGGCTTCCTAGTTCTTTTTCATAGGGCACTGGGCACCTAGAGGCTGTCCCCGGGCTCCTGGCACCAGGTGTGGGGAGCTGGGCTTGTTGTTTCCTGGACTGGCAGCCACAGAAGTTGTTTGCCAGGCTTGGTGCCCAGGGACCTTCTAGCAGAGACACATGTTTCTGCTCTGCCTTCTGGAGGTCCCCAGTGGGTAACCAGGTATGGGATCAAAGATGGTGGCACCAGTTCCCTGTTACAAGGAGCCCGAGACTCACATGTGGTTGCAAGGAGATGGGGGGGGGGCTGCTGCTTGGAAGAGCGGGCTCCAAGGAAGACTAAGACACAGCCTGGGAGGGGGAGACTGATGAGGGAAACAGAGAGACCAGGTCAGGGGTCTCCTCAGAGGTGTGGGGTTGTCATAGTTCTTTCTTTGTCCCTCCCGACCTCTGAACACCCCTCCCTCCCCGAGACCACATCCTTTCCTCCAAGAAGTCTTGGATCTGGCAGATGAGGCAAGATCTCCAATCATGTTTTTAAAGACCAGACTGGAGACTGGGTTCTGGACATGGCCTGACCTTTTTCATCCCTCCTCCTGGCCTGAGTCCAGAGGAAGAGGCTTGGACAGCTGATGGGCATCCTTGTTGGGCTGGGGAAAGAGAGGCCATGGAAAAAGGAATAGGGATCCAGGCTAGGGATAGTAACCACAGGGGCACCCCGTTCAGATCACTGGCCAGGCCATTTTTCTCAGGGGGGACTAGGGCCCAGCTTCCTGTTGGATAGGAATGGCAGGAGGGATAGGAAAGCCCCCATCCCCACAGCTGAGTAGCCCCTGGGTATCATTCCCGTATACCCCATCTTTCTCTTGGGAAGAGCTCAGGGTATCTGCCCCCCACCCCTCCTGGGCTTTCTCCCTCGAAGCCTGGATAATTCCTTTGCTGTGGGGCAGAGAAGAGTTGGAATGGTAAACTGAGGCTCTTAGTGCCTGGACATGCCCTAGATACCACATTCAGAGCCAGTAGCTCCGGGGACTCTCCACACTCAGGCCAAGGGCTCTCCAGAAATCCTGTAAGATACTTTTTTTTCTCCTTTCTTCTCTGCATCCCCGGACATCCACGTCATACTTCACATCATCAAAGACCAGGCAGGCTTCTTTTCACAAATTTATTCATTTATTTTTTTTTTTACTGTGTGTGTGCTGGGGCACTTGTGTGGATGATGCCAGGAGACAGATGTGCGGGCTTACTTCTCTCCTTTTCTCTTTATGTGGGTCGAGCTCAAGTTGACGCTAGTTGACAAGCACCCTTACCTACTGGCCTAACCGTCTCCTGAACTCCACACGGGCTTCTTACATAGTTTCCCTGCCCCTCTCCATCTACACCAGATTGAGCTGGGAAGGGAGTGTGTAGACCACGCAGTTTGGGACTTTAGTGACCTGTCCTGTCATGGCCTACCCTGCCAGCCTGCCTCCTGGGGGTACAGTCCTGAAGCTGAGTCCTCTGCAGGTGCTGGACCCTGGATGACTCTCTGGATTCAGCACCTGCATGGATCCCATAGAATTCTGGGAAGGGAATACAGCTGGATTGGACTAGAGTGAGGCCTATTCACCCTCCGGGGCCATCCCCATTATCAAAATGTCCCAGAGCAGGTGCCTTGAGCAGCGACAGTCACAGAGAGCCCTTGTTGTCAGGAACTGGAGCCTGATTTGTCTGGAAAGGCCGGGCTGGAGGAGGAGGGCCCCTGCAGATGAGAAAGCCAGGTGCTCCAGGTGGCCACTCAGGGCTGCTGTGGGCTGCAAGAATGTAATGTTACCATCCAGCCTCTGCACAAAAGGGGGTATTGGTGACAGTGGCCAGAGTGGTGTCATTGACACCCCTTGCGTCCTGCTTCCCGTGGATTCCTGCCTGGAGTCAGAGCCCTGCTTCTCTTCAGAGACTCCGGCCAGGTTTGTCTCTGCACTGGGACCTGAACTCCCCTTGGAGCCTCTGCCATGATGTTGTCCCTCTGTCTGTCCATGGCTTTAATACTTTTTTTTTCAAGACAGGGTTTCTCTGTGTAGCTTTGATGCCTGCCCTGGGTCTGGCTGTAGACCAGGCTGGCCTCGAACTCACAGAGATCTGCCTGGCTCTGCCTCCCCAGTGCTGGGATTAAAGGCGTGCGCCACCACCGCCCAGTAATTCTTCTAATAACCTCTTTAATCCCCAGCAATCCGTCTCGGTGTCCTCTTGAACCAGCTGCCTCACCCCAAACCTGACAACTGTGTAGTCCTGGAATCTAAGATCCTAAACAGGATGTGGTCCCTGGGTGCCGAGATGACAGTGACTGGCATGGTAACAGCTTCAGCTGCTGGGCTACCCACCCAGCTCACGGCCTGCCCTGTCTTGAAGGTGGTAAGACGTGGGAAGCCAAGCACAGCACTGGACTCCGTCCGGTGAAGGCTGGATCCTCACAGAGGAGCAAGAGACCACAGTCCCCCTCCCTGCCTCCATCTGGGCCTGAAAAGCCTGCAGGAGAGAGGAAGGTGGGCAGGAAGCTGTGGGAAAAGGCTTGGTTAGTTGGCTAGTGGGGGCTGGCCATTCCAGGACATTAGGGTGCCCTGGAAGGGACATGGCATTGTTGGTGATGGTTGGAGGGACTCAGGGAGACAAAGAATGAGGAAGAAGTCTGGTGTGGCTGCATTCCCCTCCCCCACCAGCCTGGCTCAGACCCCAAAGGCCAAATAGGGCTCTTGCGTAGCTTTCAGAGAGAAGCTGCCTCCTGGGCCGCACTTCTCCAGGCCTTAGCCCTCTGCCTCAGGCTGGAAGGCACTTTCAGCTACGGGTCAGGCTGAACCCTGGGGAGGCCCAGCAGTCCTCTCTCAGGACTGATTAACAGCAAACAGCTGGAAGCAAACATCTGCTCTTCCCCTAGGGGAAGCCAGGCCTTGTTCCACAAGTCAGCAGAGGCCTGTCCCTGCTGAGGAGCCAGCCGGGCCTTCACAGGCCTCCTCAGAGTCTGCACAGAGAGCAAACACCAGTGAAGCCCCAGCCTCCAGGCACGGTTTGCCGGTTTGCCGAGGGGGAAAAGCTGGGACACCTGCAGGTGCAGGCCCCCACGGTGCAGGCCCCCACGGCCCCACAGAGGTCACAGGGTTGAATGCTCTTTTCTGCCTTTCAGGAGCTATTGGGAGTCCGCGTAGGAGCTGGCGTGGGGTCACTCTCAGGAGGCAGGGTAAGACAGCATGGCTCCTAGCGTCTGGCAGCCACCCCAGGGCGGTCCTGCCTAGCTTCTGACGGCTAGCCAGGTAGTGATCACATGGGCACCAGGAGGCATGGCACAGCCTGGGAGATAGGCCCTGTGACTCCCTCTGTTTTATTGTGAGAAAACTGGGGCTCAGGAAGGTCATGTGGCTTGCTCATTACGCAGCTAGACGCAGAAGAGGTGCTGTTGATACCCAGAACTTTCTATCAAAAAAAGGAGCTCTCTATCCGTCCTTTGGTGGATACAATTGCTTTCCTGTGGTTCTTCATCTCCCCTGCCGGGGTCCAGCTGGGCTGGAAGAGCAAACCCTCACCTGCCTGCCCCCTGACCTCCTCTTGTCTCATCCCAGAAGGATCAGCCCAGGGCACTGCTCCCCTAGGCCAGCCCAGCTTGCCCAGGCCAGGTGTTGGGGCTGCCCAAGGAAAGATCAAAGGTCAAGCAGTGAATTCAGTGTCCTCTGTGCTCAACCCTGTCACACACAGGGGTTCCATTGCCTCCGCGGTCAGAAGGAAGTATCTTCTGTGATATCTGGTGTTTGGAAAGCGAACCAAGTACAGGTTTATATTCTGTCACTTGCTCACTATAGGGGCTGGGGCAAATCACCTCCCCTCTCTGAGCCTCATTGTTGGGATCTATAAAGTAAGGCCTATCAGGCTTTGGACTAAGAACAGGACCGAGTTGGAAAGGATGGTCAGGACACTGGAATAGCGCCTTATTGTTATTATTTGCTGGAGAATCTAGAGGAAGAGAGAGGCCTGGAAATGTGGGCAAGTCTCTAAAAAGGACATGATTGGCAGGGGAAGTGTCTAGATTTTGAAGGAAGGATGGATGGGTGGATGGGCTGCTAAGACGCCAGCCCTCTATCCCCACCCCCAACCTCAGGGAGGAGAACATTCCTCTCAGGTCTCCCTGCACTTCCAGACACCTGGGAGCCTGGCCTGCACGGAGAGCCCAGCCCACCCGGGAGCCGGACAGGCTTCTACCTCTCCTATGAGTCAGGGCTGCTGGAGGGACCAAGGGCGCCCATGTATTCCTGTGAACCGTGAAGCCCCTCAGGGGGCTGTTTCTGAGGTCCCACTGGGACCTGTGAGAAACAGGTGGCTCAATGGAGTGGCTGAGGGGCAGAAGCTTGGGTGGGGGTCGGCTTGGGGCAGCTGTCTGTCTGGACTACCAGCCCCTGAGATGTCCTGACTCGGCGCCAGGAAGACAGTCGTATCGTTCTCCTCGCTGATATCTCCGTCCCCATCCTGAGGCCCCCAGAGGCGGGCTTCCTGGAGACCTCCTGAACCCCGGCCTGTCCCTGCCCCTGCAGCTATGGTCTGTCCAGAGAGGCAAGCCTTACTGAGACAATGGCCCTCTGGCCTAATGGAGAGAAGATGGAAGTGAAGGGGGCTTCTTGGGGGAGGAAAGACAGATGGCCTGGAGGGAAGGACTAGGGACACCTGATCCTTCCTGCCTTGGTGTGTTTCCCTGCACCTCCCCACCCCCCTTCCACCCACTCGCCCGTTTTATATCTGTTTCTTTGAACAGGGCTTCAGAAGTCCTTCCCCCAGTTGGCTCCATCACAAAATGGGCCTGAAAGACGAGCAGTGAACTTCTGGTTGCCGTCCACACAAGCACCTGGCTGTAGACGTGGATGTCTCTTGCTCCCTGCTGCCTACAGGAAAACACCTATATCCCTTCATCTGTCTCTCAATGATCTCTACTAGTGGGTCCCCAACTCTTACCCGTGCTAATACACAATAACCTGAATTCCCTTTCCGACCCCTCTCAACCGTCTGACTTAAGCCCAACTATGACGTCCGTTGTAGGCTTAGAAACAACTGCCTTATTGATGGAGGCTGTGGCCGCTGCTCCCGCTGACCGAGTGATGGGTGGCTTCTTGGATGACTGGGGCACCACGTTTTTTGTGTCTCCAGCACCCAGTAGCTGGTACATAGTAGTTGCTCAATAAGCAGAAGCTAGCCGTTGAATGAGTCAGTGGTGAGCAGACCCCGCCCTTTAGCTTGGGGGACTACTGTCTTCTTGTCGCTGTTTGCCAAAGTCTCACCTGTCCTCTGGAGTCTTGGTGTCTCTCGACCCCAACCCTAACCCCTTTCCTGAGGCCCCATCTGTGAGGTTAGGCCACTGTGACGGAATATCCCCATCGCCCTTGGGCCCAGTGACCTTCCCATTGCCCCACGGGCTCTTTGAGGCCAAAGTTCAGTGAGTTTCCCTTTACATTACTGGGCTATTTTCAGTGTTGGTGTGACCTCAAGGCTTTAAAATTGGCAGGAGTGGTGGTGAATTCCTGTAATTCTGGACCTCAGGAGGCTGAGGCAGGAGAATTTTGAGTACAAGGCCAGCCTGCATTATATACCAAACTGACGCTCGTCCAGGATCACCCAATTAGATGGGTGTCCGGCACAGCTCAGGGACAGATTCACAGTTTCAGCTTCTCCAGTGCTTGTAATCCCAGCACTTGGGAGGCAGAGGCAGGCGGACCTCTGTGAGTTCGAGGCCAGTGAGAGCCTGTTTCAAACAGAACGGCCCACAAGCAACTGACGTCGCAGCCAGTGAAGCTTCCCACCTTCTTGGAGTCTTCAGATGAGGCTTGAAGAAGTCCTGAGCTGTTGCTGTCCCTGATACAAACAGCATTTTATTTCTTTCTTTATTTTGAGACGGCCTCTAGGCCAGGCTGGTCTTGAACTCCCTACACAACCAAGGACGACCTTCAAGTCCTGATCGTCCAGTCTCCACTTCCTGAGTAGTTGTATTGTAGACATTCACAACCGCGCCCATTTTATAGGGTGCTGGAGACCCAACTCCGGGCTTCTTGTATGCTTGATAAGCATCCTCCCAACTGGGCTGCATCCCCAGACACTTGAACGACTTGAACGCAAGCCAGCCACAGATGTCTTGCACCTGCTCCTTCTGCGCGTCTGTCGTACAGGGAGAGGGCGGACCCACCTCCTGACATTGGTAGGTCAGCCATCAGGCCTCTGGCACACTTGCATTCCTTCCAGAACAGAGAAGGGCTCCATCAAAACCGAGAAGTGGCCCCTGCTGTCCCGGAGAGCTTGACTCCCACCCCTGAAGCTCTCCTCCTCCATGCCCCCTGCTCTGGCCCCAGAACAAGGAGCCGAGTTTGGCTGTCTTCCCCAGGTCTCCCCCCGGGGGGACCCCTGGCCTCGTCCCTGAGGTCTTGTCCCTGCTGCAGTAGATCAGGCTTTCGGGCCCCCACCGGGTTCACCTGCTTGGCTTCTGTCCCGGTGGACACAGAGATGTTATCCCTGGGGAAACGGGCCTCAATGGGGGCATTGTTCCCTCCCCTTCCAGAGTAGGATCAGGGAGGGACAAGGCAGAGACTGGGAATGTCCCAGGTACCACACAGGCCTGCTTTGTCCTCCTCCTCTCCCTCTCTCCCTGCCCTCCTACCTGACCAGCCCCCTCCCTTTCACCCACCACCCCAGGCTTCCTCCAGTGGTTCCTTCACACCTTGGGGCTATTCAGCTGCTTCATGGGTGGGGCTCAGGGTGGCCCTGGGCAGTTGTGTGGGAGCAAGGTGTTCCCACCACATCACAACACTCTTCGGAGCTGAGCCTTTCCTTGGCTACGTCCATACCAGTCTGCCCAACTTACCTGCGTGACACCAATGACCCAGGAGCCCTATGTCCTGGGAGACCTTGCCTCAGAAAGCACTCTGCTGGGGATCACCTTACTTAGGGAGCACCTTGGCTGGGAGGAGGACCTTGCCTGGAGAGCACTATGTCTGGGGAGATCCTGGCTAGGCAGTATCCTCCCTGGGGAGCACTCTGTCTGAAGAGACCCTGCCTAAAGAAGCATTTCTGCCCTGAGACCGCCCTACACAATCCTCTTTATTCCCTGTGCAGACTTGGTCCCATCCCGGCTGCTGCCTCATGGAGATTTCTCGGTTACCATCACTGTTACCATCACATGGATAGCCTGTCAGGAGGTGGGACAGATTAAAGAGAAAGATCAGTTCCCAAGCCGGGTGGTGGTGGTGGCGCATGCCTTTAATCCCAGCACTTGGGAGGCAGAGGCAGGTGGATCTCTGTGAGCTGGAGGCCAGCCTGGTCTACAGAGTGAGTTCCAGGAAAGGCACAAACAAAGCTACATAGAGAAACCCTGTCTCGAAAAACCAAAAAAAAAAAAAAAAAAAGAAAGAAAGAAAGAAAGATCAGTTCCCACCATGTGAAGTACCTGGACCTGTAGCCCCCAGTACTGGGGAGACTGAAGCAGGAGGAGCCCCTGAGCCTATGAGTTCAAGACCTGCCTGGGTAATTTATCCAGACCCTGGGCTCATAACAAAAGTAACAGAAAGATCACTTCCTATGAGCTGACCCTAGAGCGGAAACTCCTAGGGCCAGGTGTGGGCTCAGCCAGCGGTTAGTCATGTGACCCAGGTAAGCCACTGTACCCTGGAGGAGGTCTCATTGGTCTCCCGTGTAAAAGTGCCCATCAGACATCCTCTCCATGTTCTTTCTGGGCTCTGACCTTGGTGAGCACTGAGTCTGTGTGGCTGCTGCCTGGAAGGGGAAACCCGGCTGGAGATAATAAAAAAAAAAAAAAAGAAAGAAAGAAAGAAAGAAAAAGAGCCCTCCACCCTGCTCCTACCTCCTGCCTGAGCTTTGTCCCCAGAGCAGACTGACAACCAAGGGAGCTAATGGAAGCTGCCCCACTGCAGGTGACACTGATCTCCAGATCCAGATCCAGTTTCTGCCCTCGTGGCCCCCGGGCCCCTCACACCTGCTGGGTCCCCTTTGTTCGTTAGGCTGGGAGCTCTGGATGGCTTTCATCCTTCTCAGGCTCCATTCATGCCTTAAGCCGGGCACCGCCTCCTGCCTCCTGGCTGGGTGCTCCTGTGATGACGGCCGCAGGCTGGCCAGGCGGCACCCGGGGGCTCTGCTGTCGCTTCCTCTCATCTGGAAAGATCACAGTAAAGGGAGATGGGGACACAGGAGGGAGACACTGTGGTTCCTACTCCGTAAGGCAATTGGTCAGTTTTGGGGGGTCTGGGTTTTTTTGCTGACAGAGGTGCTGAGAGAGGGCTAGATAGTTAAGAACCCTTCGGACCTGAGTTCCCAGGACCCATGTGGGACAGCTCACAACTGTCTGGAACTCCACTCTTCTGGCCTCTGTGGGCACCCATATTCATGTGCAAATACTCACCCCCCCCCCATACACACTGTTAAAAATATGACAAATCTTCTCTTAAAAATAAACTCAATGGAATGGAGGGTGTGTGAGCAGGCCTTGCTGTTCCTTTCAGGACTGACCAGAACTATTATTATTCATTCATCCATCCATCCATTCATCTATCTACTCATTTATCCATTCATTCATGGAGTATGTACTGACAGGGACACTCGTTAGGGGAGGGGATCTGCTGTAGGTATGGAAGACACAGCCTTTGTAGCGTCTGTGCCCTCGAGTGGAGGAGGCAGGTCAAAAACAACAGAAGGATAGGGGTCGGTTATGACAACGGAGGCACAAAATTAAGATGGGTAAAGGGACAGGAAGTGGCTGAGAGATACATGTGATAAGGAACTCAGCCGACCTCCTCCTGGAAGGCGATAGGAGCAGAGAGCCAAGTGGAGAGCTGGGGGAAGACTTCTCAGGCAGTGGAAAGTGCAAAGGCCCTGGGGTGGCCTGGAGGTGGCCCTGGGGTGGCCCGGAGGTGGCCCTGGGGAGGGTTTGCTGTGTTAGGGATGGCAAGGAGTCCACCGGGGATGAGTGGAAAGAGAGGAGGGGAGGGTGTAGGAGATGAGCCTGAACTCAGATCTTACAGGGCCCTGTGGACTGTGGTTATGACTTTCATTTTATTATGAATAAGATAGGTAAGGAAAACAGACTGGTGCTCTCCTTTGGGAAATCGGAAGGCCTACCTATCTGTTCTTCCTTACTGCCTCCCAGGCCTAGAAATAAAGCAAGAGTTAAGCTTGGGGATCAGATAAACTGATCCACCCATCTGCCTGTCTGTCCGTCTGTCCGTCCATCCATCCATCCATCCATCCATCCATCCCATTCATCCATCCACCTGACAAATACCTTGCCCCACTCTGCTCAGGGTGGCGGCTACTCACTAGCAGGATGGCTTCGGGCAGGTGACTTGTCCTCCTTATCTGTCAAGTGGGGCCAGTTACCTCTGTTGCTTCCTTTGGACACTTGTGAAGGTTAAGCAAGGTCCAGCCCTTGCGTCCCTTTTCAGTGCTGGGCACACAGTGCAGAGAGCTGCTCCATAGATGTTGGTGGACTCATGCTTCTGTGCTCCACATTTCGGCCCTTCCACACAAGGCAGGACGTCTGACCTGTGCTCATTTCTCTGGGGAGCCCTCCCAGAAGGGTGTCCCCGCACTGTGCTGTCAGAGCTCACCGGTGCTTTCCTCACTTGTTGCCTGCCAGGCTGCTCCAGACTTGCTCTGAGTTCAGACTATGGTGTTAGCGCCCTGTAGAACTTTCTCTCTGGGCTTCTGCGTGCTTGTCATCTTGCCTCTGTGTGGCAGCTAGGGCTGCCCACTCGGTGCCCTCTGCAGAATGGCAGGCATCCATTTGGAGCTGTGAGAACTGAGGAGACAAAAGCCCAGAGAAAACTTCCAGGGGGCGAAACCTGGAGAAATCCCAGGCTTTGAAGCCCTGGGGACTCCGGAGAGTGAGGTACATTGAGCAAGCCCTGGCTCTAGCCTGGCCTCGATGTAGATTGTTAAGTCATGTCCTGTGCCTGGGCCTCAGCTTCTGAGCTGTGAAAGAGGGTGAAAGCACATGGAGGGCTAGGCATCCTCTTGGGGCACCTCCCTCCCTCGGGAGTGTGCTTTTCAGGCTGTGGCAGCCAGTGAGGAGATACGATGGGATGCAGGCTGCCTCTTTGAGGTGTGTGCTCTGCTCCAGACCCGGGGATGCAGGTGAGCAGAGTCCTCAGAAACAGTATCAAGTGTAGGTGTACTTTTGTATGGAGTGAGAATCTGGAGTTCCTCCAGATTCTCCAAAAAGATGAGGGTGGAAACACAGAACGATGTGAGACAGAAAGGGCTAAGAGATCCAGAATTTTCCATTGATTGGTTCACAATTCAAAACTGATTCTCCGTGTTTGGCATGCTCTTAGTATTTTCTCTGTGTCAGGCCCTTCGAGGGAGTCAAAGGCACATGGGGACACCCACAAGATGTGCCCCTTGACTGGGGGGAGCTCCCTGGCAGAGTGTTTGCTTAGCATGTGTGGGGCCCTGAGGTTCCACACCCAGAATGGTCAGAACAAAAAAGCTGTTCTTTGCCACTCGGTGAGGGCAAGCCTGTGGGAATGTGGCCCTCCACAGGTCAAAGGGCACCTCCTCCTCTTGTCTTCTCTGGTCCTTTCTACCCCCCTGGGAGAGACAATTCCGAAGAGGTGCTTCAGTAAGCTTGAGGACCAGAGATGCTAGTGACTATCCCAAAGTCCCACAGCAGATAATCTGGGACTAGAAACGAAAGCCACTTCCCTGGGGCTGTCTTGCTTCTTGTGAGACTAGCTCTTCCTCCTCCTCCTCTTCTTCCCCTCCTCTGCCTCTTCTCCCTTTTCTCCTTCTTCTTCCCACTCATCTCCCTCCTCCCTCTCTTCTCTATCCCTCCTCTCCTCCCCCCCCCCCCCCCGTCCTCACTTATTGCCATCCTTTAAGGGAATCGTCCAGGTTCATCCCAGGAGCCCCAGACGCTGCCCCGATATCTTCTCTAACATGGGGGTCTTGCAACACGCACCTGCTGAAACCGGCCGGCTGGCATTGGGCTGGCAGGTACAGAACGTGTACCTAGCATGGGACACCTGATGAAGGACGACACACACACACACACACACACACACACACACACACACACACACACACACACACGGCTCCTGTACACATCCCCATCCCAGACTTTTTGATGTTGCTGAGGATAAGCCGGGCCTCAGCCCACGCGAAACTCTTCACACACACACACCTCCAGCTCCAGGCGGTCCCCTCCACCTTGTCAGGAGCTGGCCCTGTGCCTAGGTCCCAGCCCAGGGTGCTGGGTGGCAGCGAGGGGCGGGAGGCTCCGCGTGCCTCGGTATTTATTTATTTGTAGGTCCAGCTTACACATTCCAGGCTCTGATTACCCCTGGGGGCCGGGAGGAGGGACACGCTGCTGCCGCCTGGGCCTTTGATGTTGGAGAGGATAGATGGTGAGATGCTGAGGAGCCCCTGCTTCTCTGGGGTGTGTGTACTTGTTGGGGAGTCCTAGTGATGTCACCTCGACAGACCAAGGATGATAGGCTCCTGGCCAGGCCCAGGGGTAATAGAAGGGGTCAGAAAGTGAGAAAGGAGAGGAGGCAGTTCTCGGGGGGGGGGGGCGGGGGGGGCTGCTTGGCTCACAGCCCAGCTGCCCCTGTTAGGGCTGCAGCCGTGGTTTTAGGAACATGTACATGCTCCTGGGGCAAAGGCAGAAGTCGTCCAAGGCTTGTGACAAAGGACCAGCCTCTGCCCTACAGAGAGGCCCAGACAGGGACCTGAAGAGAGTAATGCAAGCCCCCCCCCCCCCCCCCCCCCCCCCCCCCCGCCCTGAGGTCAATGTTAGGGAGTCAGGGGCACTGAGGGAGAGTCTCTCATATCACCAAGGTTCCATCAGTGGACCCTCTTGTCTCTCAAATGGATGCCCATGGGTGATGAGGGGTGCTTGCCCATGTGTGGGGGGATGAGTGAGTGAGTGAGTGAGTGAATGAGCGAGCAAGCGAATGGAGATGTTGACATAAATTAAAGACAGGAAGATGGTGTGAAAATATCACATCGCCAGATGGATGAATGATGAAGAAATGACACAGGGAATGACAGCTAGGTATGTACTAGGCTGAAATGCATGATGGTGATGGTGATGATGGTGATGATGGTGACGATGAGGAGGATGAAGAAGAAGATGAAGGTGGTGGTGGTGGCGGCAGTGGTCAGCTGCAGCCACCAAGAGTCCATCCACTGTTCCTTTATCTCCAGGATATTGATTTGAAAAGGTGCCGATGTGAAACAGTAAAGAACGGCCTTGTTTCCCTACCCAGATGGTCCATGACTTAATATCCATATTTATACAGGGTGGTGATGGTAGCGCACACCTTTAATGCCAGCACTCAGGAGGCAGAGGCAGGTGGATCTCTGTGAGTTCTAGGCCCGCCTGGTCTACAAAGTTCCAGGACACCTAGGGCTACACAGAAAAACCCTATCTCAGAAAAAAAAAAAAAAATCCGTATCTACTCCCATTTACTTTTTGTTGTTGTTTGGAGATAGGGTCTCATTAAGCTCAGGTTGGCCTTGAACTTCTGATTCTCCGGCCTCCACCTCCCAAGTGCTGAGATGACAGGTGCCCATCACCACCCCTGGCTTTTTCTCTCTCTCCCTTCACTCTTATTTTAATATTAGTGTGTGTGTGTGCATGAGTGTGTGTGTGTATGAGTGTGTGTGTGTATGAGTGTGTGTATGTGTGACTGTGTGTGACTGTGTGTGTGTGACTGTGTGTGTGTGACTGTGACTGTGTGTGTGTGACTGTGTGTGTGTGACTGCGTGTGACTGTGTGTGAGTGTGTGTGTGTGTGTGTGTGTATGAGTGTGTGTGTGTCACTGGTGATAGAGCAGGTACTTTGCTCTATCCCCAGCCATTCACCCTCTCCTGAACAATTCAAGGGCACCCTCAACATTTCTGTGTGTATTTCTCACGAACAGGGCTATTCTCTTCCGTAGCCAAAGTGTAGCTATCCGTTTCATCATTTTGCTTTAATAACAGTATTTCATTTGACAAATCTCCTATTCACGACCATATCCTAGTTTTGCTACTTAGCCTAATATGGTCTTTTGTTTGTTTGTTTTGTTTTTGAAGACTGATTACTCTTCCTTTACTTATGTATGGAGAGTGTATGTCTGCAGGTAGGTATGTGTACATGAGCACAGGCCCTTGGAGGCCAGAGGCATAGCTCTCCTAGAGCTGGAGTTACAGCAGTTGCAAGCCCCTTGACGTAGGTGCTGGGAACCAAGCTTGGGTCCTCTGCAAGAGCAGCAAGTGCTCTTAACCATCTCTGAGCCATGTCTCCAGCCTCAGGTTGGTTTCTTTTTAGATAAGGTCTCACTATGTAGCCCTGGCTGGCCTGGAACTCTCTGTGTAGATGAAAGGCTTACCTCCAACTTTTACAGACGTGTGCTACTATGTCTGGCCTATGGGCTTTAACATTTTTATTTTTTATGTTGTGTGTGTGTGTGTGTGAGAGAGAGAGAGACAGAGAGACAGAGAAGGAGGGAGAGAAAGAGGGAAGGAGAGAGAGAGGGAAGGAGAGAGAGATGTGTGATGTTTGCATGTCACATGCATCGACACTAGAGGACCACTGTGGAGTTGATTTCCAGGACTGAGCTCAGGGAAGTTGTAAAGTTCACACTGTAGGATGGCAAGTGCCTTTACCTGCTCAGTCCTCTCACAGCCCCTAATATGGTCTTTTTACAGGATTTGCCCCTGAGATTCATAGGGATTCATATAAAGGAAGAGACAAAACATTGACAACTATCCAGGGACACAAGGACATGAAGAGTGGACACTGAATGGGATGGATGATAGCACTCATAAAGGAATGGCTCCAAGTCCCCAGTAGGCTGGGGCATTTAAAACTTGACAGGGCTTGACCTAGACCCGGACCCCTTAACTTACCAATATAAGGACCCTCCTCCTCCTCCTTCTCCAGCCCCATTCTGAAAGTGTTCTAGTGTCTGGGTGCCCAGCTCTCCTGAGCTTCCACACTGGCTCTTGAAGACCTGGGAAGTTGTGCCTCACCCCAGGCATGACAGATGTCCACACAGCAGACAGAAGTCTGTGTGTCAGGTTGCCCAGACCAGTTGCCTGCTGTGTCCCCAGTATGTAACGGGGGTGGGGGGTAGGGTGTAGGCAGGGAGGGCAGGAAAAACTCCAAGTCACTTGTTCCAGATGCTGCAGCTGGTGAGTCCTAGGCTCCGTGGGGCCAGTAGGAAAGTGGTCTCCCAGTCCCAGCGGGCCTCTGGGATTCGTGATGGGCAGAGTCTTTACTCACAGCTCCCTTGGGCAACTGAAATCCTGCCCGTCCTCTGAGACCTCTTCTGGAAATATCCCTTTACCCTTCTGAAGGGTTCTAGCCCCTTCCCCACACTCACATTCTAGCTGGAGAAGGGACCCAGCAGGGCTGTTCACACACGTGCCCGTGCATCAAACAGTGCCCGGAAACCACCAGATACCAGTACCGCTTTGTGGAGGGAGTGAGTGAGTGATGGATGAGTAACCAGCTCTGCTTTCCGTCCAGAAGACCAAATCAGAACCTGTTCTTACAGTTCTCGGGAACCACCAGCTAGATACATTTCTGGACTGCTAATCGTGAGGTCTGAGGCTTTTGTTTATTTCCTCTAATGACCAAATCCAGTCATCTCCAAACAGCTCCCTGGGAACACGTGGAAGGCTCTAGAAAGCAGAAGGTGGACGATGGGAGTGATAGGGCCTCTTCTGAATTCCTGCTCAAGGCCCAGTGGGTCGAAGACAAGTGGTTTAACACCAAGAGGGACTTCTCCATGTGTTTTGGTGTATCCTGGATAGTTCCTTGGTCCACCTGTGTTGAGACAGGGGGATGTCAGAGACAACTTGCTGACCCTCACAGATGGTCCATTTGGGCCTCCGCGGCCCATCCAAGCCTCTACCGGTCAGGCGTGGGTGGCTGAACTCTGGATGGTTGGCTCAAGTCTGCATTCACTGTCCGCGCCAACCCGGCCAAAGGTGCCCCCTACAGATGCTTGGTCTGGGACAGTGTCCAGACCTTGGTCCCCAAGGTCCTCCCACCCCTGCTGGAGAGTGGCCTCTCCCAGTGACTCAGTCCTGACGTCGTGGGGCAAGCGGAAAGGCCATGGGCGTGGGAGGTGGTGGCTCCCTCCCTCCTGTCCTCACTTCCCTGGTCTCAGTCCCCATAAACTCCTTCCCTCTTGACATCCCTGTCCTTTCCCATGAGCCTTTGGGCTGGCAGTTATGGCCTTTATCTGTGGCAGTGTGCCTTGTGTGTGCCTGGACGTGGGCCAGCGGGCATGAGAAGTAAAGCCCACGAAAGCTCAGGTCTCGTATCTTGTCCCCTCTCTCCAGACCCCACAACGACACACCAATGGGGAACTGGGGGCTAGCTGGACCCCTCGGCTGTCTGTGCTCCAGATTCTAGATCCTCTGGCCTGCCCCCTGCTCTCAAAGGCCCTGCAAGTGTGTGAACCCAGCTCTTGATCTCCAAATTGGAAAGGATCCCTGGTTCCCCAACCTTCTCCCTGTAGGCCAAGCACCCAGAGCCTCCAGCTCTGCCCTGCCCACACCCTGCCCAGTGGCCCCCTCCTCCACCCACTTCAAAGCCCAGAGCTGGCAGCTGCTAATTACATGCCCCCCACCCCCACCCCTCGCTCGTTAAGTGTCATTAGCCCCAGTTTACAAATGGGGAAACTGAGACTGGGAGAGGTGGAGGACGTCACCCCCTCCATCCCCACCTTGGCTCCTAAGCCGGGGCTGGCACAAGGTCTGGGCGACCCTGCCAAAACTCTCCTTCCTAGGAGGACTTGGGGGCTCAGTGGCCTTTCTTGGCTCCCTCTTCCTGACTCTTCCCATTCCCTCCTCCTTCCCTCGTAGCAACAGTAGGCTTCGGGCAGAGCTGTGGAGCCCGTGGCGTAGGGCAGCTTAGAGCTTCTCAGAAATCACACACAGCAAAATGCAAATAGGGGCCCCCAATTACTCCAGAGTCAGGGCGGTGTCACTGGAGTAATAAGACTTGGGGGGGGGGGGTGGAGGGACCCCCGCCCTCCTGCGCATCTGCTTGCCAGAGGCCCTTCATGGGAAGGTGTTGGTGATGTGGGGCTGGGGGAGGTGGGTGGGAGCCATGCTGACGCTGGTGAGACCCTGGAGGGCTCTGAGTTGATGCTGTCAGCTGGCCGGCCCTGCCCTGGGGACGAGAGGAGCCCTGAGTGTCAGCCCTCCGTGGGAAGGCGTCCCTCTGTGGCTGGGAGCAGGGCCAGCTGCTTGACCCGGCTTGACTCAACCGACTGAGGCTTGAAGGTCTGTGAGAACTCTGGAGTGTCCCCCAACAAAGAGAAACAATGGCGTTTTTTTTTTTTTTTTTTTTTTCCACAGACAGAGAAACTGAGGGAGGGGTGTGATTTGCTCAGCAGGGATCGCACAGAGCAGGAAGAAAAGGCTGAATTTGGAGAACTCAGTCAATACAAAGAGGGGGAGAAGACGCTGGAGAGTAGGGAGCAGATGCGGAGGGAGCAGGGAGCGAGGGAGCGGGAAGGCTCTTGGGGAAGATGCATTGGCATGCAGCTGTCACCTTTCAAAGTGCTCCCTTGGTTTCCCTCTCCTCCTCCTCCTCTTTCGACTGGGTTTCAGGTAGCCCAGGCTTCCAAACTCACCACATACCCGAAGGTGTCCTTAAATTTCCCATTTTCCTGCCTCTACCTTCCAGACGCATGTGCTACCGTGCCTGGCTTCCGTGGCACTGGGAATCAACCCCAGGGCTTTGTATGTACGAGGCCAGCACTCAACTACCTGAGCCACATCCCCAGCCCTTCTCATGATAAATTCCCTTTGTGGTTCCTATTGACAAGTCCATGACAAAAGGGACATATTAATTGGACCACTAGTTTTTGCTTTGTTTTATTCTCATGAGTCCATGAATGCATTGGGGTCGCCAGAAAGCTGGCTTGACGAACTTTGGGCAGCGGTGACGGAGGGCTCTGACCTAAGTAGCCAGTTGGTACACCAAAAGGCATTCTGCCCTGTCCAGTCTCCACTCTGCGGTGGAGGAATGTCTCTGGCGAGCACCCTCGAGGGTTCCCCCTCCACCCTGCTCCCAGCATGGAATGAAAGGCCCGCGGACTTTGTCTGTCATCATAGGAAGATCCCACATCCGGCAAGGCTGGCATCGACATTATTGCAGCTTTGGACCAGGTGTGCCTCCTCCATTTGTTATGCCCTGGCCCCTGCAGCTGTAAAGGTCTCCCTGAGATCTGAGGGAGGGGAGGGCTGTGGGTACCTAGAAGTAGAGAGCCAGAACCTCCGGCCTATCCCTTCTGTCCCATGCCGGCTCCTTAGCATGCTTTTCCGGGGCGTCCATTTGATCTGGCGACTCCTTGTAAGGGGCCAGTGGTGGCTGAAATGGCTTGGGAAGGACCCTGCAGTAGGCCAGAAGGCTGGGTGCCTGGGGCCAGCAGATAGCAGACTCCATGAAAATGCTCGGTGGGTGTCTCTACCCTGCTTGGAAACCGCTCTCTTCTCCAGTGGCTTCCGCAGTGTGAAGGCGCTCTGCTGTGGAGTGTGTGGCGAGCAGACCTGCTGTGGATCCGTCCAGAGTGGATCACGGTAAGGGCTCTTCGCTGCTGATAGGCATGGTTTCAAGGTCTGTGCCCCCTCCCGTGGAGGAAATCCTTACCCAGTCCCTGTTGCCGGCCCGAATCTCTCCTTCCTCCACACCTTCGACAGTGAACTCGAGGACCCGGCTGCTGTGCCTTGTGCTACCAAGTCTGGGCTCCCCGCCACCTCTCCATAGACAGAGGCTTGTCTCCTTGGCAACAAGACCGTAGAGGCGGCAGGACAGAGTTTTGTGTAGCTCCAGCTTTCTACCCCTGCTCTTGAGAGCTGTAGAATGTCCCTGTCCCCCAGTCAGGTACAGTTTGGACAGGGGTCACGAGGCAGCCATGTTCCCATCAAAATACGTATGCTACTGGTCCAGGGTGAGGTACTTCTCCTTCCTGAGCCTCCGTGACACCAGGTCACCTCCAAAGAGCCTTCTGGACTGAACGGTCCATCAAATGCTCGGAAGTGAATTCAGTAGAGAGCCCTGTGCCTTTCAGTGCATTGATGGCCACGTGTGCCAATCTGTCAAATCACCTGTCACTCTCTGCTGCTGCTCTGACCCCGGTCTCATCTCTTCCCTAAATGACCTGGACAAGGAGCTAGTACAGTGAACGGAGACCCTGATTTGTCTCTGTGGTCCTTTCTCCTGGCAAAGGGCCCATCACGTAGCGCATGCTCCGTGAAAGCTTGTTGTCGTGAAATGGCCACCAAGAGTTGAGAGGGACCCTGGTGGGAAGGGCTGTGCATGGGGGGAGGCTCACTGGGAAGTGGAGGGAGGTGAGTCCCACAGGAAGGGCAAAGGGGAATCCAAAGAGGGTGATTGTGCCCAAGGTCACACGAAGGTGAGGGGAAGAGCTCTGACTTGAACCCTTGACTCATAACCCCTTGAGGTGGCAGGCTAACAGGAAAGGTGTGGAAGCAAAGATGGATAAAGAGGATGATGAATCCTGGTCCCCAGAAATTTGGGTTGATGGAGAAAGCCCCCTGGTCCGTTCTGGACTGGATGAGACCACTCTGGGCTAGGGGCAAGAGATGTGATGCAAAAGTCTCTCAGAGTGGCTCCAGTTGCACGACCCAGGAGGGAAACCAAAATCCCAGAGGGGCGCTCAGAGCCAGGCTCCCTCAGGGAGCTGAGGTTCAAGGTCAGACTACTCCTGATGCTCTCCCCTCTGAAGCCAAGGGTCGGGCACCTGGGGGAGGTTTTGGGATAAGGTTACATCAGGTCCCGTGACACATTCCCCCATAGAAGATTAAAGAATCACCCTCTAGCATGCCTGAGGGGCAGAGCCAAGGGCAGCGGCTGAAGATGCAGATTCCTGTGAAGTTGCTGGGATTCCAGCACCTGGCCTGCTTCTCCAGTCTCTAGACCACCCCCACTGTACTGGTTTCCGGGGCTTTTCTCCAGGCCACTGGAGGGGATGGTTGGCGAGGGGCTAAGTCTGGGAACCCCTTCCTCTTTTTCCGGAGTCAGTGGTTTTGACGGCATGACTTTGGACGTAGCCCCTTCCGAGAGACCAGCCAACTGAGCTATCCTGTCACACATTTGCCTTCTGTTTGTAGATAAAGCTCCCGGGGTGATGGGGGAGAGAGATCGACCCGTTGGCTGGGAGGAGGCACTGTTCGCCTGTTCTCAGGACAAATATTCTCCTGCACTCAGGACACAGGTCGGAGGACAGCACAGCACCGTCTCAGTGGATGCTGGGAGGCTGAGGCACAGAAGGAAAGGTAGATGCGTGAGGGTGGGGAAGTGTTGGCAGGCTGCCGGGAAGAGAGCCTGGGACACAAGAAGAGAAGGGGGTCAGCTTCCTACTTCAGACAACTCTTACTTCCTAAACTATGCCCACCCAGCCCTGCCCAATGCCAGCCTCCAGCCAGTGCGGGCAAGCAGGGGTCTTGGGTGTTGCTTGAGGCTAAGACTCCAAGGCCCTAGAGAAGCTAGCTGGCAGCCTGAGAGAGACATGGAGGAGAGACAGTGGGAGCCAGGAAGCCTTCGTCCTGAGGCCAGAGGGTCTGAGGGGGTGGAGGGAGGATGGTCATTCCTCACTGAGCAAAGGGAAGGATGGAAGGGGTGTGGAGCCCAGACACAGGCTTGGGGCTGGAGCCCGGATGCACTGTCCACCCTGTACACACACACACACACACACACACACACACACACACACACACACACACACTCACACCCCCGGCTCTGCTCTTGGCTAGCCTGGCTCCCAGCTCTTCCCAAGCCAGCAGCCTCAGCAAGAGCCCAGAGAACAGGGTGCTGCAGCTGCTGTGAGGTTCACAGGAGCCTTGGAGGGGGTTGATGGGAGACTGCCAGGCGCCGCTTAATAGGATTTTAATTATACAGCTCCAGTAAGAATTTTTTCCCCCCTGGGCTTGGGCCCTCACAGGCACCTCCATCTCCACCTCAGCATCTTCCCAGCCGGGGGCAGCCCACTCTCCCAGGCCCCCCGCTGGCAGCCCTCACCCACGGAGGGGGGAACGCTGGCCTATCTCCGAGAGGCTCAGGGAGGGCCTGGCATCTGCCCCCCAGTAATCTTGGGCTCCTAGGGAGGGCCTTGCTGTAGGGAGCTGCTCCTGTGAGATCTACATCCGGGACTCCGCGTGGCCAGAACAGGGTGTGACGGCCACTCAGCAACCTGATGGCCTCGGTGCTCATTTTTCCAGGGTGATTCTGCCCCACGCTGGGCCCTTTTGCGATGATTGTCTCATGTGACGCTTACAACTCTGCAAGGCAAGCCGGGCAGATGGAGTGATAATCTCCACTTTACGGATGAGGAAACTGAGGCCCCAAGAGTGAGTGACTTGCTCAAGGACACAATGAGTAAGGAGTCCGGACTGCCAGCCGACTCCGAGCTCCATGTCCTGCCCTTAGCCTGCACTGCCACTGTGCTCCAGTTAGAAGAAGCTGGGTCGGGGGTGCAGGCCTTGCTTTAGAAGGCATGTTCAGTTCAGCCCAGAGTAGTGTCCCCAGTCTTTAACCCTAGAACCTGGGAGGGGGAGGCAGGAGGACCAGGAGTTGATGAAGGGCATTCTAAGGTACTTAGTGAGCCCAAGCTGGTCTATATAAGGGGAGGGGGGAAGCAGAGAGGGGAGGGGAGGAGAGAAGGGAAGAAAAGGGGAGACAAGTCCCTCATGCTCTCTCGTCCCCTCTTGTCCCCTCTCCTGTTTATAACATGAGCCGTCTTATCCCTTTAGTCTGAGTCAGGTCCCTTTATTCATGCCGTCACAGCTCCTGAATGTGACTGCCATAACTCAGTCATACTGTGTTGCACAGCTGGCTATCAGGGAAGCCTGTCATTAGCCTAGCATGTCCTTGACCCACCAGGACAGAGCTTCCTGGTGCCCAGTGACCTGCTTGAATGTAGGTGTCCCCTTGCCTCTCTCTCTCTCTCATCAGACAATGTCAACAGTCACCGGCACATCAGTGTGACCGACTTTCTCAGCAGCAGCATTTTGAGTAAGACATGCTTTTTCTGTGTGCCTATTGGAATTTTTTACACTATTATTTTGTTCTAAACATACATAAAAGTTTCAAGCAGAGAATCGAGAATTCTCATATGCCCACCGCCGCCTCTCCCCTGTTTTCGCTTACTGTATCAGCCTATATCATTTGTCATAACCATGTGCCATAGCAAACTTTGGCACACTACTATTAACTAAACTCAATATTTCATTTGAACTGTACCATTTATTACACTTTTTTTTTTTTTGGTTTTTCGAGACAGGGTTTCTCTGTGTAGCTTTGCGCCTTTCCTGGGACTCACTTGGTAGCCCAGGCTGGCCTCGAACTCACAGAGATCCGCCTGGCTCTGCCTCCCGAGTGCTGGGATTAAAGGCGTGCGCCACCACCGCCCGGCCATTTATTACACTTTTAAACGCCATAAGAAATACATTGATGCATCTATTTTTTAACTTCAGTTTTATTTTATGTGTGTGGGTGTTCTGCCTGCATGTACGTCTGTACACCACTTGTGTGTGGTCAGATTCCATGGACTGGAATTATAGATGGTTGAGCTGTCGCGTGGATGCCGGGAACTGAACCTGTGTCCTCTGGAATAACATCCAGTGCTCTTAACTGCTGAGCCATCTCTTGAGTCTCTGTGGATGTACTTTATATGAGATTCAACAGTAAAGGAAAAAACAGCATTGATCTCTCTTCGTCCTTTTCTGCCAAGCCTCTCCTGCACAGGGCTAATCCTGTCCCTTTGTGCTCTGTCTTTGGCCTCACCTAGTGGGTCTCTGGCTGTAGCAGCCAGCACCTCGGGCCAGTCTTCATCTGCAGCAGGAGAATAGCGTTCTTACCTTTGCCTGATGGTACCCAGCCTACCGATCCTCACTCAGTTCAGACTGTGCTTCCTCAGGCAGCCCCCGGGACACACACGCACAAGCACACCCCACATCATCCTTTTTTGTCTTGTTTTGTTTTGTTTTGTCCCTTACTGGGGTGAGGACAGTTGTCACCAGTACTCTCCTGCTCCACAGCTCTGGGAATGGAATTTGTCGCTGGAGCTGAGTGAAGAAGAAGCTAAGGTTTCAGGAAAGCCACCTGTCTACCTGGTAGGGGGCTGTGTCCCCAACACAGTGGCAGAGCAAGCAGGATAGGATAGGGGACTCAGTGTCCGCTGTTAGGAGCCCACAGTCGGTGTGGGGGCTGCTCACCCCTCTAAGCCTGGATTCCGAAGGACTTTGGCCAGACCCAACCAGATGTGTGTGGTGGGGGGGGTCTCTGGACACAGCCATAGCCCATCTTTGCTGGGGGGCGGGGCTTTGTGCATTTCAGCTGCAACAGGGCCATGCCCAAGTAGACCTGGCCTCACTTCTGGCACGAGGAGGAGGCTTTTAGCCCTTCCTGCCTCACCCATGGCTCCTTCCTCAGAAAGCCCTGGAGGGCAACTGTGAGCTGTCTCTGAAGTCTGCCCCCGTCTCCAGGGTATGGTGTAGTGCCTCCCACCTGGCCTCCTGCAACACTGCCACACACCACCAATGCTACCTAGGGCTTCTCTTGGGCCTCCCTGTCACAGCCATCTCATTCCATACTTCCCCGAAGGCCCTAGGAAGGAGACTGAGGCCTGTGGTGATAATCTGTCCACCCCGGGAGGTGGGCATCTTGGCTTAGCACTGACCAGTTCGCCCATCCTCATCTTGCCCTAGGACAGCCTCTGCCAATCCCAGGCAAAGGAGGAAAAGTGAATGAAGATGATGTCTGCTATCCCTGGCCGTCCCTGTCCCTCCACTTGTCAAGCCTTTTCCTGGGGAGGGGAGTCCAGGAGCAAAGGACACTAGGGGTGGATCTCAAAGTTGTGGGTATACGTGACACTGTGAGGGGGGACCCCGATCTCCATCTGCTGTGGGGCTTAAGCCCAGGAGAAGCTGTGGAGCTGACTGGTGGGGGGATGGAGTACGGCATCGTGGCCGGCTGCCGTGGCACGAGATGAAAGGCCGAGTGTGGGGCTGTTGGCAGACGGACAGGCGGGCCGAGTGGAGGCGTGGGGTGGGGGAGGGGAGATAACCATCTGCAAGAGCTGCCAGGTGTAGACATGGAGTGTGGAGGACGCCCGGGTGGAGTTTTAGCCCCTGGGATCAGGGCAAAGAGCTTGAACTTGGAAGGGTTCCCTGTGAGGTCATCTTGTCCAGCCTGAAGAGCCTTAAGGCCTGGACCACAAGCCAAGCAGGTCTTCTCTGGGGATGGCTTCTGAGGCTGGGTGCACCTCTCTGGCACCAGCCAGTCTCCACCTCGTATCTGTTCCCTAGCAGTGTTTCCTGAGGTCTAACTCAGAGCTGAGTCTCTGCGTCTAAATGGAAAGCCCTCCACGAGGAAGGGCCTCATCTTTTGTTGGTACCTCGCTTAGAGAGCTGGAGAGAGACGTCAGCTGGCTTACGGCTGGGTCCATCTTGGGCATTTCTTTGATTCTGAATTTTCCTGACTTTATTGGTATTATTGGCTGGCACTCCACCCTAGTCTCAACCTCCGAGGGAAAGTTCCAGAATCTCTCTCCTAACTTCTCTACACTCTCCCCATCTCCTCTAGTCTGAGCTTTTACCTTTACTCACCTGGAAACTACTTCCTCAGTCTCCCCGGAAGTCCATACCTCCTCTCCTCTTTCTGTCTGTCCCATCACAAGAGCTGTGTCTCTGCCTAGAACCCTCCAGTGAGCGCGGCCCTCCAAGCCAGAGGAAACCCTGGCCCCAGTCCTGCCAAGCATGAGCACACAGAACCAACCTCCATCAAAGGACCCCTCTTAACTTGAAACATCTGCCCTTGGGACTTACACAGATAGAGCCTCACTCGAGGGCTTCTTACTCTTAAGTTTTGATTTTTATTTACTTTTGTTTGTTTGTTTTTTTGGAAACAGGGTTTCTCTGTGTAACCTTGCCTGTCCTGGAACTCTCTCTGTAGACCAGACTGGCCTCAAACTCAGAGATCTGCCTGCCTCTGCCTCCCGAGGGCTGGGATTAAATGCATGTGCCACCACTGCCTGGCTAAATTTTTAAAATAAAAAAAAAGAAACCATGTCTCCACACTAGAGTTGAATGTGGAAGTTATGCAAATGCTGGGGTGAAATAAAAAAATGTGTGTGTGTGGGGGGCTAGCTGCACAGTTCAGGGATGGAATGAGTGTCTGCTTCTCACGTGAGAAGCTCTGTGCTCCATCCACAGTGCTGAAAAAGAAATGACGTGGGTCAAGACTTTCAGACAACAGAAACACAGCAGGTGTTTGCATGTTTTGTGTTTGTTTTTGAGACAAGATTGAAGGAATCTAGGTCAGGCTACCTGAAATTGCCCATGTAACTGAGGATAACCTTGAACTTCTGATCTTTCTGTCTTTGCCTCCTGAGTCCTGAGATTACATACACACCATGCCCAGTTTTTGTGTTTTTTGTTTTGTTGTTTTTTGTTTTTGTTTTTGGAAATATTGTTTTTGGGATAATTTTCAGTGTTTAGGGGGGTTGGTTACAAGTTATTGTCAAGGGTTAGGAAAAAGGCTAAGCAAAGGAGATTAGATTTAAGGTTCTTGTTTAAAAAAAAGGAAGGAAAAGAAAGAAAGAAAAGAAAAAGACAATAACTAGTTTTAAATACTTTACATCGGATTGGATTGTTTTATATTGTATACAAATTTGAAATTGATATTGTTAGAAAATGTTATATGTATATTTCTAATTGTATTCATACCATTCATTTAACAATGTAATGCAAATTTCTGATCCTTGAATGTTATTATTACCAACTATTAGGATATAAAGAAATGAAAGTTAGTAGTTAGACATTACAATAGAACTTGTAGTCATATTAGATATGTTTTAAAAATTGAGCAGAGATGTTTTAGACAGGTCATCTTCAAACCCTTCAGAGATCTACAGAATATGGCATTTAAAATGTTTTAATAACTTAGAAAATTTTTCTTTTTTGAGACACAGGAGTTTCTCTGTGTAGCTTTGCGCCTTTCCTGGACCAGACTGGCCTCGAACTCACAGAGACCTGCCTGGCTCTGCCTCCCGAGTGCTGGGATTAAAGGTGTGCACCACCGCCGCCTGGCACCAAATTCTCTAGTATAGGGTTGGGGGTGGAGCTCAGTGATAGCGTGTGTGCTTGGTATGCACAAAGCCCTAGGTTCACTGAACAAGAATGCTTGTTAACCATCTTTAAGACGTCTGGGTTCACCCCACCCATGATCTGCAGAAGCGCATCAAGGGACCTGACCTGCAGACCCAAAGCTGCAGGATCTCCACAACACAGGGAGGCAGTGGGATGTCTAGGGAGAGTCCCAGTGGGGGCCCAGCATTGAAAGTGTAGTGGAGACCAGGGGCCTCGAACCAGACCAATGACTCTGCAACGAACACTTGCAAGTCGACATGTACGGACCGAGGAGAAGACAGCGCAACCTGGGTTACACTGCAGCGCCCAGGACAAAAGTTTCAATTCCTTCCCCCTTTCCCCTTTCTTTTCTCTCTTTTTTTATTTTTTAAAAATAAAAATTCTCATTTTATTTTCTTCATTTTTTTCTCTTGAATTTTGTTTTATTCAGGGGAGTGGGATGTGGAGGGGTGGAGGGCGGATGCGGAAGGGATGGTGGTTGAAACTGATCAAGATACAAGATGTGAAAAATGCATAGAATAAATAAATTAAAATTTTTTTTATTTAAAAAAAGAAAAGAAAACTATGAAGGCAGCTTGGGCTACAAAGTAGAACCCTGTCTCAAAATACATGAATAAATAAATAATTTTAAATTGCATGGTTGTTGGTGGCAATGTGAAATAAGCCTCTGGACACGAGTTCTCTTGTTTAGAAACCCATTTCTTTCTTTCTTTTCTGTTTTTTCCTGAGACAGGGTTTCGCTGTAGCTTTGGAGCCTGTCCTGGATCTCACTCTGTAGACCAGGCTGGCCTCAAACTCAGAGATCCACCTGCCTCTGCCTCTCGAGTGCTGGGATTAAAGGCGTGCGCCACCACCGCCGCCGCTGCCACCACCACCACCACCGAGCAGAAACCCATTTCTTGATTGACAAAATAAGTTCTTGACTCTGTCAGCGCTGCTCTAATTCAGACCCGAGGATGGAGAAATAATTGCTTCATGGAGGGACTGAAGAAAATAAAGTGAGGGGGAAAAAGACTTCTGGGTTTCTTAATCCCAGATAAACCAAAAAAAAAAAAACCAAACAAACCCAAAAACAAATAGAGAGAGAGAGAGAGAGAGAGAAAGAAAGAAAGAAAGGAAGAAAGGAAGAAAGAAAGAAAGAAAGAAAGAAAGAAAGAAAGAAAGAAAGAAAGAAAGAAAGAAAGAAAGAAAGAAAGAAAGAAAGAAAGAAAAAACTTCTGGGTTCCATTTCAGCATTTGCAAAATAAAATAAAATTGCTGGTAGTATCAAAGCCACATGTTTCTGTTTCTGAGTCCCAGGGTACCCACAGATTAGCAAGACATTCAGAATGGATGCACTCAGGTTGGGGATTTAGCCCTGGGTTCGGTCCTCAGCTCCAGAAAAACAAAAAACAAAAAACAAACAAAACCCAGAATGGATGCGCTCTAAAAGTGGGAAGCATCTCGCTCTTTGAACGGGACACATAGCTCTTGGTTTGAAGACTATAAAGGGCAGAGAGACAAACAAAAGTTAACAGGAATCTTTATGCTGACAATTTGATGGATGCTAAACACTAAAATTACGAGGTGTTATGGTCTGTTGTTTGGCAAGTTTAAATGTTTTTACACTTTGTTTATTGTGTGTGGGATAGCACAAGTGTGTGGAGGTCAGAGGACAACTTTCAGGAGTGGGTTCTCTTCCTTCACCATGTGGGTCAGGCTGGGCAGCAGGCAACTTTATCCACTGGACCATCTCTCTGGCCTCATTTTTGTTTTTGTTTTTTGAGACAGGGTTTCTCTGTGTATTCCTGGCTGTCCTGGAACTCACTTTGTGGACCAGGCTGGTTTTGAACTCACAAAGATTCTCCCAGCATTTGCTTTGTTCTTTGAGATGGGGTTGTGCTATGCATTTCTGGCCGGCCTAAAAGTTGTTATTTAGACCAGCCTGGCCTTGAACTCACAAAGATCTACCTGCCTCTACCTTCCAAAGTACAGGATTATAGGCATGTGCCACCATGCCCAACTCAAAGCATTGTGTTTTGTAAAACTATCTCAGGTATAATTAGATTTAAATGATTATAATTACAATTTTAGATTTGATTAAATATTTTTCTACCTAGTCAAATTAAATTTCTGCTTATTAGTTATAGTGCACATTCCACTTCAATTTTAATAGTTAAATTAGAATTTTCTTTTAATTTGTGAAGGATAAATATTTCTCATTGTTTTGGAGGACAGAAAGTTGAAGGTCATGACACCAATAGATTCAGTGTCTTCATAAGGCTTCCCAGCTTCATTGATGGCACCCTCTGGGTTCTCCGTGCAGGAATAGCTAAATCAGAATATTTTAATCACATAAATACTTAGCCATATTAAAATTATGGCTTTACCCAATTTTTCTTTCTTTCTTTTTTTTTTTTTTTTTTTTGAGACAGTTTCTCTCTGGTAGCCCTGGCTGTCCTAGAACTTGCTCTGTAGACCAGGCTTGGCCTTGAACTCAGAGATTCACCTGCCTCTGCCTCCTGAGTGCTGGGATTAAAGGCATGGGCCACCACCACTTGACTGCCTTTACAGACACACACACAGAATTGTTGTTATGAAGGAATAATGTTAAGGCAGGTATTAAGTTGTAATAATGTTAAGGTAGGTAAGAAGTTGTCCTATTTATTGATTTCTGAGTCTCACGCCTAGAAATCTTTCTTTTTACATTTATTTATTGTGAATACATGTGTTTATATGTGTGCATGGACATGACACAGTACACTTGTGGAGGTCAGAGGACAACTAATGGGAGCTGGTTCTTCCTCTCAATGGACTCCAGGGATCAGCCTGGTGGTCTGGCTTGGTGGTAAGTGCCTTTACCCACTGAGCCAACTTGTAGACCCCATTTGGTCTTTATAAATTTTTCATTTGTTTGTTTGGTTTAGGTTTTGTTGTTGTTGTTTTGCTGTTTTTTGGTTTTTGAGATAAGGTCTTACCTTGTAGTCATTGCTGGTTTGGAACTTGCTGTGCAGACCAGGCTGGCCTCAGACTCACAGAGATCCACCTGTCTCTGCCTTGATAGTGCTGGGAATAAAGGCATGTGCCACCATGCCCAACTCATTCCCTTTTTTTCTTTAATGAGGCTAAGGATGACACCAAATTTCTGGTCTTCCTTCCTCTACTCCCCAAATGCTGGGATTGCAGGCACATCCCACCACAACCAGCGTCAGAACATTATTTAATTATTTATTCATTCATTAATTTTTATGATAGGGTCTCGCGATGTAGCCACAGGTGACTGCAAACTCAGGATCTTCCTGGCTCTCTGCCTCCCAAGTGCTGGAATTACAGGCATGTGCCACCACACCTAGCTTATTTAGCAATTTATTATCACAATGTGTGGCCTTCTGATTGTCCTTAGGTTTGAACCACACATACTTTAGAGGTGGGCTGTCCTGTTGCTCTCCATTGCCTGCTGGGCTCCTTGGCATGGTCCTAAAAGGTCTTCCCCATCCAGCTACTACCTACATCATCTTCATGCTAACCTAGATCAGGGGGCCTCCCGGGACACACAGACATTTTGCTTTGCCTACCCAGTCTGAAATGCCCTATTATCCCTAGATACCGAGTACCAAACCCCAACTTCTGCTCACCCTCAACCCACTGCGCCTCTCCTGGCTCTGGCAAGCAGCAGGTTCCCTCCCACATGCTCACTCTGTGGAAGCAGCTCTTTTGTCATACAGCAAGGTTTGCAGGTGTACACTGGCAGGAATCGGTGGCAGGGATGGAGCCGCTGTGGAGATCAGTGCTGAGCCAATAGTCTTCAACATCTCTGAACGTGTGGACTTGGGCACTGAAGAAATTCAAACTAGCCGAGGACATGGACTTTGCCTGGATATAAACCATGGAGGAGGGTCCAGAGAGCCAAGGTTCTTGCTTGGCCCGACTGCCATCTCTAAGGATGGTGACTGGTAACCAGGGGCTTAGTGAGGACAGAAGGCAGAAGATAAGGGCTTTGGTCCTGCAGCTGTGGGGAAAAGGAGAGGGAAGAGGTGGGCGGGGAGCCAAATGGGCAGGGTGACGTGGTAGCCTGAGGATGGGTGGGGTGCTGAGGAAGCCACTGTGCTATCCATAGTCACCAGCTCGTGCAGCAGAGTTGGGGGCAGGTGAAATGAGGGAGGCACCTCGCTTTCTCAAACTCTCCATGTGCCAGGCCTGTGTTGCTGCTTTGTATCTCATGTCATCTGAACTTCTGGAAACTTCTACTCATGATCCCTTTTCACTTGGGTATATAAAATAGGAATACAGAGGGTAGGGTGGGGGGGGGAGGGAAGGGGGAGGAAAGAGGGGTCTGTGGTTGGTATGTGGAATGAATAAAAAAATTTCTGAATAGATAAATAAATAAAATAGGAATGCATATAAAATTTAGTGATCACCAACCATAAAGACCTTTTTCTTTAGGAGTGGAAAGCTGGCTTAGCAACTAAGAGTATTTGATGTTATTCCAAAGGACCCATTGTTCCATTCCTGGCACCTATGTGACAGCTCACAACCATCTATAACTCTAGTTCCAGAGAATCTCTTTCCCTCTTCTGGTCTCTGCAGGCATCAGACACAGTGCATAGACACACATGCATGCAAACCACTCATATACATAAAAGTAAATAAATATATTTTTAAGAGTTGTATTTTTAGGCCTGGAGAGATGGCTCAGTGGTTAAGAGCACTGGCTGCTCTTTCAGAGGACCCAGGTTCAATTTCCAGCACCCACATGGTAGCTCACAACTACCTGTAACTCCAGTTCCAGGGGATCCAACATCCTCACACAGACATACATGCAGGCAAAACACCAATGCACAAAAAAATAAATAAAAATAAATGGGTCATCTTTTTTAAAAAAAAAAAAAAACAATTTTATTTTAGCTGGGCAGTGGTGGCATATGCTTTTGATCCCAGCACTCACTGGGGAGGCAGAGGCAGGCAGATCTTTGTGAGTTCAAGGCCAGCCTGGTCTACAGAGCTAGTTCCAGGACAGCCAGGGCTATACAGAGAAACCCTGTTTTGAAAAACCCAAAAGGAAAAGAAAAAAAAAAGAACTTTATTTTAAATAATCCTTTTGTGACATATAATTTTATCATTTCTTAAAAGCAGAAGTGTATTTGCATACTAATGAGATGGGCATTCTTATTTGTTTTTACATAACTAGATCATGGAATGGCAAGATGACTCTGGGTAAAAGCACGCACTACACACACCTGACAATGGGAGTTCAACCCAGATACCACGGTGGAAGGAGACAGCGGCCCCCAGAGCTGTCTCGGGGGGGCTGGGGAGAGGGCTCTCCGGTTAGGAGCACTTGATTTTGTAAGGGACCGAATTTGCTTCTCAGCACTCACGTTGGGCAGCTCACAACCACCCCTGACTTCACAACTTCAGCTCCAGAGGATTTGAAACTCTCTTCTGGCCTCTGCAAGCGCCTACACTCACATGCACAGCCCCCCCCCCCATCACACATAACTATACACATAGCTCTGGCCTCTGCAAGCGTCTACACTCACATGCACAGTCCCCCCCCCCAACACACACACACACAATCACACATAACTATACACATAGCTCTGGCCTCTGCAAGCGCCTACACTCACATGCACACCCCTCTCCCCCCCCACACACACACACAATCACACATAACTATACACATAGCTCTGGCCTCTGCAAGCACCTACACTCACATGCACAGTCCCCCCCGCCCCCCCAAAACACACACACAATCACACATAACTATACACATAGCTCTGGCCTCTGCAAGCGTCTACACTCACATGCACAGTCCCCCCGCCCCCCCCCACACCCACACACAATCACACATAACTATACACATAGCTCTGGCCTCTGCAAGCGTCTACACTCACATGCACAGCCCCCCCCCCACCCACACACACAATCACACATAACTATACACATAGCTCTGGCCTCTGCAAGCACCTACACTCACATGCACAGTCTCCCCCCCCCCCCCCCCCCCCCCCCCCCCCCGACACACACACACAATCACACATAACTATACACATAGCTCTGGCCTCTGCAAGCGCCTACACTCACATGCACAGCCCCGCCCGCCCCCCCACACAATCACACATAACTATACACATAGCTCTGGCCTCTGCAAGCATCTACACTCACATGCACAGCCCCCCCCCCCACCCACACACAGTCACACATAACTATACACCTAGCTGCAGGTAAAATAAATCTAAGCTAGAGAATGGGCTCATCAGTTAAGAATCCTTTTTGCTGTTCCGGAGGACCTGGGTTGGATTCCCAGCACACATGTGACTGTCTGTAACTCCAGTCCCAGGGGATCAGTACCTTCTGATCTCTAAGTGCTCCAGGCAAACATGTGGTGCACAGTCATACATGCAGGCAAAACACTCATACACATAAAATAATAAAATAAATACATCTTTTTTAAAAAAAAAAAAAAAAAACAACAACAACAAAAAACAAACCCATTTTCTTTCTTTCTTTCTTTTTTTTTTTTTTTTTGAGACAGGGTTTTTCTGTGTAGCTTTGCTCCTTTCCTGGGACTCACTTGGTAGCCCAGGCTGGCCTCGAACTCACAGAGATCCACCTGGCTCTGCCTCCTGAGTGCTGGGATTAAAGGCGTGCGCCACCACCACCCAGACACTTTTTTTTCTTAAAAGTTGTCCTTTGATCAGGCGGCGGTGGCACACACCTTTAATCTTAGTGCTCAGGAAGCAGAGGCAGGGCATCTCTGTAAGCTCAAAATCAGCCTGGTCTAGAAAGGAAGGAAGGAAGGAAGGAAGGAAGGAAGGAAGGAAGGAAGGAAGGAAGGAAGGAAGGAAGGAAGGAAGGAAGGAAGGAAGGAAGGAAGGAAGACTGTGTGCCGTGGCATTTGTACATTTGCACTCACACATCACACACACTAATCACAAGAAATTAAATAATTAAATCTTGGCTGCTTATTTGATACTGCAGAATGTAGAGCAACCTTAACATTTTTCAGGGTTGATTGATATTTGAGAATGCTGCTTTTCATAAATACAGAGCACAAAATGGCAGAAGGATTTGTTTGTTTTTGAGACAAGGTTTTTCTGTGTAGCCCTAGATGTCCCGGAACTCACTCTGTAGACCAGGCTGGCCTAGAATTCACAGAGATCTGCCTGCCTCTGCCTCCTGAGTGCTGGGGTTAAAGGCATGTGCTTTTGAGAATCAATTCTCTTCTACTACGTGGGTTCTGGGGCTTGAACTCAGGTTATCAGGCTTGGGGGCGAGCAACCTTACCCACTGAGCCGTCTCAGGGGATGTTTAGGGCCATTTTAGAAATTGCTAAAAATTCTGTCCTAATCATAAGACAAAGTTCACTGAATAATTTTTAATTTTTTTATGTGTATTGGTGTTTTTCCTGCATGTATGTCTGTGTACCTATGCACACCTGGTGCCGGTAAAGGCCAGAAGAGGGTGTCAGGTCCCCTAGAACTGGAGTTACAGACTGTTGTGAGCCACTATGTGGGCGCTGGGAATTAAAACCAGGTCCTCTGGAAAAGCAACCAGTGCTCTTAACTACTGAGCTATCTCCCCTAAATTTTAGATAAAGTCTCACTATGTATCCTGGCTGGCCTGCTACTAGCTCTGTAGAGCAGGCTGACCTTGAACTCACAGAGATCCACCTGCCTCTGCCTCCTAAGTGCTGGGATGAAAGACGTGCGCCATCGTGCCTGGCCTTGAATAATTTTTTTGACTATGCTCAGGAGAGGATCTCAACAGCAATTTTATAATCCAACATGCTAACAACATAATCCAAAGAGCTAGTAGCTTGATAATCACATGCTGAAGAATGATGCTAAGAAAATATTTAAAGGTTTTGTTTTTTGTTTGTTTGTATATTCTTTGTTAATCAAGCCATCTTGTTTCCTTTCTTTTTCTGTTTTTTTTTTTTCCCCCCGAGACAGGGTTTCTCTGTGTTGTTTTGGTGCCTGTCCTAGAACTCACTCTGTAGACCAGGCTGGCCTCGAACTCACAAAGATCTGACTGGCTCTGCCTCCCAAGCGCTGGATTAAAGGCGTGTGCCACCACCGCCTGGCCAAAACACCCCAATTCCACACATACAGCTGTGTGTTATCTGAGCCAAGGTGTTACGGGCAGTGTTGATTGACATTCCTTGCTGTGGTGTCTGCTCACAGGGCTAAAACCCAACTCTATGTTCAGAACCAAGGCTGCAGTGAAGCTGTATGACACACACACAGGCTGGTCCTACCAGAAATACCTTGATTCATGATTTGGAATGAACTCTTGGTCATTGCATGTTCAGAAACTTCTTACTGTTACCAATTTTTTGTGACACATAATTAGTTGTGTGTGGCAGTTTTTGGGAGACTGAGGCAGGAGGATCTCTGAGTTCTATCCACCCAGAGATGTGAAACCCTGTGAACTAGTTTCTGTGCCAGGCACTGGGGCACAGAAATGGGCATAGCAGTCTGGTCCCTGCTAATAAGAGTTGCTCTCCAGGCAGGCAACTCTCTGTGAGTTTGAGGCCAGCCTGGTCTACAGAGTGAGTTCTAGGACAGCCAGAGCTATTACACAGAAATCCTGTCTGGAAAAACAAAACAAAAACAAAAAAAGAAAAAAGAAGGGAAAAAAAAGAGTTGCTTTTCTACACAAGAGAGAAGGAATGTCACCAAAAGAAACAGGAGGTGCCCCAGTCTATAGAGGTCGACCCACATGTGGAGTAAACCATGCAAGGAGAGGCCAGAGAATGGGAGTGTGGGATACAGTGACATCACTAAGGGTCTGGTGACCATTTTGAGGGCTTCAGAAAGGCAGAGAAAGGGCTTCTGGTTGTTTGGTGGGCTCTGCCTACTCCTTAGAGGGAGATGGGAATGAGACAAGGAGCCTGGAGCACCCAAGACTAAGGCCAGTGGTTCCCAACCGTGGTAGCAGAGATCTGGCACAGCAGGGCCTCCTTAAAACCTCCCCGCGCCCACCCGCCCACCCGGGCCCCATGACAGTCTCAGTACTCAGTCTCGCAGGCGCCTGGATGCCCGCCTTGGCGCCTCAGTGCTGTATTGCACCCTGTTCCTTACCTCTGTCATGAGACACCGGCAAAGACAGGCAAGGGATGCTGAAGGCTGGACCACGGGAAGAGGGCTAGAGGTCTTCCGGGAGGCTGTCGAGCTGGCGGCTTCAGAGTCTGAGCAGCTGCTCACAACACACTGGAACAGGTTTAGCTAAGCAAGCCGGAGCTCTCGTTATTGGAATCTCAAGGTGATGACTGAGGGGTTTACCTGTCAGCCTATGAGGAGAAGTACAACAAAAGGAATTATATTTTTAAAAACACAACTGAAAGGGGGGAATCAAGAACTAGAGTCCAGATTGGGAGACAGCATTGATGTCTTCTTTGTTTGTTTGTTTGTTTGTTTGTTTTTACTTTTTGAGACAGGGTTTCTTTGTGCAGCCCTGGCTGCCCTGGTACCAGCTCTGCAGACCAGGCTGACCTCAAACTCACAGAGATCCTCCTGCCTCTGCCTCCCGAGTGCTGGGATTAAAGGATGCACCACCACCGCCCGGCCAGCATTAATATTATATAATAAGGTTACAGGGATCCTGCAAAGTTGAGTAAGCCAGTAAGGATCTGGAGAAAAAGCTGAGCATGGTCTACATACCTACAATCCCAGGGTTGGGAGGCTGAAGCAGGAGAATTGCTGTGAGTGTAAAGCCAACCTAGACTACAAAGAGCTCTAGGTTAACCAGGGCTTCATAGTGAGACTTTGTAGAGAATCAAAACAAAACAAAACAAAATAACAAAAATCGACGCCCTCTAAAGATCTCGAGAAACAAAAAAGTGAGGAGAAATGCTTGTGATCTATTTTAGAGAGCAGTGGGGAGCCATGTAGGGTGCCTGAGCAGCAGAGATGAGTTTTAGAAGGTGACCTTGACAGCACTGAGCTGGACCAGATTGGGGTAAAGGTGTGAGGACAGGGGAGACTAACCACAGTGCGCCCCAAATGCAAGATGGTACTGTTTGCACGTGCACACATGTGTGCTGTGGATAACGACAGGAACCTTCAGCGATGAGGTAAACAGAAGTCACAACTGATCTAAACGTTTTCTAGATATGAAGTAGGGGCTGACCTATCCGATCTCTCTGCCCCATCTCCAAAGTTTCAGTCACATTTGGGAGTGCATATGGGTGTGTGTGCACACTCAGGTGCCCGTGAGTGTCACTGCTCTCCACCGCGTAACTCCTGTGGGACTCTGTGGTTAGCAGGCATGAACACTGCCATGACATGATGTTTGAGGTGACGCTGGCCTCTATGTGAGGATGTAGCTGAGAAGCATGGGATGGAGTCATGCAGGACCCTGTGGGAGTTGGCCATGCCGGGTGTGCCCACAGGTGTGTATGTGTGTGAATGCGTGTAGGTAGAAAATCGAGATTGGGGAGGGTCCAATGATAAGAGAGGCTACGTGAAGGAATTTTCTCAGTAAGTGAAAGGATAGATAAGCATGTGGCTGAGTAGGGCTCTGATTCTCAGTGTAGGGACACCTGTGTAGGGAGATGCCATGAACCAGACCCTTCCTTCCTTCTTTCCTTCTCTCCTTCCTTCCTTCCTTCCTTCCTTCCTTCCTTCCTTCCTTCCTTCCTTCCTTCCTTCCTTCCTTCCTTCCTTCCTTCCTGTGTGTATTGGTGTTTTGCCTGCATGTATGTCTGTGTGAGGGCACCATATGCCTTGGTCCTGGAGTTAACAGACAGTTGTGAGCTGCCATGTAGGTGCTGGGAATTGAACTCGGGTCCTCTGGAAGAGCAGCTGGTTCCTTTAACCGATAAGGTATCTCTCCAGCCCCCAGCCCCCTTTCTTCTACACCAGCCTATTGAGCTCTCTCTTTGTATGGAATTGCACGCTACAAACATTTTTGAAACGGGGTCTCACCTAGGCTGTAGCCCCTTAAACTTACTATGTGGTTGAGGGTGACCTTGAATTCCTGGTCTTCCTGCTTCTACCCTTAAGTGCTGATCTTATAGGCATGCACCACCATGTCTCGTTTATGCGGTACTGGAAATCACAACCTCTGCAGTGTGTGCCACACAAGCACTCTACCAACATCCCAGCCCAAGTGGTACATATCATTGTAAAGAAGCTGGAGAGATGGCTCAGCGGTTAAGAGCACCGACTGCTGTCCCAAAGGACCGGGGTTCAATTCCCAGCACCCACATGACAGCTTACAACTGTCTGTCACTCCAAGATCTGACACCCTCACACAAACATTCATGTAGGCAAGACACCAATGTACATACTTTTTTTTTTTTTTAAAAGCCAATTTCCAAGAACTTTGTCCGGGGTCATACCACTGTGCAAGCAGAAGCAGACCACAGGACTTGGGACTGAGAGAACATCACTACCTTTAAGACTGGTCACGTTGCCGGGCGGTGGTGGTGCATCCCAACACATGGGAGGCAGAGGCAGGTGGATCTCCGTGAATTCGAGGCCAGCCTGGTCTACGGAGTGAGTTCCAGGACAGCCAGGGCTGTTACAGAGAGAACAAACCCTGTCTGGAAAAAAGAAACAAACCAAAGACTGGGCACGTCCTTTCAGGCGCGCGCGCGTACACCTTTGGGACCCCAGGTGAATGTCCATCTGCTCCAGTTCTCAGCCTCCATCCCTGGCCTCATCCCGGTCCATCCCACCATCTGCAGGCTCAGCTGTTACCCAGAGCCTCTCTCCCTGCACCGCCTTGCGCCTGCAGCCCCCTCCTTGAGGCCCGGGAACAGCTCTCTGGGCACGGTCCACGCCATGCTTCCGTAGCGAGCTGCCGCAGTTATTGTCCTGGTGCAGGAGGGCGAGGGGGTGGCTTGTGGGCGTCATGACGCCGGTCTGTCTGCCCTGCTCCTCCCCTTGTTATTACCTCCTCCAGGCTCCCATTAGCCAGCCTGCCCCAGAGGCTGCGCAGCGCTGCGAGCTCCTCGGCACCTTTGTTCCTTAATTATCACTGGGGAGCCCCACTCACCTGCCTGCCACTTTCTAAGAAGCTGTCTGGCTCCCCTTTGCCGCCCGGCACCTCCAGGACCTAAGCCCCTACACCCCTGGGGTGGGAGCTGAGTCTAGCAGCGGCTTGCCCATGTCTCCAGCAATACACAGAGCCTGGGGTTTGGCCCAGCCTCAGCCCCCGGTGTAAACCTTTTCTTTTTGTCCCTTCCGCCTCCTCTGGGAAGTCTACCCTGATTAACCTGTTTTAGCTATCAGAACTGATAGGGACTTTAAACCATCCGGCTCCCCGGATTAGACCACCTACTGAAGGTACTTAATGAATAGTCAGAGAGGAGAGTTAACCTTTGCTTGAATGCCTCTTTGAATGGGCAACTCACTCCCTACTAAGGCAGCCAGTGTTAGCCTGAGATGGATGGAGCTGTTTAAATAAAAAATCACTGTCTCTTCATACAGTGCTCACCTCTTGCCAGCACTCTCCAATTTTCATGGGTTTTCTAGAGCCGCCTTGCTAGGCTTCTGAGTCTACACTCGGCCCTGTCCTCCATGCTGAGGTCTGCTAATACCCACCGTGGACAGGCCATCTCCCTGACTCTGTCCACAGGCACTAGGTACCCCTGCCTCACTCAGGGATGCACCCTTGCACCAGCTCAAGCCCCTGGCTTTCCTCTGGCCCAGGCCCCCGCTGTTGTTCCCCAGTAGAAAGGGCAAGGGAGGAGGTGAGCGCTGAGATGCCTGGGGCCCAACAAGCTCCAACAGTCTACAACCTCCAACCACCGCGGAGGAGGGCTCTGGCTGCATACATGGCCTGGGCCAGGGACCTGGGGGTGGGGGTGGGGACATGGGGAGCCCGTGGGAGCCCCAAATCTCCTTCCAGCATGCTGATCCTGGTGATTACTCCCTGATGTGGTGCATTGTGGACACAAGGACTCAGGCTAGCTCCAGATGGAGGGACAGGAGCTGAGCTGGCCCATCCACCCACATGGGTTCCGTACCCCGGGTCTCTAGGGTGCTGTGCTCCTCTGGGGGAGGCCAGGGGAAGCTAAAGATGATTCTCAGAGCTCACTCTGCTTTGCATTGCCCCTTCCCCACAGCTGAACCAAGGAGGGAACAGACAAGGAGAAGGACCCAGTGTTCCATTCCCTATTCCTCCCATCCCTCCTCCACCCTCCTCACTCTCCACTCCAGCCCCGAGATGGTAGCATGAGATGGCCTCTCACTCTGTAGCTCAGGCTAGTCTCGAACTGTAAGAACTTCTGGCACTCCCTACTGGTGTGCATGGCCGTGCCTGACTCCCTACCAGTTTGGGTCCCCTTGAAGGGTTCCCTGCCCCCCCCTTTTATTCACAGTACAGGGGATTGAACCTAGGACCTTGTGCATGCCAAGCATGCAATCTATCACCTAGACACATTCCTCCAACCCATAGCTGGCCCTTTAAAAAGTATCTTTGTGTTCTTCAAATATGTCTTCGTTTTCCCTCAGACTGGGGTTCTGTGAGAGTAGAGTCACGCCTCTGCGCTTGGACTGGGACTCTTGGGGGGACAGAGTACTGCTTCTTCCCAGGGAGCAAAGTGGCATCGTCCCTCAGACTTGGGCCCAGGAAGCCGGAGTGGTGACAGCAGCCCCACCGCCAGCCTTGCCTCTGGACAGCTGATGGCCCAGGAGTGCCTCCGGGACGCCACAGGGTGCCTGGCACACGCTGGAGGGTGCACTGGACACAAACAGCAGCTGGGGTGGAGGACTGGAGTCAGAAGGCCACCTCCAGCCACCCGACCGTGACCTCAGCAGGCCTGCCCGTGTTCCTGTCCGGATCTGACTCAGTCCATTCCCTGGGCCTGCTGCTGGGCGGCCATGCCCAAAGTCAGCCCCAGGAGGCCACTAGTTTTCAAGAACTCCACCCTGACAGAGGCCATCTCCAGCCTTGCTTGCCCACTAGGGGTTTCGACAGGATGTGGGGAAACCAGGGGGCAAAGGTCACCTGCCGGCCACTTGATCTACCTCCTTGGACCTTTCTCTCTCCAACTAGAAGATTTCAGCCTGGGGTAGGTCTGGCTCTGGACAGCCACCCTCCCACAGAGTCCCAGATACAGCAGGCACCCTACAGCAGGCTAGGGCAGGGGGATCCCCATAAGGTAAAGGAGGCAGTTCTCCGTGACGATTATTCCTGAAGTCACCCCAGAATCTTCCTCTTTAGATATAAGTGAAGCCAACAACTCCTTTAGAATGTTCTAGAGCCTGGGTCTAGATGTCTGGAGGATTCTGACTATGGAGGCCATTGAGCTCCTGGTAGGAAAAAGAGAGAGGTGACCTCAGCTGACATAACCACTCATGCCTTACTTAGCTAAAGGGCTCTCAACGCAGTGTGCCTCAGAGGGTTCCTCCTTGCTAACCCCCCTCCCCGAGTCTGGGAGCCAGCCTCCCGCATCACCCAGAAGCCATGTGCCCTTCGCTTTCTGGGCCCTGCCTGCCTCTGCGGCTCCCTCGTCTCCTCACTCATGCCACTCCAGGCTGCGCCGTCTTTCTCTTCCATTTCGTTATTGAATTTCTTGACTTAGTTATTGGAGGAGGACCAGAGCACACATGTGCCACGAGGTGCACACGGGCGTCAAAGGACACCGGGCAGGAGTCTGTCTTCTCCTTCCGCCGTGGGGACCTCGAGGATCAAACTCAGGCCATCAGGCTTGCGTCAAGTGCCTCTACCCACTGGCCCATCCCGCCGACCCTAAGTCACCTTCCTGGAGATCCTCACGTACCCCAGGCCAGTCTTTGCCTCCAGACCTTTGCACCAGCCATTCCTTCCAAGCAGAGTACTCTTCCCAACATTTCCCCTTATTTGTGCCACTCAGAACTTAGGTGATCTCCCAGGACCTGAGGTGGTGTCCCCGGGTCTCCAGGGTTCTCATCTCTGTCCTCCTTCTCTCTCCAGCTCTTCTCATACTTGCAATGAGGTTCTGGCTCCTTGGTTATTAACTGGCCCCTCTTCTGCTTAGTGAGATCCTGGGTCCTTGGTGCCTAGCGTGGGGCTGGCCTAACCAGCGCTCCAGGGACATCTGCTAAGTGAAGGTGCATCCTGGGGAGGAAGACACACACATAACCCTCAGACTGGCAGAATTGGTATGGAGAAAACCCCCCAGAGACGCTTGACTGGAATTCAGGGAGCAGTGCCGGTCTCTTGGGGAGGGGGACAGGGATGGGGCATGAACTGGCATGCCCTACCACCACCTCAGAACACAGGTCTGGGTATGATAGGCAGATAAGGCAGGATCCCCTGTCACAGACACCCCCCATCTACCATTCTCTGAATGCCCACAGTCCAGATGGGACAGGAAAGTGTGCTCCTTAAGTCTTGGGGCCAGGCATCTCCACTGAGCTCTGCCTACGGTCCACCGTAGCTTCCCTGTTCCTCCCTGGGGGAGGCAGGACTATCCCTCTCACTCACAAAGTCCTCCATCTCATCAACAGCTGGAGAACAGGTTTGGGGCTCTTCATCTCTTCAGGCCAGGACACCCCCTCAGGCACCCAGAGCAAATCCCACAGGTGGGGAAGAAGGGCCCATGTTCTTCCCCACATCCTCCCCAGGGGCTCCAGGTTGCACTGGCAAGGGCATGGGCAGGAGGCAGCTCCACCCACCTTGCTCCTGCCTGGCCTTTCCTGAGACCTCACAGAACTCCACTTCTTCCCTTTCTCCCTCTAGAAAATGGAAATCACGGCGTTTATTTCGGCAGGTTGCTTGAAGACCAACTGGGAAAACACAAGAAGCACTTAGCAAAATTCTGGAAAGCGCGTGCCATTTAATAAATGGCAGCCTTGTTCAGCGTTACTCCCCTACTCAAGAGTATGCTGTGTGGTTCCTCTTTGCTACCCTGATGGACGCTCCTCTGCCTGGCTCTCAGGGCTTCCCAGTGCACACCCTGATCTCTCCATTCCACTCTCCAATTCGTGCTTTCTCTAGGGTGTCCCCACTGAACATACCCTGCTTGTCCCTCTGCCATGCTCTTGGCCAAGCTGCCCTTCTTGTACCCCCTGTTACTTTACTGGTCTTGCCAAGATCCTTCTCCAGGAAGCCTTCCTGGGCTCGCTTCTGTTCGGACTGTTCTTTCTGCCCCAGTCAGACACAGGAGCTGTGCTATCAGAGTGGCTGGCTATTTCCATGTCTACGCATGTCACCAGGTAGGCACAGAACTGCTCCTGGGCTTCCCTAGAATCTGCTGCTGCAGCATTAAAACGCATACGGACTCAGTCAATAACAAACCCGCTACACTCTGGAGCCCTTTCTACGGCAGGGGAGCAGCTGTGGGAAAGGCTCCTGCAGGGGCGAGGAACTGGGCCTCCCGGCACCAGGAACTGGACTTGGTACTCCAAAGCCGCTCCTCGGTCCCCACCACCCTGCGGGGTAGTAGCAATCCCATTTTACAGATGGGAAGATGGGGGCTCAAAGAGGTGCTGTGACTTGCCCGAGGTCACGTGGCTAGAAGCTGGCAGGGCAAGGTTTGGGGGAAGGCATTCCAGGGGTGCAGCCTGCTCACCGGCTCCAAGGAGGAAGGCCGGGGTGGTGATGTTGGGTAACAGTGAACTGACTGATGGGGCAGTGAGGAGCATGTCGGGGAATGTACTGGTTTGCCTATTTGAAGAAGGAGAAGGTTCCAGAATCTTTTTTTTTTTTTTTTTAAACAGCCTAGAGAGAAGTAGCAAGGACCTTCTGAGAGAATTGGTTGTAGCTCCAGAATTTTCTTTGCTCTTTATTTAATTTTTTAATTAGTTAATTACTGTTTTGGAGACAGGGTCTCATTATGTAGGCAAGCTGGCCTTGAACTCATTCTATAGCAGCCCAGGCTGGCCTGGAACTTTCAGTCCTCCTGCCTCGGTTTTCTGAGTGCTGGGATGACAGGCATGTATGGCAGAGACCTCAGAGGCTGAGAGGTGGCACTGGTGATCTCGGGGTGCTGGGCACACCTCCTCTCTGTAAAGGAGCTTTATCAGTCACATATCCAGGTGACTTGCCCAAAATCTCCATGCCACAGATCCTGCAACTGTCACAACTGTTCGTCCTGGACACGCAGGGTCTGACCTCCGCCTAGCAGCACTCAGTGAGGTGCCAGCCTGGATTCTGCCATTCTTGGCCCCTGACTCAGAGACCCTTCCCGTTCCCCAGCCTCACTGGCTAGCCTCCCTGTGGGCAGCTGAACTCAGCTGGAATAACATGGCCCCTTCCCTCCCACGGGCACTGGACTATTTACGGCTCACCAGGGCCTTCACGCCCATGAGCTCACTGGAGCCTCCCTATCCGCCCCGGGAACCCAGAGGGCCACACACCAGATCTCCATTTCACCCGCTGGGAAACTGAGGTTGGACCATAGCCAGGGGCTGCCCAAAGCCCAACCTCTTGACGTTTCTATTCCCCCAACACCCCTAAGTTGGAATGGGGGGGCGGGGGAGTCTGGGGCTGGAGCCAGGTGGGTGGAGGGTTTGATCTGTTGAGCTAGCCCATCCCAGGAGCTGCAAGGGGCAGCAAGCCAGGATGGCGGAGGTGGAAGTTTTCATGTCTTCGGCCCCGGCAGGGCAAGGGCCTGGCAGAGACACCTTCGGGGAGTTTAGGGGCGAGCAGGGCCTGCCGGCTGTTCAAAGCACAGTTGGACAGGTTACCCAGGTGAAGGCCAAAGGGGAAAGGGGGCTCCAGCCTCCACATTCAACCTTGGCGACGAGACGTAGGTAGCTGTATCCTGGCTGCAGCAGGAGGGACATCGGGTCGTAGACGCCAGGGGTACCTCCCGTCCACTGACTGCTTAGACCCCCCTCCACCGTGGGGACTGGGCTCAGTCCAAGCCCTCCTGTGTCCTCTCAGCTAGAACTGGAATTCCTCGGTCCCTCCACTTCTCCAGTCCTTCAGACCTTCCAACAATTTGTTCCCTCCCTCCTAGGTCCCGGTCAGTCACCCTCCAGGATTCTTCTCCCCGCTAGTGGGTTCCAAAGGGCCCTGAGCTCTTCCCAGAAGCCTCTAGGACACCCCTCCCCCCTAAAAAACAACAACAACAACAACGGCAACAAACCTGTATGACTCTTTGTTCTGGGTTCTGAGAGGAGAAGTTCCACGTCCCCTGTATGACTAAAGGATGCTTGGGGTCAAGGACCATGTTCTCTTCCCCATCAAGTGTGGCAGCCTCTTGAATAGGTCTCCCAGCTCCCACTAGGGCAGGCTCTACCCATAGGGGGCGCCCACACAGTACTGTTGAAGCTCCTGCTGGCTCAGGGCACTATGAATCACCCTAAGAGAGATGGGTCTGGGAACCAGTATGTGGCACCCAACTGCTCCAGCACCCTCCAGTGACCTGTGAAGACCCGGAGGGAGAACTTTCAGACGAGGAGAGAGGCTTCTAAGTTGGGGTAGGAGGTAGGAACTCGACAGTGACACCCAAGAAGACATCTGGACCTTCGCGGCTTGCAGATGTGCCTGGGTGCTCACAAGACTCACGTTGTCACTGATAATGCTTTTAAGCAAAGCCCCAACCAAGCCATCCCTATATCCTTCCCCAAGTCTCTGAGAAAGAGTGATGAGTCAGCTGCGGCCGTGAACTCACCCTAGGCAGTAAAAACAGAAAACAAGCAGGCGCTCTCCCGAAGGAAGGGGTAGGGGGAGGGGGAGGGGAGGGGACAGGGATTTCCCATGCTGTGCAGAAGGCATCAGCATCGTTTGAAGTCCTCAGGAGTGAGGCAGCGTCCTTACAGCCCCTAGAAACTCAACCACATCAAAGCCACCCGAGGAAGGTGTCCCATACAGTCACAGTCACACGGTGACCAACCGAGTCCCTCAAAGGAGCACACAGTGACACACATGGTTGACTTGAGGCCATGACACCCAGAGGCACCCACCAGGCAGTGGCTTCTGAATGGTCCCACTGAAGCAAGCTCATTCAGACTCTCAGACACACGTGCAGACATCTCAGGGTCCCACATGGCCGCATGTATCCATGACAGCCATCTCCATGCAGTCACATGCAGATCACGAGCAACAAACCACAGCTATGTAGACAACCACCTCTGCCTCCATCTGCCCAGCGCCCGTTGGCTCTCAGAACCTGTTTCTGGGACTCACGCACAAAGCACAGGGCAACGCTCGTTTCTATGCATGTGGTTGCACCAACACAGCACAAGGTCTCATGCAGCCACACTGCATAGCTCCCACACGAGGTGCAGCGCCACACCCAAGTCACAGGGAGTCACACACACACACACACATTCTGTTACACACCCACCACGTCCAGTTACACACTAATCAGATGGCCTCGGCCGCATAAGGATCACCCACACCATCACATACACCATCACACAGACACATGGGTCCATGAAACCTCTGGCACTCAGTTCTGATGGCAGTTGGGCCCTGGGGTGGGAGCCCGAGAGTGTGATTCACACAGTGCCCCACCCCTCCCTCCTCTTGGTGGCCCCTCCCTGGCATCCTCCTCTGTAAGCACTCACTGTATGGTGTTGGCCAGGCTTTTTGGTGAGACCCCATACCTTGCCTTAGGGAGGCCTGAGTACCACCAACAATGCCTTCAGTACAATGTCATTCATACTGAGCCAGTGAACGAAGCGTTCTAAATAAGACCCCTATTTCCCGTTGTGGGGGGAGCATCTACTTTTACACAAGAGAATTTGTTCTAAACACCTACTTGTTCCAGGCTTCAGCCCTAAGAACCTGCCCACATCCCACACTTTAACTCCTATTGGAGGCTGGAGAGATGGTTCAGCAGTTAAAAACATGGGCTGCTCTTCCAGAGGACCCATGTTTGATTCCCAGAACCTACATGAAGGCTCCCAACTAGCTGTAACTCCAGTTAGTTTCAGGGGATCTTGTACCCTCTGACCCCTGCAGGCGCCAAGCAGTGCACAGGCACATAAACAAGACACCAATTCATATAAAAACTTTAAAAATTTTGAAAATTAAAAAAAAAGCCTCCTTTGGTTTATCAGGATCTGCAGGGCTGGGTGCTAAATTGGGGGTGCTGACTGATTCTCACATGATTGACACTCCTTACAATAGAGGCATAGGGGACAGACCCAGAAAAGACTCCCTGTGAACTTGGCCTTTTCTTTTTGGGGGGAATGAGCTTTGAAAGATAGTTGGTTTAGGCCAGGTGTAATGGCGCACACCTTTAATACCAACACTTGGGAGTCAGAGGCAGGCAGATCTCTGTGAGTTCAAGGCCAGCCTGGTCTACATAGTAAGCTCAAGGACAGCCAAAGCTACTAAGTAAGATCTTGTGGGGTGGCGGTGTGTGTGTGTGTGTGTGTGTGTGTGTGTGTGTGTGTGTGTGTGCAATCAAAAGCAAACAAACAAAACAAAAAGTCAGGTGGTGGTGGTGCATGCCTGCACTGGGGAGGCAGGCAGGCGGATCTCTGTGAGTTCGAGGCCAGCTTGGTCTACAAAGTGAGTTCTAGAACAGCCAAGGCTATAACACAGAGAAACCTTGTCTGGGGGGGCGGGGGAAGACACACTGTACTAGAGCCTAAACAGCTGAGTTTTCATCCAATTTCGTATGACACCTTAGGCCAGTCTTGTCCCCTCCTGGACTCAGCTTCTTCATGTGTCTCCTGAGGGGCACTGTGCTGAAAAGTTTTCCCATCAAGTTGTTTATTAATATGCCAACTTTCCAATCCCACCCCTTCTCTCCTGCTTCCAGAATTCAAAACCCACTGGTTCTGGGGACCTCAGATGTCTTCTAGCTCTAAGGCCCATGGCAGTTGAGGGACTAGGGACATAACTATGCAAGCATGAGGACCTGGCTTTGAATCCACATAAACTCTGGACACAGTACACATGCCTGTGATTCCAGCACCGGACAGGAGGATACAGAGTATCCTGTGGCTCCCTGGCCAGCGGTTGAGCTGAACTGGTGAGCTCCAGGTTCAGTGGACAGCGATTAGAAAGACACCTGATGTTGACCTCTGGGGTGCACAAGTGCACATGCACACACACACACACACACACACACACACACACACACACACACACACACGGACCATGGTAGTTGAGCAGCCCCACAGGGTGGAGGCTGAGGGCTTGTCCACAGGCTGCCAAGGGCCCCTCCCTGCCCTGCTGGGCGCCTGGCACTCAGAGGCCACCACCACCACCTTCCAGGCTAAGCCACGTCATCTTGCTGGTTTGGAGGCTTGGGCCAGCTCAGAGTTTGTGGTTGAAGCAGGTGGTGACCGAGTCAGAACTTTCCAGCCCCACGCTCTGCAGAGGCTGGGTTTCCAGGGTGGGCTGGACTATCTGGGGATTCCTGCCACCTTTACAGGGGTAAGGATGCCAAGGTCCTCCAGGACCCAGAACAGACCGTGTCTCAATCCCAGGCCTGGGAGTGGGGTGACTGCCCAGGAGGGGATGGAGTAAAGGCAAGGAAATTTCCTGAGACCTCAGTGAGGGTTCTGTTTGGTTTTCACTCGTTTTCTTCTGTTGAGTCAATCTGCTTCCTGATTCTACTTAGCTATTTTCCTGATACTTAAGGCACAGAATCACACAACATTAGTGGCCACACTGCACATTCTTCTAGCCTATGATGCAGCCCCCAATCACACACATCATCACCAAAACTATGTTACTGGCTTTCCATGGGTTGGTGCTCTGCTGGGCCCACAGTATTTCATTTTATCTTCTAATAACCTCATGCATGGCATGGCTGTTATTAACTCCATCCTACAGACAAGAAAAGTGAAAATCGGAAATCCTAAGCCACCTGTCCAGGGGCACTTGGCCAACAAACTAGAGAGTTGGGGTTCGAATCTCTTGCTCCTGCTTTAAAGCCCCATCCTTCAACTACATCTCACAGCCTCCGTGGGAACCCCTCTACTCACAGGGCCTTGCGGATACTTAACAAGACAGACTCTATGTCCATGCTGAAAGAAGCCAGTCTAAAGCTCAGCTTCTCACTGTGGCAGAGGATACAAGATGCACCCAGGACAGGGAAGGACTTGGGCTGTTCAGAAAGCACATTATTAAAAATTGCCTTATATGGGACCTGGATCTACATTACTGTGGCTTCTATTTGCCGTCTTGCATTCTGGCCTTAAAATCAGAGAGGGCCCGTCAGAGAACTCAGCAGTAAAGGTGCTGGTCACCAAGCCTGACAACCTGAGTTTCATCCCTAGGACCCATATAGCAGAAGGAGAGAGCCAACTTCCAAAAGTTGTCCTCTGATGTCCTCCCCAGTGGTGGAACGGGGGCAGGGTAGGTGTGTGAGCACATAGACACATACAAATAAATAAGTGTAAAAAAATTAGAATTTTTAGAAATCACAGAGTACTGGGTGTTGGAGAATAGTTCAATGCTAGAGTGTTTGTCTAGTACATAGATAGCCCTGGATTCCATCCCCAACACACAGAAAACAAAACAAAATCAAACAGTCACACAGGCCAGGCAGTGGTGGTGCACACCTTTAATCCCAGCACTCAGGAGGCAGAGGCAGGGGGTCTCTGTGAGTTTGAGGTCAGCCTAGTCACAAAGTGAGTGCCAGGACAGCCAGAGCTGTTACACAGACAAATCCCGTCTTTTCAAACAAAAAAAAAAAAAAAAAAAAAAAAAAAAAAAAAAAAAAAACAAGAAACAAAAACAAAAACAAAAAACAGTCCTGCAGAATTAGTGGGCAGCACCTCATGGGTTTGCAGACAATTCTGACATCCTACCCCCTTTGTGGGACCAGTTGCTTGTTTTGCTCCAAGTCTTGACTCTGTTCATTGTCCTGCCTGTCTGCTGGGGTGTGGCTTTGCTCTGGCCATTCTCGTGCAAGGCCCAGAGAGACCCATTGGCAGCTGGCTGTTGGTGTCTTCTCCATCTCTTCTCCTTTGTCCACTTAAGAGTCTATCAGAATGTTCTGGGAAAACCCAGAGAACCGCTCCCCGGAGTCAAGAGGCTGGGGTTCTAATCCCAGCTCTTTCACTTCATTGTGCAACGTTGGGCAAGGCCCTAGGCCACTCTGAGCACTGGTTTCTTCATCTGTGAAATGGGGACAGAAATACTTGCCCCACCTGACAGGGTGAGGCTTAGCTGAGATCCTGAGTGTGAAGGCATTCCACATGCCACCCAACAAGGACCCTCAGGGACACAGGAGGAACTGAAGGTGACTTTAGGAGTGGCTGGACAATCAGAGTTGTCCTAAGCATCTCAGGATGCAGGGCACATGTCAGATGCTGCCTGTGGGAATGGGAAAGGCCTGGCTTTGGACCTGCATGAATTCTACAACCTGGAGTGACCCCTCCAGCCATCACCAAGTCCTCTGGGCCCAATGACATAATAGAAGGCCAGACTCTTGGGCTTTTAATTTTCATTTTGCTTTGCTTTTTGAAACAGAGTCAGTCCCACGTAGCCCAGGCTGGCCTCAAACTAGCTGAAGCTGAATTTGAACTTCGGATCATCCTGCCTGGACTTCTCAGGTGCTGGGATTACCAGCTTGTGCCATAACACCTGGCTTTATGTGGCCCTGGGGATCAAACTCAGGGCTTTGTGTATTCTGGGCCAGCATTCCATCAACTGAGCTGAGCTTTTTAGCCTCGGCTCTTGTTTCTTGAGACAGGGTCTTACTATGGAGCCCAGGCTAGCCTTGAACTTTCGTGTGTGTGTGTGTGTGTGTGTGTGTGTGTGTGTGTGTGTGTGTGTATGTGTGTGTGTGCCAGTGTGACTATCCTTGCACGCCCATGCTGAGGGTAGAGGAGTCTATTAGGTGTCATATTCTATCATCACTCTACACCTCTTTTTTTTTTTTTTTTTCCGTTTGAGACAGGATCTCTTATGGAAACTGAATTTTGCCATTTCAGCTGGGCAGACTGGCCAGTGAGAGTTCCTGAGAGCTGCCCATCTCCACCCCCAGCGCTGGGGTTAGTGGCATGTCCAGCATTTACATAGGTGCTGGGGATTTGAACTCAAGTCCTCTTGCTTTCACAGCAAGCACTCTTAGCCACTGAGTCACCCCCAGCCCTCAACCCCCAGCCTTGAACCTTTGATCTTCCTGCCTCGGTCTCCTGAGTGACAGGCATGTGCTGCCACACCCAGAATACAAAGACCTTTGAAATCAGGTTGGGTCTGGCACCGGGCACCCCGGGCGGGTTCGGTGGGTGAGCCGAGGAGGGAGTCTGGATATGGGAACCCCAGACTGCGTGCAGATACTGGGTCATTTACTGAATCTTCACAGTCCTCGGAGCCAGGCTTGTGATTGTGTCACTTCACAGATGTGGAAACTGAGACACAGTGACGTTTCACTCGTCCAAGTCACGGCAGGGTGGAGGCAGGATTAGATTCAGACTGACCGGGTCTCCAAGCTGGTGTGCTCCACCTGGCTGCATTGGGGGAAAGGCCGGTTTCCAAGCTGTTCTTCCCAGAGGAACGGCCCGAGGGAGACGGAGCAGCCGGGCCCTTTGGCAGAACCTGTCTCTTGAATGTCACCCTGCAGCCTCAACAGAACCCTGCCACTGGGATTTCTGATAGAAGAGACGAAGTCACACACCCACCCACCCACCCACCCACACTCAGTGTCATCTATTTATTTAGTTCGTGTTCACAAATTGTTTAGCACGCGCCAACCCTGTGCTAGGTGCCATGTTCACACCTTGAAGGACTCTATCCATGTCTTGGAGCAAACCCCACCTAGAGCATGTGACTGGGAGAGAAGAAGCTGCCGTTCTAGGGAAAGCCAAGAGGCAAGGGCAGTACAGTCCTCCGCGAGGGGACTCTGATGGGATGCTGGAATACAAACACCCATGAGGGAAGCAGAAAGCTGAAGGACAGCTTGGTGTAGTGGCGGCCTCGGTCTGTGATCCCAGCACTTGGGAGACTGAGGTCAGCCTGGGCTATAGAGTGAAACCCTGTCTCAAAATAACCGGAGCTTAAGGCCAGTGTGGTTCCGTTCATGTCAAAGTCACCAGCAGACAGAAGCAGCAATCAGAGGTAAGAAAACTAGAAGGAAAAGTGTGGACCTGACGAGTGCACAAGCCAGGGTGTCTGAGGGGGAGGGTCCCTCAAGGGATGCCTGGAGAATTCTGTTTCTTAGCCCAAGTACCTAGTTTATAAGTATTTCATCATGTGTTGTAGGTTTTGTTGTTGTTGTTGTTCGAGACAGGGTTTCTCTGTGTAGCCCTGGCTATCCTGGAACTCTCTCTGTAGACCAGGCTGGCCTCAAACTCAGAGATCCGCCTCCCTCTGCCTCCAGAGTGCTGGGGTTAAAGGTGTGTACCACCACTGCCCAGCATGTTGTGTGTTTTGAATTCACACACATGCACGCACACACATGCACACGTGCACACACTGTGTGACTGAACTCACTGAGTGGACTCTACACCAATCTCCTCTGTGTGCTATAGACTCTGTACTGAACAGGTTCCTAAGAAGAGCACACTGCCTGGTGTGATAGCAGTGGCCTCTAATTCCAGTACTGGGGAGCATGAAGCCAAAGGCTATGTGCTGAGACCTTGTTTCTAGAAAGAGAGGAGGTGAAGGGAGGGAAGGAGAGGGAGCAAGCTGGAGCCCCAGGGGTCCAACCTGGAGCACCTTTTCCAAGGCAAGACTTACTCCCTGAAGTGCACAGGGTCCAACAGGGTCAAAGGTTTCTTTTCCCCCCAGGTTCACAGGCAGAGTATCTGCCTACCGTGAACAAGGAAGGCCCCAGCACAACACAGTTAAATAAATAAATGGGAAAAACTGAAATATACAAAACAAAAGAAACACCACTTCTTTTCCAGGATTGTCTGGGAAAATCTGAGCCCCAGACTCCAGAATTTGCCCCCTCCCCCACGCCTTCCCTCCGCCCAGCATAAACCAGAGTGGAGCCAGGAACACTGAGTCAGAAGGCCTGCTCTGGAAAGCCAGCTCTGTGAACACAAGTCAGGTTTTCCCTGACAGGACATTTCAATTCGAGCCTCAGGGTCTTCATCCGTAAAATGGAGCTAGGAAACCATGTACTTTACAAGTTGTTACAAAGCCCCAGCGTCAAACGCTTTAGGGAATACTGTGTGCACAGCCTGTGTTTTAATACTTACTTTATTTTTCCTTTTTGAGGTGTGGGGCACAAGTCATGTCACACATATGCAGGTCAAGAGAACACCTAGAAAGAAATTCTCTCCTTCCACCAAGCGGGGCCTGAGCCATGTTGCTGGCCCACATTGCATACTTTTAAATCCTCAGGCATCTGTCTCCCACCCCAACCACTTAATTTTTCAGGAGGGACTCAGAACAAATCCTTACTCTGAAAGTCACCCCAGCCTCAGCTTCCAGTGTCCCAGCCTGGAGCTTCAGGTCTGAGCTTCACAGTGATTCCAGGAGCAAGTTGACCGAGTTGGAGGAAGCCGGGCCGGGGAGGTGGCATTCCAGGCGGCATGGCAGCAAGTGAGTCAGGGCTGGGCGGCCCTTTCTGGGTCCCTGGAGGTGGGGGAGGGCTTGCCTCTCTGGCTCCGGGCCCAGGCTGGGTTGCTCATTTGCATAAATCTGCATGTATGTTAAGTTTCACCTGCTTACATTGGCAGGGCTGGGCAAGACACCTGTGCAGAAGACGCGGAGGGATCCAAGTGCACGTGGCTGGCTGCCTGCGGGAGCATCCTCCCGGAGTCTCGGTCCGTGTGTCATGGACCCATCAAATGCTCTGAAACCTCTGAACATATGGCTTCTTCCCTGGGCTCCCCCGGTTGCCTAGGCCAGGAACTTCAGCCACTCTGCACCTCCATCCAATGAGCCCACTTGGGGGTCGTCTTCGAGACACTTTTTCTTGGCTCCCTTCCTCTCCGTTCCCTCTGCCACCAGACCGTTGGGGAATTCCCGCCTCACTGAACACCTGACCCATTGCAAGTGTCTCTTCTTCAATTCTCTGCCACCTGATCCCCCTTCCCCAGTCCGCCAGGGTACCAAGGCGCCCCTGGGACGTTCCTCTGCTGCTATCCGGGGTCCTACCTTCCCACCACTCAAGGCCATCCCAAGCTTTTGGGAGAACACTGAGACCCTTCACAGTGCACGGCCCCCCTAGCTCCTGCCACTTTCTTACTCTGTGCCTCAGTTTCCTTACTCGTGAAACAAGAATAAGAATGGGATCCCCTTCCAGAGGTGTGTAGCACATGAATTCCAGTAGTGACTAGTCATTTATTAATATTAGTTCTTTTCTTACTGCCTTCACAGAGGACACTGACCTCCTGGAGTCTCCTCCTCCCTCTCTGGCCTTCCCCTGCTCTTGCTGAATGATTCTCCTCCGGAGAAGACAGCCCCCTGGCAGTTACGATGGCCAGCTGGCTGAGGATTCCAAGTGCAGCTTTTAGAAAGGGTATTTGGCCCTTTGGTGCCTCGATGACCTCATTTGTAAAAAGGGGGATGATGTAGACATCTGTACTGTATTGTGATAAAGAGAGGCATTTAAATCCTTAGCAGAGTGCTTGGCACACAGACAACACACGATGGTGCAATCAGGACTGTTATCCAAAACACAGGACTCAAATCCTCTAGTGTCCCTTCTGCCTTTAAGACCCTGGGACAGGCTCCCGCACGTCCCTTAGTGCTGTCTCCAGATAACAAGCCTTCAGCTGGATCCTCCGGATCCTCCGGTGTCCCAGACATCCAGAGGACCAGAACCCAGCCCTCCAGCTCCTTTGCGTGGAAAGCAACAAAGGCCCCATTGGGTTGAATGACCGTTGTGAATATAAGCTCAGCTCCCCCTCCACACTAATTTTGAGGCACGTGCCATCCAGAACTTGGGCTGCAGAGAGCTAATGGACAGTCGCCACCGCCGCCGCCGCCTCCCCCTCACACCCATGTATACACAGCACAGAGGCTGGGAGGAAGGGCGGTCCAGTCCAATGGGCCTAAGCTGCTGCAAATGTTAACAGTGCGTTTCCACATTGTACTCACTTTCCCAAAAGGCCACTGACCCTTGGCACAGCCCCCACCCTACATCAGACTCCTCTGCCCATTCTCTTCTCTCTCACCACCTTCTCCAGCTCCTTTCAACAGCAGTTGAAGAACTCCAGGCGGGGTGATCCTCTTCCAACTGGAACTGCAGAGGGTGTTCAGTGATGGGGGAGATGTAGGAGAGACACTGTTTTTACTTCCAACGACCACATGGGCCTTGGTCCCTCCTCCTGGACAGCCTTCCCGTTCTTTAGCCCAGTGAGGGTGGGCTTGAGAGAGAGGGAGAGGGTGACAATGAACTGCTTCTAACACTCTCTCTGTTGACCCTCCTGGTGTAAGCAGAGTCTTTGGGGATTTTGTTTCTTGTTGGGCAGGTTGTGTGTTGTTTTGCAGACATGATTATTTGTCTCATTTTGGGAGTGAGGACTGATTTTGCAGGCCTCCCCGGGCTGTCTGAAGTGTGCTCCCCAAAGGGATATTCTCCCATCTTCCCAAACCCAGAGCTACAGAGGTGAGGCAGGTAATCCCAAGGTCTCTGCAGTTCAAAATATATTCCCGGGATGGCCAACACCCTACCTCCTTTTAAATAAAGAACAAAGAAAGTGCGGACTGTCAGGGAATCTGATCTCCAGTGTCCGTGTGAAAGCAACAAATCCACCTGTATAGAGACTCTTCTCTACCCCAGGGGGTCAGGAAGGCGGGGGTGAGCCTGTGTGTGTTTAAATGGTGGCGTGTGCAGTGCGTGTGAAGAGGCGGTGTGTGTGTGTGTGTGTGTGTGTGTGTGTGTGTGTGTGTGTGAAGGTTATGGTCACCTATAGGCGTGTGTGTGCGCGGGTCCGTGTCTGTGGGTTCTGCTCTGTATGGTGGGTATCCCCTGCACACACTGGCTTCATCATCCGTTGCCTGTTACAGGCATTTTCTAGCTCCACGTCCCCTTCCAGCCTTCACCTACGGCTGGCTGGGAAAGCGGAAAGCGGAAAGCCGGAATTTCTGTGCGGTGCTGGGCTCTGAGGAAGTCTGCAGACCTAGCCAAGCCGCCGTCGTTCCAGACCCGCGGAATTCGTTGCAGGCGGGTTGGCCTCGTGTTGGCTTGCAAAGTTCTTGAGGGTGTCTGGCGCTCGCTCCGCTGAGCTGTCCTCTACCAGGCTGGCTCCCCGGGAAGGGCTCTCTGCCCACTGGTGGCCCCTGGGGGACACTCTGCGGAGAAACCCTGCACCACCCACCCGGGTCCAACCTCAGTCCCCGTGCTTGGGGAAGCTCAGCACCGAGTGGCTTCCTCCCAAGCCTGGGCACCACCGAAGCACTTTCTTCCAGCACTCCCCACTTGGAGTAACCGTTTTCTTTTGGGGACCGTGTCTTGGTCGAAGACATACTTAGTTGAGCTCTTAGCATAGGTGACGTTTCATAGTCTTGTGTATTTAAAATGCCCGGGTCAATCTCAGGTAGACTTCTTGAAGTTACACAAAGAAAATAGGGAATGCAGGAGTGGGGTGGGGTTGTCGCTGAGATCGTGTGAGGCTGGGCGAAGACTCTCCTAGGAGCCCCACGCCAAGCGGTTCCTGGACCGGGTAGCGCTGACCCCAAGACTTCTCCCCTCCTGATCCACGGGCAGCATCTTTAGGATTATTTGGAAAATAGCACGTAGAAAAGGCTCTGTGGGGGGTGGGGCGGGCGAAAGTGGAAGTGGGCGCAAAGGAAAGCCCTAGCAAGGACTTCAAAGGCCTTCAGCCGCCACTCCAGCACCACGGCTCGCCAAATGCTCCATCAGAAAGAGGAAGGGGGACCCGGTCGGTGGTTCTGAATCTCTCGCAAAATGGGATGAGGGACGCTATCTTGTACAAGGCGGCTCCTTCGCCAGGCCGCCGGAACCCTGGGCGCTGCTACCACAGTGCAGAGGCGGATTGGTGGGAGGCTGCTGCAAGATTGAATTATTCAATTTCCCCCAAACCGAATTACAAAGGCCCCTCCAAATAGAACTTTAAAGCTTGCTGAAAACAGACAACAACAAAATCTAGATTTCATTTCGGAGCTGTGACCACGGTGGAGGAGAGAGGGCGTGTGTAATTCCAAAGTGACGCCCAAGCCCGCAGAAATCTGGTGGGAAGTGAGAATCTCTATTTCCCTGAGCAGATCGGTTCAGGTGCGCACTGGACTTGTAGTTTCAGAACTCCACGCCTGACCCAGGTAGCACAAGCCACCCTTAACACTGTACTGAGTCCAGCGAGAGTGCTGGGAAGCCCTGTGCATTCCCATTTGTTTGAGCCCAGCCTTGGCTCTGAACTGCCAGGAAAGCTCACTGTTTCGGAAGAGGATGATTCTGCTTCAGGAGGAACCCGGACACAAAGCAGCCTCAAGCAATATATCCTTCTGCTTGCAAGTTGATAAAACCCAAGCGTGAGCCGGCTATAGTGGCAGAGACCTTGAATCCCAGCACTTGGGAATCAGGGGCGGGTGGATCTCTGTGAGCCGGAGACCAGCCTGGTCTACAGAGCGAGTTCCAGGACAGCCAGAGCTACATAGTGAGACCCTGTCTCAAGAAATAGAAAAGACCCAAGCATTTGCTGATGTGCACTGAGCACCAAGGGAATTGGGTTGTCCCAAGTCCCCAGCCTCCCCTGCTACCTACCCCCCACACTAGTTTCCTTGGCACTGGGCTCTTCAAAGCAGATTAGTTAGTTCCTGCTTTTGTGGGCTGCAGGAGCTATTTCTAGTAACAGAAAAGGTTAATTTGCCCTTCCTTCCTTCCTCCCTCCCTCCCTCTCTTCCTTCCTTCCTTCCTTCCTTCCTTCCTCCCTCCCTCCCTCCCTCCCTCCCTCCCTCCCTCTCTTCCTTCCTTCCTTCCTTCCTTCCTTCCTCTCTCCCTTCCTCCTTCATCTCCCTTCCTCCTCCTTAGTTTTATGTTCTTGGATCCCGGATTTTGCAACCGAGGATTAGCATCTCAGTCCAGCCCCTCCTCTCCTCTGGTAGCAACTGGCTGACCAAGCCAGCTGCTTGGAAGCTCTCCCTTCCTAGCCCACATGCCATCTCTTCTACTTTTCTTAAGGTTGAGAGGATGACTTCTGTTTTGAGGGCCCCTCTCGGGGCGGGGGTGTTCCCACTTAAGAAGATGTTCAAGATCTAGCAAGTGCTCGGGTTCCTCATCCTCTGGGAGGTGGGATGAGACTGCTGATGATGGAAGGAAAGAGGTAGCAACTACCCCCTTACAGGGTTTCCCTGAGGGTGCAGAGCTTATAAATCCCTTGACTTCAGAGTGCTGAGTTTTCCCTCCTAAGAGCATGGGAAAGCTTAGAAGAGCCATTCATTCACTGGGGACCTTACTTTGGAAGGGATGCCAAAGCCATACACTGCAGAGCCTGCCAGAACACCTACCTTGTTCTGCCCTTGTTAGGTCCAGCACAGAAGGCTTCTGATTGCCTGACTCTGGATGTGTCCTCCATCATCCTTTCCATTCTAGCTTCAAAACACCCCCTTATGAAACCTGCCCTGGCAGCCAGCCCCACCTCAAAGGGCATTCTCTTCCTTTGATTCATGCAGCCAGAGAGGCTATCCTTGGGAACACAATGGAGGCCTCCCTTCTGAAAAACAGGACAGCCAGCTTGGCAGTGGTGGTGCACACCTTTAATCCCAGCACCCAGGGGGCAGAGGCAGATGGATCTCTGGGAGTTCTAGGCCAACCTGGTCTACAGAGCGAGTCCCAGGACAGCCAGGGCTACACAGAGAGACCCTGTCTCAAAACAAAAGCAAAACCAAAAAAACAAAAGACCAGGATAGTGCTAGAGAAAGGGAGGCTTGGAAAGCAATGTCCTCAGGAGTTCATAGACCCAACTCGAAGGCATGGCTGGAGCCTGGGGAAAGGTGGTCCCACATGAAAATAACATTTACCCACCAAGCAAACTTCCCCAGCCAACCTGAAAGAGAGGGTACAGAACCCCCTCACCAGAGCTCCAGGATTACAGGGTAGAAAACTCTGTTCCAATATGCAAAAAACTCTGTGTCAAAATGCAAGTTTGCATTTTCCTGGAGAAACTAATTTCTGTCCAATGGGGAGGGGGGTTTAAAAGCAGATTGCTTTTATCCTGTCCAAGAGTTTCAGTAGTCCCTATACATTCCCTGGGGTGTTCTCTTTTTATTTATTTTTATTTTATCTGTAAGGGTGTACGGTCTGTGCACAACTTATGTGCGTGCCTGGGAACCAAAGGCCAGAAAAGGGTGTCACATGCCCTGGAACTGGAATTGCATATGGCTGTGAGCTGCCCTGTGGGTGCTGGGAATTGAACCCAGTCCTCTGGAAGAGCAGCCAGTGCTCTTCATCTCTCCAGGCCCAGTCTTGGCTTTTTCTCTAATAGCTCTCTTCTTTCTCAACACCCTAACATTGCTACATTTCCTCTGAGCCCTAATTGTGTGTGTGTGTGTGTGTGTGTGTGTGTGTGTGTGTGTGTGTACAAGTGTGAAGATGGCTTGTACAACAGAGGGATCAAGTGTGCAGGGTTTGCTTGAGAATCTGTGTGGACTTGTGGGCTAAGGGATAGAATTGGGCAGTGGTGGGGTGTGCCTTTAATCCCATCACTACAGAGGCAGAGGCCATCAGATCTCTGAGTTCAAGGCCAGCCTGGGCTACAGAATTAGTTTAGGACAGAGAAACCCTGGCTCTAAAAACCAAAACAAACCACAACAAAAGAACTGTCTCCCATTATGTGAAACTACGTAGGTATGTGGGGGAAAGGTATCTTCCATAGGGTAGGTACATGAACATATATATATTTATGTGTTTGGATTGCCTTATTTTTGAGACTGAATATCAATGATTTGGCTTGTAATACATATGTTGAAGGCAAGCACAGTGCTTTTTAAATAAAAAAGTTGCACTTATTTGTTTTTGTGTTATGTATATGTGTGTGGGTCCATGCACAACAAAGCCCACATGTGGAGGTCAGAGAATAGCTCTTGGGAGTCTGTTCTTTCCTCCATGTGGGTATCTGGGGCTCCAACTCAGATTGCCAGGTTTGATTGGCAAGTGCCTTTATCTGCTAAACCATCTCATCAGCTTTAATACTGATGAGTATAGTATTCAAAGAGTCGCTCATATTTGGATATGCAGATGTATATTCGCCACACCTTAAAGTCTGTGTTTCCGCCTGGCAGTGGTGGCGCATGCTTTTTATCGCAGCACTCAGGAGGAGGCAGGCAGAGTTTCTGGCCAGCCTGGTCTACAGAGTGAGTTCCAGAAGCAAAGGCTACATACACAGAGAAACCCAGTCTGGGGGGAAGAGGTGTGTGTGTGTGTGGGGGGGGGCAGTTCAGGGCCGGAGTCTGTGATTGCAGGTTCATTAATGAGCCTCTTTTCGTAGAGGGATATTTGTATATGACAGCATATATGTGGTGCTTAGATGACGTCCCCATGTATTTTTGCACATGTGGCAACAGATCAACAGATGCTTGCATGCATGGATACATGTTCATCAAGGCCATGTGTACCGTTTAGAGGCAGGTCCTGCACACAGCCTGGAAGTGCAAAGGAGCTAGCCATATTTTCTGTGTCCTCTCAGGGTCCACCGAACTAGATTCACCCCCACTCCCAGATTTTGTCCCAGTTCAGGCGAGGCTACAGTTTGAGCAGAGTGCCAGGGAAGGCGGGGCTCAGCACAGGCGAATCCCAGACAGCAGATTCCCTCCCGCAGCCTCAAGGGCCTGCAGGAGCTGTGGTGTCGCAACCAAACCGGGGCCCCTGGCGGAAGCGGAAGCCTGCACTGGGGGTGGTGAGGCGCAGTCGCGGCGGTCGCGGCGTGCCCGGCTCTGGGCACCCGGCGGGGGCGTGCGCGCCACGCGCGTGCGGGGCAGGCTGGGCGCCAGGCGGCACCCTCCAGGCCCCAGCGTCTGTTTACCAACAAACTGCCATTGCTCAGCAGCTACGCATTCCGACGCGCTGAATAAGCGGCCGGCGCTGGCGATCTGCTTTCCACTCCCTCGCAGAGCCAAGGCAGCGTGGGGCCGTGCGGACCCGTGCGACCTGCGGAGCGCGGGCACCGGTTCTGAGTCCGCGCAGCGTCCCTAGTCACCGCGCAGCTCCCCACGTTTCTTGGCCATCCCAGGCCCAATTTCCTAGCGCTTTGGACATTGTTACCGAGATTTCCTGACTCCACTTGTCCCCCAGCAACTTGGAGTAGGAGCCGAGGTGCACCGCCCCGCGCTGGTGCCCTGTACCCCTCCGGTTTTCCCGGTGTGTGCTAACTCGGGGGCGGGCCCAGCTCTGGGCCTCTCTGAGGTCACCGTGCGATAGCCAATCCCGGGTGTCTAAGTGGGCGGGGGACTCCGTGTGGTCCCGGGAACCGAACCCAGAGGAGAAAGATGGGGGCCCAGAACTTGGGGGGGAGGGGAAAAGCCATGGGGCACCCACCAAACCCCTTTCTCGGGTGCGAGCTCTCCTCCAGAAGAGGCTCTCCGAGATACATTTTTCCCTGGGATCTAAAGTGTGGGGGTGGCTCGCTGGGGGTGGGGGTTCATCTGCCTCAGTTCTGGAGACTTTGAAAGGTGTTGGCATAGAGAGTAGACGGCGTGCAGGGCCATGACCTAGGCCCTGTGGCCTGGCACGGGCCGCAATGACCTCTTTACCCTGTCCCCTTCCTGGCCGCGATACCTCCAACGTTGTCTTCCCGGACCTCGCCCCCGCCCCGTCGGTAGTGGCTGCCTACCCGCTTGGCTTGTCCCCCGAAACCGCAGCTTCCCCCTATTCGCCCTACTCCCGGCCCTACGGCCACCTCCTGTCCTTGTCTTACCCTGGGCCAGCAACCCCAGGAAACTCCTACCTGGCCAGCCAGCAACTCTCGGCGGCGCGGTCTCAGCTCTTCCGCCGGCCAGCTGAACACCCGCAGGAACTTGAAGCAGGTAAGTGTGGCCGCGGAGGCTCTTCTCACCCTTGGGGCCTGAGTTATGTTTTCATAAATTTCGCCCTCTTCCGCGTGCACGCAGCTAGCGGGAATTCAAATGTTACTCGGATTCCACGGAATCTGCGGTAGGGGGGAGGGAGAAGGGATAGGGGAGGAGCGGAGGAATAGATCTAGGTTTCCCTTTAAAAATCCGACCTGGTTTCGATTTGCAGTTATGTGAGGCCAGCGGGGAGGGCCCCCTACCCCAACCCCTGGAGCAGTGGAGTTGTGTGTGTGCCCAAGAGTAACGGAAAACTACCTTAATCTCGATATGGGAGTGGAGACCTAGCTCTTTCCCCGCGATTCTCCCCATCCTTCGCCCCCTTCCCGACATCAGCCTTCTCAAGTCCTGGTCCCAGAAACCAGCATGCCAGCCAAACACCACTAAACAGAAATCAATTCCCAGCTGGAGGTAGGCAGGCAGCAAGGCGGGGCTCCTTCTCGGTTTCTGGGCCCCACCCCCTTTTTTTTTTTCTAGAGGTGCCTAACCTTGTCTGGTAGCTGGCCCCTGAAGAATCTGGGTGTAGGACCCTACCGACCATTGTTCAAAGCATGAAGTTACAGGTTGGTCAGTCTCAAGGTCTTTCCCTGGCCACTTCAGCCTTTCACCTAACCCACCACCTTCACCCTTAATGTTGGAATAGAGCAGGCCCAGCTCCGACTGCTGCCTGCAGCAAGTCTGAGCTCCAGAGAAAGGGCTCACGGGGAAGGCCTCGGCGAAGGCGAGGGACTAGCTGGCCTTCCTAGGCCTGGCCTTCGCATAGCAGAACCGACTTGACTTCTCGGTCCCATGGCATTGCTCCGATTGTCCTTGGCATCGTCCCCAAAGATGCACATCTCTCTGCCAGACCACTTCATAGTAGTCACCCCCAAACCAAGACGTTTCTCTCCTTTTCTCTTGTTACTCTGACATAAATTCATGAACCCCCAGAAAGGGAAGTCACCCTTAGAATGGGGTCTCCAATTCCTGGTTTTATGGTTGGAGAGCCTGAAGCAGGGAGAAAGGATGCGAATTCACTTTCCTTGAGGAATGGAGCCAGGAAAGGGGATTTTAGGGAACTTCTTAGAACCCCAGAAAGTTAACCCTTTCTGTGGCAGAACTGGGGGTGGGTCTGCTGGGTTGCTGGGTCTGGTTGTAGGAGGGACAATGGGGGGGCAGGGTTTTACATCTCTCTTGGACTTTTCTTTTTAGATATGCTAATGTGTACTAGGGAAGTAGGATCCTGAGTTTGAGGACAGCCTGGGCAACTTGATATATATGATGGGTGTGTACACGGGGACAATGTGCGTTTTGGGAACCTGACCTTACCTGGGGAGAACTATTCTGGCAATAAGGTGGAGTTGTCCCATCTGTCTTCCGTATTCTGCCTTCCCTTGCTTGGCCCAAGAACAATAGAGTAGAGAATTCTTTCTATTACACACTTTACCCGGATCCAACGAAAAACCACAGGCGCTCGCGCGTTCACAAGCAAGTACGTCTTTAAAACAGCCCTTAGCACTTCATTGTTGGAACTGCGTGGACCCCCGTTCCTGAATGAATGATAGGAGAATGATAAAGGGCTTGGGGGTCTCCTAAACCCACACTACGTGTGCAACTCCGGCCCAGGGAGGCGCTTGGCTCGAAGAGAGCAGAGAGCCTCACCAACACCCCGTTAAGGCTGCGGGTGCGGCGGCCGCGCCTCCAGCGAGGCCCTGAGGATCCGTTATCGTGACCGGGGTAGATCCAGTTGTGACTTGCCACAACTAGTGTGGAGAAAGGCAGCTGTCCCGGAAGGCACCTGGAGGGTGATCTGCTCTGAGAGTCCAAACTTCAGCAGTCCAAATTGTCTTCCTTCTCTCTCTGCGCGTCACCACCCGAACTGCGCAGTCCATGCAGCCAAGGAGGCTCGGGTGGTCGCTTGGCTGCCAGCCCCGGGCGAGCGGTGGGGTCGAAGCCAGAGAGGCGAGGCGGGACAGGCTCGGGCAGGAGCGGAAACCCAATGCCTTTTCTGGGAATCGGCTGAGGTTGGGGTCGAAGGGCAGGATCTGAGATCCCGCAGCCCCCATGGCCACGGGTGAGAGATGCGGAGGAGGTGAAGGCAGAGGTGACTACGGCCTGAGGGCGGGGACCCTGGGCCTGAGGGCGGGGACCCTGACGCGTGTCGGGTGAACCCAGCTAGGGATGGATGGGGAGCGGAAGGCTCGCTCTCGCCTGGGGTCTTTACAGCAAGCACGCACAGAATGAGGCGACTGTCACCGGAGCATTTTGTCATCTTGGGCAGGCATTTTGCCTCTTCATCCACCTACTTCTCTCATCCTGTGGGCAGTCTTAGTATCCCGTAGAGTGGTCCAGGCTGGGACAGAGATTTCAAGAATGGAAACCCAAGGCCTCAACCTGGCGCTACAACCCTCAGCAGAGCTTGGGGAACCAGGCTGCCAGGCAGGGGTGGGGTGGGTGGGTGGGATGTGGAGGGACAGGACCAGATCTTATGCCACTGCCGCGCAGCTCGGCCAGAAACGATTTTCATTGCGGGCTACTGCGTTTTCTGGACCTAGTCACTTCCCCTGCCATGAGGGAACAGTTCTGTGCTTGCAGCCTAGAGGAAAACGGGGCTATCCCACATCAATCTGGCTTCTGGATCCCTGAAAAAGCCTCCTCTGAGCCAGCAGACGGTGGGGACGAAAAGGACGGGTCACTTTTACTGCAGGGTACTCTAAGATTTACTTTCCCCCGCCTTGATACTGGCATTCAAGGGAATTTATACAGACCCCTTTTGGAAGCCAGAGGGTGCCATGCCGACACCACCGCTGAGTTTTGAGTATTGCTTTTTGGTTCCTTGGGCTTTGGATTAGCTGTCCTCCTCTTTGTCAGACCTTAGCTCAGCCCTCCAGGAGTCTTTTATCCGGCTCTGTTCTAAGCAGGTACCACGGTAGCAGCTGCTAAACTCCCAACCTCCCACTGCGGGAGCCAGGGTATCCTTGCTCAGGGCCCTTAGCGTTTTCTGTTCCAGGGTCTTACAATGGTAGCCTCACCAGGGCAAAAACTGCAGCTTGAATTCACTGTTGCCGGTGGACATCGGGGGTTCCCCCACCGCATACACACTGAGACCCAGGTTGATGGTGGTGGCTGCGCTGGTTTTGCTGATTCCCTGTGGCACGAATCTATGGAAATACCTGACTTACCTGGTCACTCCACATGCTTACAACAGCCTTCTGCTGCCTCGAAGAATCAGAGAAACCGGCGCTGTCCCTGGAGCCCTGGCAGCAGCCCCTGACCAGGCAGCTGCGCGGACCTAGAACCATCTACTCCAGCCTGCAGCTGCAACATCTGAACCAGCGTCTGTAGCACGCGCAGTACCCAGCCCTGCCCAGGAAGGCTCAGCGGGCAGCGCATCTTGGACTCACCCAAACCCAGGTAGGGCCAACCCCACCCCCGAGTGCAAAGCTTCCTAGTCCCTGGTTCCTGAGACCCCACAGAGGAGTCCCATGATTCTGCTGACATGGCGGCTCTCCATGGAATGCCCGCAGCAAGGGTTGGGGGCATGTACCAGAAGTGAATTGGGTCGGAGAAGAGGAGGGCACCCAGACCGGAAGTTGAGACTGAGGGACTTCCAGAACTGGCCGGCTGGAGCAAAGGTTCTCAGGACTCACTCTCTGTAGCTAGGTCCCTTTCCCATTCCCAACCTTTTTACAGACACTTCTCTTCTGTCCTCGTTTCTTCCCAAAGGCAAAGATCTGGTTTCAGAACAAATGCTGCTCCGAATACAAGAAGCTCCTGAAACAGAACTCCAAGGAGCAGGAAGAAGACTTCTCTGGGAGATCCCCCTCCCTGTCTCCCTGCTCTCCAAATCTTCCATCCATCTGGGATCTACTCAAGGCAGGCGCCCTGCCTACCAGGGGTCCCACAGTTCCTTCAGAGCCTGGTATCAGCATCATTCCCCCCCCACCCCCAGATGTGCTGCTTCGGCCTCAGATGATCTGAGTCTGGAGAAGGGCTGGTCAGGCTCCAGCCCTCCTGTCAAGCCCAGGACTAGCACACCTGCTTCCCTTCTGGGGGGAGAGGAAACCAGCTCCAGATGGATTTTCTCAAGACAAGAAGCGAAAGGAGAAGAAAGAACGGAGTGGAAGTCTGGGCTCTCCGAGCCAGAGAGCTAAATCAAAGGCTTTCGTCTTTGCAACTGTACCCAGTGCTGCCGTGGACCAGGCATCTCCCTCCAGTGGGACAAAGGCTTTAGAGAGAGCTTCGCTGGCTAGTGTTCAGACTGCTCCAGTCTCAATGACACCCCATCCCTAGTCAAATGACTGCAGCCCCACCACAGCCTAGGATCGAAGCCAGGGAGAAAACAAATATTATTTCTGGCCTGCACCTTGGGCCCTACCGGCCTATCCATGAACAAAAACGGGAAGTGGACACAGAGTCTCTGTTGTTGGCCACCATAAAGTCCCTGTTTCTCATCTACCGGTTATCAGTGGTGGTCAGCCTGTTACCTCCCTAACTGGAGGTGTGGTCCAATGGTAGAGTAAGTGCTTAACATGTAAGAGGTCCCAGCGCCAAAACAAAACTATGGAGTGCTGGCCTGTGGGCACTTTGTATTTCTCTCTTTTAAAGGGTCTTCTGTCCCACAACTACCCATTTTGAGTTGACAAGTCCTGGGCTTAATCATCCATCTAATTCAACAGGGATGTATTAAGAACATAGGCCCCTCCATCCTTGATCCTAACAAGTTCACCTGCACATATTCTTGGAAGCCGAGAAGGAGACATGGGACAAACATTTCCTGGGCCCATGCGGGGCATAGCTGCCACCAAATAATGGGGTAGGGTCAGCACGTCTGCTCCTCACAGTTGCCTCTATCCAAGAAACTGTCCGAATTCACCATTATTCTGTCCGCATCCCCAGGCACTTGCCATCTCTCAAATCACAAGCTTCAGAGATTAAAATGTGTACAAAAAACAAAACAAACCCCCTCAGAGCCCTGGGTGCCAGGCATGTTTGTCCCCTGGAATCATCCTGGTTGTTGCTGGTTGCTCATCTTTCCTCTGTCATCTGATACATCTTCCCCTTGACCAGAAGTCATAAACACGAGATTTTTTTTTTAATGATTTATTCTTTTTATTTTTATGTGCATTGGTGTTTCGCCTGCATGTATGTCTGTGTAAAGGTATGTGGGTGCTGGGAATTGAACCCGGGTCCTCTGGAAAAGCAGCTGGTACTCTTAACCACTGAACCACCTCTCCAGCCCAACACTGGATTCTTATTATGCCTCTGCCACTAGCCAGCTCTGTGGTTCTAGGGCTGGCATGTCATAACAGTGCCCATAGCATCACATGCAATGGGAAGACACTCCTACAGGGAATGGCCAAGGTCAGAGTGGTCTTTGCCAGCAGTTACCTCCTGTGCCAGCTGTGGAGGGGGTCGGGCACCTCACAGCCACCACGTTCTACCTTCAGGCCAGGCTCACCTTGGGAGAGGACTGAGCTCTCTGGAAGAAGTGAGCTGCTGGGGGGTGGAATGGATTCTGACTACAGAAAGGGGTTGGGGAGAAGAAATACTAGAAGGAACTGGGATTCTCCATCTAATACACACCTATGGATCTCCTGCTGGGTAGGTCCTAGGGATACCACTGTGACAGGGACAGATGCTTCAGGCTAGCATGTGGCTGAACAGATGACTGGAGGCAGTGTGACAAGAGGCACAGGAAAAGCAGGACAGAGGCCAGCGTGGGCTGATGAGGTTAGGGCTGGGTGAGAAGGCTGGTCAGCTCCCAGAGCATCAGGACCTGGCAGCACCATGATTCACTCTCCGCCACAGCTCCCACCACACTTCCAGCAAGGAAGGTGGGCTGAGGACGAGGTCAGTCATTCAGGGAATTCAGCCCAGAGTAGCCCCAGGGGCTGGGGAGGGGCCTCGGATCCCAGGCAAAAGGCTTCAAAGGCTAGCTTCCCTCCCTCCCACTGCCTGAACCTGTTCCCAATCACAGCAGACTGAGGGCACCAGTCCCTGGCTGAAAAGCCCAGTGGGGCACTTTCAGCTAACCCCAAGCTGGAAGGAAACTTTGCTTTGGGGTCATAGGGAGGACGAGGGTGGGGGTGGGGCATCAGTGGAAGTGTCTCACCTAGGGATGCCTACAAGCATCTTTGCCCCCACTGCTGGGCCAGTGGGCACACCCACTCCCCCAAAGACACACGGAAGATTTCCCCGTGGAAAGCAAACTCCAGATCACGGAGCAGTGCTGAGTGAGCATGCCCACTGGAAAGATCCTTTCCTTTCAAATGGTCCCCCTGGCCCTGAGACCCTGACTCCATTTCTCTAAGGGGGTGGCTGGCCCCAGATGGATGGGCTCCTCTGGGTCTTCTCTGAGGCCAAGGGCCCTGGGGGTAGCTGTTCCCTGCCATGCAGGCTACACACTTCTCTTTCCACAGAGCGAGATAAGATCTACCGCCCCATCTCGGAAAGCCTCCAAAGGCAGATTAATTGGACAGCCCAACACGAGTCGCATCGTTAAAACAACAGCCTGGGTTGTAAAGTTAAGTAGCAGTACTGTAATTGCTCTCTCGGTCAGCGACCAGCTGAGCCTGCGGCACCCCCCCCCCCCTTCTCTTACCCCCGTGTGCCCTTTCCAGGGAAAATGAGCCTCTTTTCCATTTGGGAGCTGGTCCACTTGCCTCGGACTTCTAGGTGGTGGTGCATCTGCCTCACCTCCACCTCTCCAGCCACCAGGGTTACTTACTGAAGGGAACCCCGTGGCTTCTTCCCAGGATGAAGCTCCTTTGGGGGACACTGGATCAACCAAGGAACGGGAAGACGGAAGGCAGCCTTTGGTCTCCAAGGAGTCCCAGCTTGCTTTGTGACTTTGGGTGAGTTTCTTAACCTCTCTGTGCTTTATTTCTTATCCCCTCAGACAAGAACGGTAATAGGATAGATAGGCTTTGCCGTGTGGCTCCGATGATGAAATGACATGGTGCCCGGAACACAGTGCACACTTTATAGATGACATTCACGGCTGCTGCTGCGATGGCAGGAGGGGACAGCCCACTCTGAGGGTGAGTTCCTAGAGCCATCTATTTACCTCTTGCTTAAGTAGACAGCCCTGCCTTCCCAGGGTAGGGAGGCAGGATGGGGTTGGACATACACCCCAGCACCTCTCAGCCACCACTGTCGGAAGGACTCAGGCAAGGTCCCCCACTCAGAATGGGCCGCGGCTTGCCCATCTAACATCAGCAGAACGGGCAGTGCGTCCGGGGTATGCTCTGTCACTTCCACGGTCTCAGCCCCAGGAAAGTGGCCTCCTTCTGGGTAGCTCACCCCCTCCCCCGACTCCCCTGTACTATTTTAAGGTATGGCCCCCTGTTCTCTCCCCAGACCAAATGAGATTCAATTAATTCAATTAAAGCAATTTTGGAAGCAGCTCCTGAAGGCTTTGGATGTGAGATAATTACCAGTAATTTGCTTCTGTGAAGAGGAAAAGGTTACGCAGGGTCTAGAGTGGAGAAAGAGGTAGCCCCCTCCTCACCAAATGCACCCAGATCGAGAAGGATTCCACACAGCAATCTTAGCTGCCCTCTCCCATTGGCCAAATTGCTTGCAGGTGGGAAGAGGGAGAATGTGGCCGTGGGAGGAGGGTGGGAAGACACTGGAGTGACAGGCTGCCCCTCCTCCACCCCGAGTCCGTGGTGCCTGTACGAGGTGGGGGTGGGGGGCTCCCCCTCCCCCTCCCCCTCCCCCACGACACGACCGGGCTTCGTGGCCCCAGCAGCTGATTACTCAGCCCCAGCCTCCCTGGATTTCGGATGCCTGGGCTTGCCTCTGGGATTGGATCCAGGGGCGATGGAATGCTATCCAGGTAGCTGAGGCCCGTGTAGAGGGAGCTTTGGAGATCAAGAACTTCCCTAGAATTTATGGGGGATATGGGTCAATGGGGCGGGAAGCACTGGAGGTGGGTAGCGACTACCTGTTCTCAAGTCTCACGAGATGCCCTCTCTGTCTCCTCCCACAACCTCTTCCCTCATACTCCAGCCCTTTCTGGTTCTGCCCGGTGTCCCATCAAAATCCCTTCCACTTTCTCGTTGGCAAATCTACTGTCCGCTTTCTGGCCCCGGGGCCACTAGTTTCTTCCTCCCCCCAACGCATATTACAGGTAGGTGTTCCTGTCCCCACCTCACTTTGCCTGGGATAGCCCTCTCCTGGCCAGGCCTCAGGTAGTCTGGAAGCTGAGGAGGGTAGGTAGGGCTGGTGCTGGAGGAAGCTAGAGTGTCCCATTCCTTGGGATCCCCTGTCCCAGGACACAATGCTTTAACAGTTAGGATGCCACAGAAAAAGTCGCTCATCTGGAAATGTCCCCCATGTACCCTCTTCTGCCTTTGCTTCTCTCATTCCCAGGAGTCGGTCTGTCGGCCCTTTGTTTCTCCCAGGGCACTCAGTGCACCCCTTCTCCAGCTGCCGGGCTGCTGGAGGTGGGGCCTGGGAGGAATTCCCTCAGTGAGCCAGCCCTTGATGGCCACTGCCTCTTCATGGTGGGCCAGCTCGGTGGGCGAGGGAAGCCTGAGTCTCTACCACCTCATGCCTCTGCCTCCCACGTCTGCCACCACCACCACCGTGCTCAGATCCAGAACAAATGGAGGAATACAAACACCTCCTCATTCCAGAGTTCATGTCAACAGGCCAGCCTCAGGACCCTAGCACAGAGGTAACTTGAAAGTGGAGACAAGATCTGTATAGTTCAAGGTCATCCTCGGCTACATAAAGTTCAAAGCCAGCCTGGGCTACATGACACCCTGTCAAGGAATAAGTAGGGAGGGGAGGGGGGTTTGCGGGGGAGTATGGAGAAAAAGAAAACTAAGAACGAGCCTGGTGTGATAGCATCTGCCTTTAATTCCAGCATTCTGGAGTCCCAGGCCTGCCAGAGCTACACAGGGCACCCTTCTCAAAAATAAATAATAAAGAAATAAATGTACATCTAAAAAGAAGAAAAGAAATCTGCAGTTTCTCTCCGCCTCATTTCTCACCACCCCACCCACCCTCTCTGGGTGCAACGTGTGCAGGAACACAGATCTCTTTATTTCGCTCCTCTGGCTTTTCTCTTTACCCATCCCTTTCCCTGGCTAATGTTTTCTAAACATGTTTCCCTAGGTGCTGCTGGGGAGGGAGGCTGAATGGCCACAGAAATCCCAAAGTTGATGATTTCACTTTCTCTGCTCATGGAAGCCTTGCCTGCTTCATTCTCCAAGCTCTGGCTAGAACCCCCGTGCCCAGCTCCTCCTGGCACACCCCTTGGCTCCCAGACATGCCCACAGCATCTGGTACTGCGGCTCATAGGCCATTTACGGGTGAGGACTTTCCTCCGGACTTCTCCATGGATCCTTCTTTTCCCTGCTCTGACACTGGCTTCAGCCCGAAGGAGGGACCCAGGGACCCAGTGTCCCTGGCTGGTAAAGAAGGCTCCAGGCTTGGAGGCCTGTGTTCGCTACTGCTTTCTGGGTGACCTGGACAAGTTACACACTCTCAGAGACTCGCATGACTCCCTCTTAGCTAGGGGTGGGTGGCGTTACCATCACTTTCCCTCAAGGCTAGATTTTCTAAGGCAGACCTCAGAGTCTCCCATGAGACTGACAGCTCTCCAGGAATACAGCTCTGCTTCCTTGAATCAGGTAGGATGCATTCTGCAGCTTCTTGCGACCTCACGGTAGGCTGGACATGGAGCTGCTGACCCCCTGAGTCACGGAGCCAGGTCCGGCCAGGCCAGAAAGGGTAAAGAGTGGACCCCGTGGAGGATGGCAGCTTTTCTGATTTGTCTCTTTCTGGTGCCGATCCTCAGCTTCTCCCAAACGGAGAGGAATGCGTTCACTTCCAGGGAAGGGTGCTGCAGATTCTACACAGGACGAGTCCCCATCTCGACGGCTCCCTTTCAGAGCTCAGCCGAGGCCTTAGGAAGGAGCTTGCCATTGCCCAGAAGGAAACTGTGCTGTCTGTGGCCCCCATCGGCAAGCCCATGACTAAAACACAGGGCAAATGATTAGGTCAAGTGTGCTACCCTGGTCTCTTTCTCGGTCCTGCTTCACACAAAGGGAGGCGAGATGATTTGCGTGCTCCCCCCGAGACTGAGGTTGCCAGAGATCACAGTGAGGCTCCTGGCTCTACTATTTACCCGTCTCCCAACCCTGACGTTCCCTTTATGAGAAGGGGCTGAGCGCCATGGGGTGGGCAGAGGCCAGAACCTGGATGGGCAGCTAGGATTCTCGTCCCTCTCCTTCCCACCAGCAAGGCCTACACCGCCATGGCCCCGTTCCTCCCTCTGGACAGAGGAGCCGCTCTTGGTCTCTGCAAGCTGGGGCCTGCTGTAGACGACTCCTCCCAGGCCTGGAGCTGTCGGGAATTCTTTGCTCCAACAGATCCTCAGGGAAGCCAGACTGCACGAGGCTCCTCTGCCTCACTCAGGTCACAGCTCCTGAGCCCGGGGGATCAGCTGGCCCCACCGATGAAGGCCTTCCACCCCTGTGACCCTAGGCCTTTGTCTCACCTCCCTCAAGGCTTGTGCCTCCTTCCCCAAACCTGGAAATCTGCCTTAAGACTCAACCCTGGGCCCTTCCAGCCTTTGGCCAGTCCATCTGGAAAATAAGAAATAAACCCCCTGCACTGCTAAGGAAATTTACCTTCTCTCCTAGACAGAATTTATCATTTGGTCCTCTAGAGTGCAGATGCTCAGCCGAGAGGCCCGGGGTCTTTATCCCTCTGGGTCTTTATTTCCCCTTCTCTCTGCATCAGGGCTAATGAGCAAAACGATACATCCAGGAGCCAGGGGTTTGGTTCAGTTGGTAGAGCATTTCCTTTCTTCCTTTTGTCCATCCTTCCATCCTTCCATCCTTCCTTCCTTCCCTTCTTTTTTCAAGACAGAGTTTCTTGGTGTAATAGCTTGGGCTGTCCTGGAACTGGCTTTGTAGACCAGGCTGGCCTCGAACTCACAGAGCTCTGCCTGTCTCTGCCTCCTGAGTGTTGGGATTGAAGGTGTGCAAAGACACCTCTTGCTTTCTTATACAACCCTGAACCACCTGCCCAGGGGACTGGATTTCCCATATCAACCATAAATCAAGGGACTGGCCCACAGACAGGCCCACAGGCCAGTCTGACGAAGGCAGTTCCTCAGTTGAGGTTCCCTCTTCCCAGTGACTCTAGTTGTGACAAATACTAACCAGCACAAGGGTACACTTGCACCCTGGGAACCCAAAAGCATTAGAAGCTAGGTTCCTGAGTTTAAGTCCACCTCCATAACCTTGAACCCCACCTAGAAACTGACAATGATAACATGTGCTTCATGAGGTTATCGTGGGACTCAGGCTGGGTTTAACTCAGGAGTGGGCACCTGCTTAGCATGTGAGGCCCCTGGATTCCATTCCCAGCTCTCACAAGAAAGTGTGTGTGTGTGGGGGGGGGTAGGATTAAATAAAAACACAAAACTGGACTGGTGGGGTGGCTCAGTGTGTAAGGTCACCTGCCACTACCATACCTGACAACCTGAGTTCAACCCCAGGACCCACATGGCAGAAGAAAAGCAGCTCCTGAATGCTGTCCTCTGACCTCAGTGTCGTCCTCTGACCTCCCGAGTGTGAGCTCGCACAGTGAATACACTCAATACAAATAGTGTTTGAAAACTCCACAGAGTGCAGCGCTGTGGTGACCGCCGAGCAAGAGAACCTTGTCGTCAGAGTCTCAGCCAGGCCCCTGCGCCTCTGCCGGTCTCTGCTCCAGAGCCTGCCTGTGGGGGGGTCCGCTTCGAGCAAAGCCTGGGTGTGAGCAGGATGTGAGCAGTCTCCCTCAGACTTCCAGCAGCGTGTGTGGGTGAGTGAGTGTGAACTGCTCTGTGGTGAGGGGAGGCAGTCACACAGGAGGTGGCTAAGGGGAAGGTCCTGCTGTGCTTCCAGGACAGCCCACTGGGCCTGAGGAGGATGGCTTCCAGAGAGGTGAGGTCCAGCCTGAAGGTCACAGCTAACACCGAGGCAAGTGAGGCCTCTGATTTCTTTTATTTATTTATTTATTTATTTATTTATTTATTTATTTATTTATTTGGTTTTTTTCAAAACAGGGTTTCTCTGTATAACAGTCCTGGCTGCCCTGGAACTTGCTTTGTAGACCAGGCTGGGCTCGAACTCACAGAGATCTGTCTGTCTCTGCCTTCCAAGTGCTGGGATTAAAGGTGTGCACCACCATCATCTATCTGGTTTTTTGTTTTAAATTATTTTGTTTTGGGACAGAGTCTTCATGTCCAGGCTACTCTCAAACTCACAACCCTCCTACATTTTCCTGAGTGTTGAGATTGCAGGTATGTGCCACCATGTCAGCCCGACTTCTTCATTCATGAAACACCCCCTACCTCCAGCCCCAGAACACTTCCATCAGGCGTGGGAGAAGGGGAGAACAACTGTTTACTTTGGTATTTGACTGACATCTAGAAATTCCTGGAACTCTACAGAATTGAACACACACACACTCACACACACACATATACACTCTCACACACTCTCTCACACACATATACTCACACACACTCCCTCTCACACACACACTCACACACACACATACACTCACACTCTCACACACACATTCACACACACATACCCCTCCTAAGATTAGGAGACACACTATGGTGGCTAAATACAGCATAAATATAAGGCCTCAATGACAGTCCTCTGGTGTGGCAGTGAAAGAGGACAGTTTTCCCCTTATAAGGGAAATGTAAAACAACAGGCAGCTGTCAGGGACACCCTTGGCTCCTCCCATTGTCCTTTCTGCTGGTCCCAGGATAAGCTCTGTTCTAAGTGACTGCCCTTTCACAAAAGCTGAAGCAGGGCAGATTTACATCCAAATCAATAAAGCACTTTTACCATAGAAGGAAGAATTCTTTTTAGAACTTGTGCTTACTACGTCTGTGCATGAGTGTGTGTGTGTGTGTGTGTGTGAGTGTGTGTGTGTGTGTGTGTGTGTGTGTGTGTGTATGAGCATGCATGCATCCATGAGTGGTGTGTGGTGTGTGTGGTGTGGTGTGGTGTGTGTGTGTGTGTGTGTGTGTGTGTGTGTGTGCATACATGCATGCATCCATGAGTGGTGTGTGTGGTGTGGTGTGTGTGTGTGTGTGCATGCATTCATGAGTGGTGTGTGTGTGTGTGAGTGTGTGTGTGTGTGCATGCATGCATTAATGAGTGGTGTGTGTGTGTGAGTGTGTGTGTGTGTGTGTGTGTGTATGAGCATGCATGCATCCATGAGTGGTGTGGTGTGTGTGTGTGTGTGTGTGTGTGTGTGTGTGTGTGTGTGGTGTTTGCAGGCACAAGTCTGCTACAATTTTTTGGTAGCTGGTTCTCTCTATCCCTCATGTTTCTGCTGTGCGGCATACTCCAGGCTCACTGGCCTAGGGCCTTCGGACTTTCTGGGGCTATTCCGTTTCTGCCTCCCACCTCACTGTAGGCATGCTTGAATTACAGATATACACCCATCGTTGTATCATTGTATCAGGCTTTCTTTTTTAAACATTGATTAGTTTCAGGAGCCAAACTCAGGTCCTCCAGCTTGTGTGGCAAGCATGTTTATCCACCACGTCATCTCACCAGCCACATAAAGAAGAATTCTACAGGAGACCACCTCCCACAGACACGGAAGGCCCACCTTCAAACATCCATTGGGGGTCCTAAGACCTCCCTCGGGTCAGCAGGGGTGTCTGAACTGCCCACAGATGATTTAATAGAAAACTAGCAACAGTGTGGGCTCTCATCATGGTGCCAGGCCCTTCTCACGCATGGGCAGTCCATTTCAGTTCTTCAGCAGTCCTAAAAGGGAGAGATGATTAGCTTCATTTTATAGGCGAGTGAAAGCAAGGCTCAGAGAGGGCAAGTGACCGACCTGAGGTCACACAGCCTCAGGTATTTCATCTGTAAGATGGGATCATAATAGCACTGGCCTTGCCAGGTAGTTATCAGGATTTGATAAGACGGGGCTCGGGAAAGCTCTTGGTACGGAAGCTGTGTGCCTGGCACACAGTAGGCCCTCAGCGAGCACCTTCCTGGCCCAGAACTTTGGAGCAATTTCTTCTGCTCCCTTCCTACCGGCCTGTCCCCTCAGGCCTACACACTCCTCCAGCTGCCCCTACCCCCTGCACTGCCGATGCCTCATCCTTCCCTCTTCTCCTGAGCTCAGGGCACAACTGACTGGCCCCAGGGGTGGGTGTGGGACCGTGCCACACGCGTCGTCGCATGACGTGGCTGGGCGCCCTCCGTGTGGTGCACAAGGAAGGGAGCGCTGCTGCTGTTTGCCAGGTGCGAGGTGAACTGCCTGGGGGGGGGGGGAGGGGGAGGGGGAGGGGACGCCCCTCCCTCCCGGCAGCTGATCCTCCAGGGTGTGGAGCCTGATGCTTACTCAGCAAACACTACCGGTCCTGCACTGATTCGTCCTGGGAGACAACCCAGGAATTTGGGCCCACAGGCCCCACCTCCTCTTGGCTCCCCTTCTCCGGCTTCCCCCTTCCGGGGGGGGCCCCCAGCTCCTCCTCACCTTGAGCAGAGAACAGCCCCTTCCCTAGTGCCTCCTGGGCCTCAGCATCCTAGGACTCTCCTGGGGTTCATCGGGTCAATATTCTGATCGTGCACCCCCAGGCACCACTCTCCAGCCTTTTGGCTGCCTGAAGAGAGCTCTGGATGGGGAACGGGGCACGGGGGACAGGGGGCGGGGGGCGGAGCTCTTGGTTCTGCAGTCAGTCCAGATGTAGCCTGCCTGGTACAGGTGCAGGGGCCCCAGCACCCACAGCTTTCTCTGCCTCTCTTTTTCTGTGTGACCTTGGGTAAGTAGCACAGCCTCTCTGTGCCCACTTGCTGATGATTAGAGGGCGCAGTCGCAGTCTGTTCCTCAGTTACGCCAGGACGGTGAGGGTGAGCTCAACCTCCCTCCACTCATCTCCACAACCCCAACCCCAACCGCCTGCCTAGCGGGAGGCGATCGTTACTGCCCCCACCCAATCGGGCAGCCCCTCAGTTGATGCTGAGAGCGGGCCTGTGTGAGGGTCCCCGGAGGACCCTCTCCGCCTCTGTGTGTGCTTCATCCCCCCAGGCTCACAGAGCATTCTGATACTCCAGCTGCACAAGACACCTCCCGGGCTGGGGCGAGGTGCCCAAGGCCCTGCCCTGGGGTCTGCCCACTGGGTTTCTCTCCCCGGCTCTGTCCCTGGAGATGTACGGAGGGGGCATTCCCCAGGCTTCGCTCCTTCCAGGCCGGCAACTCTCCCCAGGGTGGACAAAAACATGGCACAGCTCACACCTGTGCTCTGAACGGGGAGGGAGCGCTGGAGCGGCCATGCTGGCCCTCTCGGAGCTGAGCAAGGAGAGGCTTGGACGGAAGCTCTGACCTGGAGTGAGAAGCATGTCTGGAAGGACAAAGGATAGAAACTGACTAGGGAGGTGAAGCTCCAGTGGGGGGCTTCTGGGAGAGGAGGTGGCGGCTCCCAGGAGGAAGGCTTGCCTCCTCCTCGTCCTCAACTTCTTGACCCACACAGCTCCCCCAGCCCCCCACTTTCTCCTCCGGCTCCTCCACCAGAGCCCTGCTCACCATCCTCTGCCCTCCTGCTCTGGGCTCACAGAGGAAACTCATTTCCAAGCACTTTTTGGCCTCTAAGCCTACCCGTCTCGGGCCATGGGGTGCTGGAAACAGCTTATTACGGTGATTAACGCTGCAATTAGAGCTGGGAAAACAGAGGCCGTGTGCTCTATGCTCGCTGCCTGGAGTGTCTCTCGCCCTCCCCCAGTCTGCTCTCCCCTTCCTCTCCAGTCCACCCTGGGCTAAGTAATCCGACCAGGGCCCTCAGATAGGAGCTGGGGAGCAGGCTCCTTGCTCCACTGCCCGGAATCGCCCCATTTCACTCATAGGGTGCCAGTCTGGATGGTTTTTTTTTTTTTTTTTTTTTTTTTTTTTTGCAGGAGCAGGAAGTAAATTGTGGTGGTTGTAGGCTGCCATGGGAATGGTGCATGGAGGCTGAATTGGACTCTTTTTTGGTTTGTTTGTTTGTTTTTTGTTTTTTGAGACAGGGTTTCTCTGTGTAGTTTTGGTGCCTGTCCTGGATCTCGTTCGGTAGACCAGGCTGGCCTCGAACTCAGAGATCCGCCTGGCTCTGCCTCCCAAGTGCTGGGATTAAAGGTGTGCGCCACCACTGCCTGGCTGAATTGGACTCTCTAAGATCTCCCAGCACCTAGCACCTCCTCAGGGACAGGGCTATGACAGTCCTTCTCATCCACTTCCCTAAGAGTTGTCTCCTCCACCCAGAGGGACAGGGCCTTTCCTTCTCCAAGTTCAAGGTATCGGGGCAGCTATTGACCTACCAGAGAGGCTGGGAACAGCCAGAATACTGCGTTATATGAACTCAGCATCCAGGAAGGATCCAGGGATCTTCTGAGCCTGGTCCTTTCCTCCTGGGCTCTAGCCTGACATCACTCAGTCTTCTGCTTCTCTCCTAGCCTTTGTTCCTTTCTATCTGTTGGGGGAGATGGGGTCCTGGGGGGGGTGTTGTGCAAGCCCAGGTCTGTGCAGGGAGGGCATGTGCCTAATCATTGTTCAAACTACCCCTCTCTGATGCAGCCTTTCCAGGTTCGTTTTCCTTCTGCCCCAGCTTCCCAGCTGACTGTGGGCCTTGGAGGCCTTCATCTGCTTCTGGCCCTGGAGCTCTCACTGAGCTCAGGGCCCGAGGTCCTCCCACAGGCTGTCCCTGCCATACAGCCCGGGAAACAGGCTGGAGGTTCAGCCAGTGCGGCAACGTGGAGATGGCCAGTCCGCCAATGCTGTGAGTGAGGTTAGGTCCAATGCTGAGTGGAGAGCCTGGCTGAGTCGCCGAGTTGCCAGCAGCCACTTCCATCACGAAGCAGGTTGAGCGAGTGCTGGGTACCTTGTTAAGCATTTTACTCAGGTTATGCCACTTAATCTCCCCCCCCCCCAGCTCTGTCGGTTGGTAGGATCATCCCTATATTACCGGTGAGGAGACCTAAGTTCAGAAAGGTTAAGTGACTTGGCCAGGGCCACACAACCAGTAAAGTCACGAAGGTTGGATCTGAAAGACTCCAGAGTGCACATTCCTGACCACAATGTTAAGCTTTTCTTAGGGCTTGCCCAGAGGAAGAAGCTGGCCCTCCCTCCCCTCAGATCTCTCTGGGAAGAAGCCTGCTGTAGGGCAGATCACGGGGACAGGCAGGTGGAGCTGCGGTGACTCCAGCTTTCTGACTCTGCCAGGGTTTTGCCATTGACTGAAACAGAAAGTCCGTCCAGAGGACGCAGTCTCTGTGCAGACCTGGGTTCAAATCCCAGCTCTGTCTTAGATTTGCTGGGTGACCTCTTTAGCCTCGACTTTCATTCTCTCTTTTGTTTTTTGTTTTTCCGAGACAGGGTTTCTCTGTGTAGGCCTGGCTGTCCTGGAATCCACTCTGTAGACCAGGCTGGCCTCGAACTCAGACATCCCCTGCCTCTGCTGGGATTAAAGGCATGTGCCACCACACTGCTGGGCTCACTGTCTCCCTCCCCACCTCCCTTTTTTGTTTGTTTGTTTGAGGCAGGTTCTCACTATGTAGCTCAAAATAGCCTTGAGTTCATTATGTAGTTCAGGCTGGCCTTGAATACACTGTTTAGTCCAGGCTGACCCTAAATCCTCAAATCTCCTGTTGCAGTCTCCAGATCTCTGGGATTACAGACCTGAACCACCATGTCCAGCTTCTCCTCTTCCTTCCCCTCCTCCTCTTCTTTTTTGGTACTAGGTATTGGATCCAAGCCTTCATGTATGCTAAGCATAAACTCTACTACTGCTGGGGCCTCAGTTTTCCCATCTGAAAAAATGGGTACTATCCCGCTCACCTGCCAAACTGTCATTCACCAGGTAGTTTACCAGACGCCACCTGTTATATAATATTAAGATTTGGAAAGCAGTGATCCTCAGGCAGACTGGGGTTTCCTAGTCTGCCCCTTCTTCCCTGAAGATTGTCCGGAGACGATGTGTGTGTGTAGTCAAGCAGTACCTGGAGGAAGGTGGGCTCTGTAGTCCCACCTTGGCCTGCTGCCAGGTCCCTCCCCCAAACTCTTGTCCCCACGGGGCTCTTCATCGGGGTGGGTGAAGGGCAAGCTGACCCCTGGCCTAGAGGTGAGGAGAGGAAGAAGGGGAGGTCGGGGTGGGGCTGACCCCACGGGAGGTCACCTGGGCAGTTAATCCAGCCTGACAGAGCTGGGATGAGCTGGGAGGAATTAGGCCCTTACAACATCCTTTCATCTGTCACCGCCTGCCTGCCCGCCCAGCCTCCCTCCTTCCTTCCTCTCTCTGCCCTTTTCTCCTCTCTCCCTCCCTTTGCTGGCAGCCCAGCCCTAATAAAATGCAGTGTCTCCAGCGAGTCTGCCCGGCTGCCGCCTCGCCGCTCCTGCCTGCACGCAGCCCTCAAACCAAAGGCTCAGCGCAGCCCCGCCTGGCAGCTGCCAGCTTAACCCTTGCCAGTCCAAGCCAGTCACATGGGCGTGGCCTCCTCCCAGGCTGGCTGGCAGGGTGGGTGAAGCCCACTTGGAGAGGTGCAGGCCAGGGTAGGGGCCGAGGTCCTGTCCTGGGGACAGGGCTCCTGTGTGGCGTGCACTGGGAGCCAGGCTCGTTCTCTGTCTTCTCATCTGTCTCAGGCCCATCCTCCCCCCAGAGACGCCAGCTGACAGGACACTAAGACCAGGCGGTGGTTCCAGGCTGAGCTGGGTCACAGTGGCTGCTGGGTGGTGTCCTGACTTTCTAAACAAGAATGCTTCTGTGCATGTGTGTCTCAGGATAGGGGAAGCTGACTGTATTCTGCATTTGTGTACTGGGGGCCCAAGCTGTCTTTGTTATATTAGTTTGATGTCACCTGTCTCAGGGGTGGGGTGTGTGTGTGTGTGTGTGTGTGTGTGTGTGTGTGTGTGCGTGCGTGCGTGTGTGTGTGTGTGTGTGTGTGTGTGTGTGTGTAAGGGGTGTCATTTTCCTTAACAGGGATGATTTTCTTCAAGTGGGACTTCGTATGTGTGACAAGAGGTATCACTATCTGTCTATCAGATAGGAAGCTGCATAGTGTGGTCGTGCATCTATGCCATCTCCTGGTACACACACACACACACACACACACACACACACACACACACACACACACTCATCCTCCTCTCAGAAGCCTTGGAGTTGGGATCTGGAAGAAGGGGTCAGCATTTCCAGCACTGGCAGTCAGTGACAGCATCTAGAAGACTCCGAGCTAGGGCCACACCCTTCCCAAGAAGGCAAACACGGACCCCCTCCCCCTGTCTCATGCTTCCCCACCCCAGTCTGAGGTCCCACCAGCTGCAGAAGAATCCCTCCAGTCCTGTCGGCCAGTCCCACGCTCACCCACGCTAAAAGGGATAGACAGGTGGGTGAGGGGCTGGGAGTGCCTGGGCGTGGAGGCAGGGGGTTTTACACGCATGTGCAAGCATGTCTATGTGTGAGCTCAAGATCAAAGAGCAGCCCCGAGGTGACCTGGCAACCGCGGCAGTGGTGGCAGAGAGGACAGCTGGCAGACAGAGAACGCCAAGCCACCAAGCGGAGTGGAGTCAGGGAGGCCTGGGTGGGAGCCTCCTACTCAGGCCTGCTCACGATGTGGGCAGCCACAGGGTCAGGAGCACCTGCCCCCTCCCCCCAGCTGAGCATCTTCTAGAAACTCGGAGGTCCCACACACACACTTAACACATCCCACAACCCCAGGCCTCCGGTCAGAGCTGCCTGCCACTAGTCTCCAGTTCAAAGAGCACTGTGGTTATTTTCTTCTTCTTCTTTTTTTTTTTTATTAACATTATATATAAAGACTGGTCCAGTACGGAAGCAGAAATGAGAAGGCTGGGGAGGGGTGGGAGCTGGCTTCATTCCTGTCCCCTTGGGGTGGGACTCGGAGACCCACCCCATCTCTCCTTACTCCTGCACCTCCCACGAAACCCGAATCCAGCAGGAGCTCACATCCCTCTTTCGGCTGGCAACACACAGGGAGATTGGTCCAGGAGGACCAGGGTCACATAAATAGGAAACCACAAGGGAGGAGGCTGCTTCTCTTGGTTGCTCTTAAAAAAAAAAACAAAAAGAAAAAAACAACAAAAAAAAACCATACTATATATAACTACAGTCTTTTACCTTTCCTTTTCTTCGATGTCCTACCACATCAGGGGCAGAGGAAAGTTAGCTTTGGGGGGACGCCTGGGCCAGGGAGAGGCATTGGTACCAGCCCTCCAAGCAGCCAGCCTCACCCCTAAGGCACTGAGTCCTAGGCCTCCTCTGGTCTCCTGGTCCTCACTGGCATCCTGCAGCTGGATGGAAGCAATCCATTTCCAAAGCTGCCCGTGGAGCGGGCGGGTGTTTGGGGATTCGTCTTGCTTGGTATATCTCTGCAGAGAGTTGGGGTTTGACCCCCCCCTCCCAGACTGCCAACTTACTGGGAGAAAAGGAAGGGGTGAAGGGAGGCAGGGAAGGCAGAGCAGAGCTGCCCGCCATGAGATGAGTGGGATTTGGTCCTAACTGGTAACAATGCCCTTTGTCGTCCTGTGTTTCAACAGCTTTTAAAACTAGAGTTGTGCAAAGTCCTACACGTGGAAGAAGAAAATGGGGTCCTTAGGAAAACACACAGTGGCCCTTCTCCCCAGGGGAGGGGCGGAGAGACGGCTCCTTTGATTCTTCCCTGGATATCAAAAGGTTCCCTCATTTGGGGGAGTTTTCTTTGGTTTTAACCCTCAAAGCTTAAATGAGGGCGGGAGAGCGGAGAGTGCTAGATCAGGCCCCCACCTTGAGGATCAGCCATGATGTGATGTCCAATGTCTTTCAAAGACTGGCTCAAAGCGTGTGGTGGAGGGCCTCGGTGGCTTAGGTCTGGCAGTGCTGGAATCCATGGCGCCTGGTGCCCCCCGCGCAGGCTGGACCTGCAGATACTCCGGCTCTCCCCGTTTTGGAGATCTCAGACTATGTTTGAAAGGCTGGAAGGCGATGAGCCATCTAGAAGGCAATCCAGGTTCCTGGAGCAGAGAGCATGCGCTGTCCCCACTGGAGTGAAATGCCTCAACAGCTGGAGGGCACCCCAGTCTAAGCAGGGGGAAGGAGGTTGGTTTTGGGGGGGGCATCCTTGGTCCATGCATATCTCATCTGGAGGTTCTTGGGTCCCTGGAAGAAGGGACAAGGGAGGGGGGAGGGGATCTTTCCCCTGTGCCCCTTGATGATTCCTGAGTGTCGCTAGGATAGGGCACCTTCTGCCTGGTCCTGGGGGTCCTTCGTTGGGGGGCGCGCAGGCCAGGTGGGTGCTCAGTACACAGCCCCAGGGTTAGGCGGGGGCCCCGGGGAGGCATGGTGCAGGGTCGCCGGCTGAGGTGGCTGCTGCTGTAAGTGGGGTCCGCTGAGGTTCTGTGCGTGGTACCAGGAGTTGGTGGGGTCTTCCAGGTAGTTGGGGGAGGCACTGTATGGGAGCGGCGGGGGCAGCTGGTTGCGGGCGGGGGCTGGAGTGGAGTGGGAAGACGTGTCCCAGAGGGCCGGGGACGGCGGCGAGTTGCAGGCCATGGAGTCGCTGTTGTTCGGACTGTGCTCCAGGGGCACCTCTCCGTTCTTGTAGAGCTTTTTGAACTTGGAGCGGCGGTTCTGGAACCAGATTTTCACCTGGACAGAATAAGAAAAGAGCAAGTACTTAGCCTCTCTGGGGTGCCAAAGGGAACCCCACAGGGAGCCCAGCCTGGAGAAGGCAAGAGCAGTACCCAGCCTCTCGGGGAAACCAGGCAAATACCCCAGGACCTCCCCTAGCCAGCCAGCATCTTTCTGGAAAAGAACCGCGGCTTGGAACGTTCTACCGGTCCGGTTCGCCCCTTCTTCGGAAGTACGACCTTAAGCAGGTTACTTAACCTCTCTGGCCTCACCTCCCTCTCATTGCAAAATGGGGACCATGACAACACTATCACCTATCTCAAAGGGCCACTGTAAGGCTCAAGAAAGTTAAGACATATAGCAAACTTAAATGGTCTACTCTACGGCAAGCCCTGAACAAAAAGGCACCCTAAAGCTGGACCCGGGGAGTCTGTGGGCAGATTTTGCCCACATCAGAAGCCTGAAGCCGAGGTTCACAGATACACAGGGACAAACACACACCCACACAGGTATCTCCATACTCGGCAACATACCCACTCACAGCCCCACACAGCCTGTGTAGCTATAAATGCACGCAGATGCACCCAGATAAGCACCCCAACATGCACACCCCCATTCACATACAGGCATGAAGGGTTCTTGGGTTCTGACTGGGTATTGGAGGTGACCCAGGGACCCAGGAGCAAGTGAATTAGAGTCCCCAGATTTCCCTTGGGGTAATCTCCCCTTCCCCCTGCTTCTCTCCACCCCATGACTGGTACAAACAATGAATCAGCTCTTCACCAGGTGACCCAGATTCCCGATGGACCAGGCCCCACGCAGCAGCCCAGCCGCAACCGAGGGAGGCTAGTCTGTCAACACCTGTAGAGAGCCGGGCACCCAACATTCCTCCCCAGAGCAGGGAGACTTCTTGGTGTTTAGGGACAGGTAAAGGGGTGGGGGGGTGGGGGGTAGACTTTCTGACTCTATGGCCTTTTGGTGGAGAACCTCTCGGCTTGACTTTTGGCAGAGGCATTTGGGTGGGAAGCAGGACCACGTTTTTATACAAGCATACATTTTAATGTATGAGCTAACTGGTGCTCCACAGATACTTGCCTTCTGTTTGCAAAATGACCCTTAAAGGATCCCCCCTTCACTCCTTATGTGAGTATTCCCTGGCATGTCGCCTGTGTGCCCTACGCGCACATACTTAGTCTGGGAGAGAGACGCGTCCTGTAACATTGCTGAGGGCCTTGGGAGCTGGGAGTTCTGGGGGGCAGGGGAGGACATCCCTCTGGGACAGACATACCCAGTTGCATAAGTTCACAGAGATGCACACTGCACCCGTCTACACTCGCTAATGTAAACCTTTCTGTCAAAGCTGAGACTCCTCACTCAACCCACAGGCAGGAGTTCCTGCAATCTGCTGGGGGCAGGGGTTTGGGGGTGTGCTTAAATGGCCAGCTAGGCTCATAGGTACCTAGGGAATCCCCGGTCCCTCAGGCTCCCATCTGCCCCCAGGGACCCTTGAGCATTCAGTGCTCACCTGTGTTTGCGTGAGGCCCAGCTGTGCCGCTAACTCGGCGCGCTCAGGCAAGGCCAGATACTGGGCTTTCTGGAACCGGCGCTGCAGGGCAGCCAGCTGGTAACTGGAGTAGATGGTGCGCGGCTTTCGGACCTTCTTGGGTTTGCCGTTCACCATGCGCACCTCGGCTTCTGGTTCCTCTTTCACCGACACTGCAAGGGGGGGGGGATGCACCAGTTTAGCTTCGGCCTGCGACCCCTGCGCTCTCCGAGACCCCCCGCTGTCGGACGCCGCACCCTCCGGCCCACTGATCTCCCCTGGACTTCTTTGGAGCGTTGTGCCGCCCGCGCCCAGGGAGGGAACCGCGGCGACCGAGCCGGACCGGCGGCCGCCCACGACGCGGCGCTCCCAGCTCCGCACCCCGGCCCCGGAGCGCCAGCCCCGGCGCCAGGAACCGACTGGGCGAGGACCGCGCGGCTTCGCTCGCTCGCGACGCCTTCCCGGCTCAGCCCCTCGTCTGCGGACCTTCCTCTAGTGACCCACCTAGCTGGCGGTGGCGTCTCCCACACCTTCTAGTCCTCCCATCCCCTTTTAATAAGCTTCCTAGTTCAGGATAATTTGTTTCAGAAAAATTGCAAGGATAGGACAGGCGTTCTTTCTGTTTTCTTTTTCTTCCTCCCTCTCCCTCCTTCCTTCCTTTCTCTTCCTTTTCTTTCTCTTTCTTCCTCCCCTTCCTTTTCTTCCTTTCCTCTGTTGCTTTCTTCCGTGCTTGTCCTGACGGTCCTCCCTACATTTCTTTCTGTCTGTCCCCACCTCTCTCCGCATCTCTACTGCTCGGTCTCTCCTTCCTCCATTTCTGTGACTTCTTTGGGTCTTTCTCCACGTGCCCTTCGCTACTCCGAGTCTCCCCAGACGGCGTCCTGAGGAAGGGTCTCGGGGCCTCTCAAGCCCTCAAGCTACCGCAGGCTGCCGACTCAAGTGCCCCCATGATCGAAGCTTCCCCCGATCACCCAGAGCGCGCTCTCTGTGGCCCCAGCTGCCCCAGAATCTCCAGGAGACCGCGCGGCGCACAGTGCCCCCACACAGCGTCGCCCATCCTCTCTGGGGGTCATCTAACTCATCTCCTTCAATTCTTCTATTTCTTAGCCCCCACGTTTCCCTAGATTTCAGCTCCCATTCCCAGACTTCCTCTCCCTCGGGAACCTTCTAGTGCCTGGCACCCTCTCCGCAACCCCGGCGTCCTCACCTGGGTCCTGGGCAGGCAGCGGCTGCTCCCGGTACGCTCCATACTGCCTGTAGGAGCCCCCGTAGGTATATTCCGACTTGGGCGAGTAAGCTCCGGTGCCGGCGAGCCCATTGAGATTGAACTGGTGGTGGTAGGTGTAGGGGTTCACCGTCTGGCCGTAGGGCTGGCCCGAGTAGTAGTCATGCTGGGGAGCGCTGTAATAGCCCAGGTCAGTGACGGAAGACTCGGGCAGGGTAGGCGAGTCCTTGGAGCCCGCATGGCAGCTAAGCGAGCTGGAGATGTCGGTGAGGATGCTGCTGAGCTTGCGATCGAAGGAGCCGCTCATGCTGGCGGGCGCCGCGGCTCCCCGGGCCTCCTCCGAGCAGCGCGGAAGCGGGCGGACAGGAGCGCCGGGTAGGCGGAGGAGCCCAGGTGGGATGTGTGTCCAGAGGGCGAGGGCAGGGCCTGGTCGCGTCTGGGGGAGGGGGTGGCCGAAGGGCGCTTAGACCATCGCCGGTCGTCGCTCGGTCGCTGCGTGCCTCTCTCCGCGTCCCAAGCCACAGTCAAATGCTGCCAGCTCCGCCCGGCCAGCCGGTTATAGACTCAATGTTGAGTCGGAGAGGGAGGCTCCTGCGCGCTGATTGGCTGCAAGTCTTGCCTTCGAGGCAAAACATGCTCGCGCTTTCTCACTGGCTCCCCCAACCCTCTTTGTTGTTACCTCAAATGCACACACACACACACACACACACACACACACACACACACACACACACACACACCACCGACACCACCACCTCGTTCCTCCTGTGTTCAAGCCCAGATAAATCCTCTGAAGCAGGGGCTGTGTGGAGGGGGTGACTATGTAGAGCCCCCAGGGGCAACCTGTCTGTTTTCGTGGCTAGGGGTGGGCTTAGGTGAGATGAGGAAGGAGGGGAATTTGCCCATTGGGTATTTGTGAGAGGAGGTGGTCCTTGGTGATGTATGTGTGTACTATGCAAATGACAGACAGAAAAGGTGCCAAAGACCCAGGGTCGGTAAAAATACTTTGATCGTTTTTTAAAATCCGAAGGGAAAAAAAATGAAAAAGAACTTCCATGTTAAAAAAAGTTTGAGTATATTAATATATTCTCTTTCTGACACTGCAGTCATGAAATGTAGTTTTTAAAATTACGAAGCAAGAGTCTCGCCAGGTAAACTTACCCTGGGCCTGCAAAAGCGCTAAGTCGAACTTGATAGCATGTTACTGGAGCAAGGCTGAATGGATTTAGGGGCTGCTCTAGAGAATGGAGGCACCCCAAATAAAGGTATGCAGTTCAAAGATGGACCAGGTTGAACGGAAAGAGCGACGAGGCGGCAGTCCCCATATATAGGCTGGCTTTCTGTGTACCTAAGTAGGTCTGGGGGCCGGTTCCGCACAAATGGGACAGCGCTTGGGAGGGCGGACCTCGTTAGGGGTTAAGGGTAGAGGATTTTACATGTTCCACAGGATCCAAAAGGTCTGCGGTGCATGCACGAGTGCCTGTGAGAAAGTGTGTGTGTGTGTGTGTGTGTGTGTGTGTGCGTGTGTGTGTGTGTGTGTGTGTGTGAAGCAGTGGGAGCACAGACAGGATTGTGAACTACCACCGTCAGTTGTGCGTGTCCGAGTGTGCATAAATATCTATCTATGGAGATCCATCTATCTCCAATATTTAAGAGCCATGGCCTGCCACTCAGCGTATTCCCTCCATGGAGACCCGGATGAAGAGGCCCCATCTCCTAGACCACGTCTGGCTCTCAAATCCCGTTCCCAGGTAATACTTGCTGTTCCGGGTGCCAAGCCCAAACCCATTTCTCTATTGCACCCCCACTTCTCCCCAACCTATCCTAGGGGGAAAGAGGGCTTCTCCCAGTTTCCTAACACCCCCACCCCTCCCGCCTTCTTTACCCTTCTGGCACAGTCTCCCCTTGCTTTGCCTAGCCAAGACGCACCATGTCGAGGACACGCAGTGCCAGCGCGCCACCACGTGGTTGCTCCTGGGCTCTGCAGTCTGTCTTAAGGCCCCAGTGGAAGTAGCCCGCAGAGAGGAAAGGGGTCTCTTTCTGTGTTGAGTGTGTAGGGGGCTCGGTGGGTCTTTCCGATGCCAGGACCCTGCCCCAGGCTGCCGAGCCTGGAAAAACTTGGGCTTGGCGGGGCAGAGGGCCTAGGTCGGGGCGCAAGGACAGGAGTAGGTGATCGCCTGGCCTGGGCCGCCCCGGGAGGCCGCCGCGTGGGAAAGGTGGGGGCGGGGGCAGGCGAGGAGAGCGCTATCTGTCTGTCTATCTGAGCGTCCCCCCAGCTCCTATCGCCCGCCGCTGCGAGCTCGTGGCGGGGCGAGTTGCCACCCGCTCTGGATGCCCTCTGTTCTTCTGCCAAGAGGGCGCCCAGGGAGCCCGGGGCGTTGGGGGCAGGAAGGGCACTGGGCTGCCGGTTCCCCTCCCAGGATGCGAGCGGGGGCGGCGGGCAGGGCCTGCTTTGGAGCCCCCAGCTGCCCACAGGGAAGGGACAGCGTCGGGCAAACCCTGTCTCGTGGGTTCGTTCATTCATTTGGGGTGACAGGTGATTAGAAGACGCCCCAATCTCTCTCTCACCCCACCTGGGCCTGGTTCCTGAGCTAAACATGGGTGAGCGTAGGAGCCTTGGGGTTGTAGTGAGTTATTTTAGGGTAATTTCTAAGGTCTGTTGTACTCTAGAAATGCACTCAAATCACAACATCAGCAGCGTTTAAGGCTGGGCGTGGTGACACACACCTTTCACGCCAGCAGAGGCAGGTGAATCTCTGTGAGTTCAAGGCCAGCCTAGCGAGTTCCAGGACAGCCAGGGCTATGTAGAGTGATCCTGTCTCCAGGAAGAAGGAGGAGGAGGAAGAGCAGAAGGAAGCAGCAGCAGTGTTTTGTTTGTTTTGGAGACAGGGTTTCACTGTGTAGCCCTGGCTGTCCTGGAACTCTCTCTGTAGACCAGGTTGTCCTGGAATTCACAGAGATCTGCCTGCCTCTGCCTCCCGAGTGCACTACCACACCCAGCCAGCATTATATTTTTAAATATTTTTATAATTTATTTTACATTTTATGTGCATTGGTGTTTTGCCTGCGTGTGTGTCTGTGTGAGGATGTTGAATTCCCTGGAACCAGAGTTACAGACAGTTGTGAGCTGTCATGTGAGGACTGGGAATTGCACCCAGGTCCTCTGGAATGAGCAGCCGGTGCTCTTAACCACTGAGCCGTCTCTCCAGCCCCAGCTGCCACGTTATTTAAATACTTGTTTGGTGGTGTGTGGTTAGCGCCTGGTTCCCTGTTGCGTGGTCTGCTGGGGACTGCCTACCCCATTCACCATTGTCCCTCGGTTACCCGAGACAGTCTTTGGGAAATGTTTGTTGAGTGACTAATAAAAGGAGCTGGATCCCCTTTGTGCTGTGCTATTAGAGACCAGGCAGAGACTGAGGCATGCTTGATGGAACACCTGAAGCAGGCACAGGCACAGGACTCATTCTTGAAAGAAATGAGTCCTGAGTTGTCCCTGAGGGGTCCCTCAGGCCAGCAGGAAGGGAGCCACCAACAGTAAGGTGATAGCTGGGTGGAGAGGTAGCCAGAGGATGCAGTAGGGATGGTGTCATCCACTGGACCTCATCTGGTCCGGCAAGATGAGCGAGTGTCAGCTAGCTTCAGTCCTGCTCCTGGAGGAGGGGTGAAGCCAGGCAGCTGGTGACAGGTGACAGACCTCTGGCAGGCTGGCAGGAGTGAGGAGGGGCACTGGCTGGTGTCCAAGTCAAGGTCTCTGGCATGGAGAAGAGGTGCTGCTGATGGCGCTGTTTCCTGGAGACCAGGTATCAGGCCGACTGGGCACTGTTCGCAGAAAGCCAGGCAGAGGGGTGGAGGAGTCAGAGGTTGTGTAGGCAGGCTTGCGTTCTTCCTTGCCTGGGGACCTGGTGCCATCTAGTGGTCATGATGAGAAAGGTCATGTCTGACTCCTCGGGAGGCTGGAAATCCACCTCCTACAATAACAGGACCGTGGTTCCCATAACCCTGTCTTGCATTACTCTTTGGTTTCCAGCTTCTCCTCTGTCCACCCGTCTTTGTTTGGCCCATGGCTCTTCTTTTTTGGGTTTCTTACTTTCAAGTCAAAAGGCAATTTACACATCTTTCCAGAGTCTCATCCAAGCAGGGTCCTTGCAGAGCCTCCACACTGTATCACTCACTGTCTTGAGTGCTGACGAGCTTAACCTTTAAGACAGACGTGATGCCCCTCTTCAAGGGGCCCAACTTCCATCCTGGGAAGGAGGCCCTTTGGGGACCAATTTCACTATGGTGTGGAGAATGATGGGAGGGGGTTGCACATGCCGATAGAGAGGCCACACCTTTTTTTTTTTAAAGTTTTATTTATTTATTATGTATACAGCATGTATGACTGCAGGCCAGAAGAGGGCACCAGGTCTCATTACAGATGGTTGTGTAATGTAATCACCATGCGATTGCTCGGAATTGAACTCAGGACCTCTGGAAGAGCAGTCAGTGCTCTTAACCTCTGAGCCATCTCTCCAGCCCGAGACCACACCCTTTATAGGCAGAAGGGCATCTGAACCAAGCCCCGGAGGAAGTGTGGGGTTTGGTCTATAAAAACAGTGATAAGGGGAAAGTGGTTCCCACTGGGACCTCTGCTGGAAGACTGGGTACATGGTAGTGGAGCAGCCTAGAGCATAGTGTGAGCTGTCGGTGGTGGGGAGGCCCTGAAATAAGGCAGGGGTGGAGCCAGGGACCCAGAAGTGGAGTCAAGACCATGTACTTTATTCATAGGCTGCAGGGAACCATTAAAAGTTTTAACTGGAGCAAGGTGTGGTGGCGCATGCCTTTAAACCCAGCACTTGGGAGGTGGAGGCAGGTGGATCTCTGTGAGTTCAAGGCCAGCCTGGTCTACAAAGTGAGTTCCAGGACAGCCAGGGCTGTTACACAGAGAAACCCTGTCTCAGAAAAACAACAACAGGTTTTAACCAAGAGAGGGACGGGATGGGAGTTTCATTCTAGAGGCATCTCTGACTGCTCTGTGAACCAACAGTTATCAAGACTGAAGGCCACTGCTCTAGTTCAAGCAAGAAGAAAGTATGGTCTGGGCTAAGGAAGAGGCAGTGGGTTAGAAAGAATGGTTTTTAAGGACCATCAGATGCAGGGTCATGGGGCTTGGAGATGGATGGGGTGGGAGTGGTAGGGAGAGAGGAATGGAGAGGTAGCCTCCAACCTTCAGATCTGACAGTTGAGTGAAGGTGGATTGTTCTGTGGGCAAGAGAGGAGCAGGAAGAGGGCTGCGGGGTGGGGAGAGGATGCAGTCAGTTCACTGGAAGAAAGCAGCCCTGCAGACGTGTGCACATCCAGACCCATAAATTCACATAAATCTCGGTGCATCCGGCACCCAGACAGAGCGCAGGCCAGAAAGCAACACACGCAGCACCCAGAAGTCCTGAGGACAGACACCACCTTGACCAATGTCAATGGGATACACAAATCAGATTTTCATATTTTTAATATTTTAAGACTTATTTATTTCATTGTATGTGTCTGAGCATCTTGCCCAAATGTCTGCCTGTGCACCCTGTATGTGCCTGGTACCCAGGGAGGTCGGAAGAGGTCACTGGATCCCCTGGGACTGGAGTTATGGGTGGTTGTGAGCCACTATGTAGCTGCTGCTGGGAACTGAGCCTGAGTCCTCTGCAAGAGCAACAGGTGTTGTGTTCTTAGCTTGTGAGCTGCCATCCCAGCTGCTTTTTAACTTGTGTGTAAATGCAAGTGTGCAGTACATACTCTTTTGTCTCTGACTCCTCCTCTTCTTCTTCTCCTTCTTTTCCCTCCTGTTCTTCCTTCGCAGCACTCGGGATGGCCTCAGGGATGCTGAGCACGCGCTGTATCACTCAGTGAGCGCCTGGCTCTCCTGGCCCCGCCTGGTCTTTTTCACTCGACATTGTATTGTAAGATCTATGCATGTTGTAGGGTATATTATAGGCACATTCTGTGCCAGCCTCTTGTCATGGACTACATCACCACACATTTATCTGCTCTACAGTTGACAGGTATTTGGGTGGCTTCCAGTCTGGGGTGATCCTCGGTAATGCTGAGAGGACTCTTCTTGCACCTGCCTCTTGGTGCACGTGTGTTTTGTGCCTGAGGGTGGAATTGGGTGCCGTGTGGCGTGTCTATGGGTGACTTTAGAAGATCCTGCCAGGCAGTTCTCTGGTGGAGTCTGAGCATCACTGAGACACCCTGGAAGGTGTCTGTCCAGCCGTGGTTGGCAACAGACCAGCCACATGGTTCTGAAAAACTGATGAGCAGCCAGGCATGGGGGCCTACGCTTTTAGTCCCAGCACTCGGCAGACAGATCTCTGTGAGTTCAAGGCCAGCCTGGTCAATAGTGAGTCCAGTACAACCACGATTACATAGAGACCCTGTCTCAAGTAGAAGGAAGAGGAGGGGAGGGAGGGAGGGAGGGAGGGAGGGAGGGAGGGAGGGAGGGAGGGAGGGAAAGAAAAGGCTAGGAATGGGAACTGGGAGTTTGGCATTTTACGATGGTGGAGCTTCTGGCATAGAAGAGATGGTCTGGGAGGGGCCGAGGACAGTGGTGGCTGGTGGTCAGAGCGGGGAGGCAGCACAAAAGAGCCCCGAGTGGTGGTGGAAGCTCTGAAGGAGAGGGGGGTGTGGCCATCAAGCTCAAAATGGGGCTGTGTGGCCTGGTTGGGGCAGCATAACGATGCCACCGCTCATGGAGTCTGTTGGTGCCGTGGGGAGGAGCAGGGGGATGTTTACAGCCAGGGCTGAGGGGAGAGTGGGTGGGAGGGAATGAAGAGAGGGCAGGTGCGGGCAGCTCAGTCCTGTCCCTGGTGGAGGCTGGAGAGGGCCGGAGAAGGCGGGAGCTGGAGGGTGCTGGCTTGTTGGGAGCAGGGGTGTGAGTGTTTAAAATGGGCGCAAGCCTGTTTTGATGTCAGTTGGAGCCAGTGGGTGCGGGGTGCCGTTCCTGAGGAGGCGGGCGGGAGGGAAGACTCTGGAACCCCATCAAAGGGGTGATGTCTTGTGTTGAGTCAGGAAGGAAGATGAAAAGATAAGAGGCAGCTCTTACTCTGGGCCAGGCTCTGAGTTCACACACCGCTCCCAACGAGCTTTGCGGCAGGCACGCTCGTTTCTGCCTTTTGACAGAAGGGGAAACCGAGGCACAGAGAGGATAAGTAAATGGTGGACTCAAGAATTGAGCCCGGTCTTTGTCCTCCTCCTCTTCCTTTGAGACAGGGTCTTACTGTGCACCCCAAGCTGGTGTAGACCTCACCATCCTCCGGAACACGGGGACTGCTGGCTGAGCCAGGCAGTCTTAACTCACTGGGAGCTAGGCAGCTTGGCCTTCTTGTCTCTTGGTCGAAGGTTATTTGAAACACAGAAACTGACCATGTGGGTCTTTGCTAAGGCAACCCTTGAACTTTTCCATATGTTTAAGACATCTTAGGGTAACAAGGAATGTTCAGGCTGTTTGGGGTTCCCCACCAGTACATATGCAGTGTATGTTACGTGACGTTAAGCTGTCTTCACTGGCGGGGCCAGAGGCACAGAGAGAGCAAACAGAAAGTCTGTGGTGGGAATTCGGCCTGTTCAGCCAATGACTTTGGGGTACACACCCTAGGGTGTGGCTTTGTCTGCATATGTGACCCCTTAAGAGCTGAGAGAGGAGTCCTGCTCTCTCTGTTGGGTGGCCAGGACCGGGTCAAGCAGGATGGAGCAGCTTGCAGTTGGTCCCCATCCGGACCTGCCCCCTCCCCCCCAGAAGGACAGGACAGTGGCGGCGGGACCAGCAGGATCAGCAGCGGTCCTTGTTCTGTGTTAGTGAGGCTGCGTCCCCATTGCATCCCCTTATGAATTAGTAATAGACCTCTGTGGACTGTCACATTAAATGTCTACAAGGGATCTGCTACCAAGGGGACTAGGAAAGGACTGGCAGGGTGACAGGGTGCACAGGAAATTTCTGGGTGTGCTAGTGCACTCTGTGGGGTGAGGACACCATAAGGTTGTAGGGACTCCAGGGACCTGGTGAGAAAGCTAGTCTCTGGGCTGCAGAGGGCAGTGGGGCTGAGGCAGGGTAGAGGCTTGCTTGAAAGGCAGGCGGTGTGGTAATGCACGCCTTTAATCTCAGCACTCGGGAGGCAGAGGCAGGCGGATCTCTGTGAGTTCAAGGTCAGCCTGGTCTACAGAGCAAGTTTCAGGGCTACACAGAGAAAGCCTCAAAAACAAACGAAAGAAAGAGAGAGAGAGAGAGAGAGAGAGAGAGAGAGAGAGAGAGAGAGAGAGAGGAAGAAAGAAAGAAAGAAAGAAAGAAAGAAAGAAAGAAAGAAAGAAAGAAAGAAAGAAAGAAAGAAAGGAAGAAAGGAAGAAAGGAAGAAAGGAAGAAAGGAAGAAAGGAAGAAAGGAAGAAAGGAAGAAAGGAAGAAAGGAAGAAAGGAAGAAAGGAAGAAAGGAAGAAAGGAAGAAAGGAAGAAAGGAAGAAAGGGAAAGAACCAGTCAATAGCAGGGGTCGTTCAAGAGTCCAGGTTGAGTGGGGAGGGAAAGGAAGAATGGAGTGAGCGACTGATAAAAAGAGGGAAAAGTTCTAGGTTGGAGGGCCCGAGGTCAGGGAGGACAGAAGAAGGTGCTGGAAGAAGTCACTACACAGCCATCAGAACCATCAACCCCAAGCCCTTAACAAATGCTGGAGGAGATCGTGGGGCGATAGGAACTCTCACTCACTGATGAGGGTAAGTCAGGGAATTCCAGAGGTGATGGGCAGATTCTTACAAAGGCGAACAAAGGGGCTTGGACGCAGCTCAGTTGGTGGAGTGCTTGCCCAGCACGCATGAAACTCTGGGTTCTAACCCCAGCATGGCATAAAGTCGGGCATGGCGGCTCATGCCTGTAATCCTGGCACTTGAAAGATGGAGGCAGAAGAATCGAGAGTTCAAGGCCAGGGCTAAGGAGACTGCTCCAGCTCATAAAGTCTTTGATCTCCAGAATCCATGCTAAAACAAAACAATGAGAACAAAGCCTGTGGCATTGGGGAGGGGGGGCGGCGGGGGGTGGGGGGCGCGGGGAGAGGGGCGGCGGCGGCAGTGGTGGCGCACACCTTTAATCCCAGCACTCGGGAGGCAGAGGCGGGTGGATCTCTGAGATGGAGGCCAGCCTGGTCTACAGAGTGGGTTCCAGGACCGTGTGTGCCACCACCACCATGCGGCTGAAATGGAAACTTACATTCACACAGCAACTTGCACGCAAATGTCACAGCAGCTTTTTTTCCCCAATGTCCACGAACCCAAAGCGACCCAATATGTCTCAGTAAGTGGAGAAAGAAACTATGGTGCACGCAGGTTAAAAAAGAAACTGAGGGGGCTGGAGAAATGGCTCAGCAGTTAAGAGCACTGGCTGCTCTTCCAGAGGACCCAAGTTCAATTCCCAGTACCCGCATGGCAGCTCACAATTGTCGTTAATTCCAGTTGCAGGGGATCTGACACCCATGGCCAAACACCAATGCACATAAAATTATATATATATATATTTAAAAAAGAGATGGCTGGAGAGATGGCTCAGAGGTTAGGAGCACTGGCTGCTCTTCCAGAGGTCCTGAGTTCAATTCCCAGCAACACATGGTGGCTCACAACCATCTGTAATGAGATCTGGTGCCCTCTTCTGGTGTGCAGAGACACATGCAGGCAAAACACTATACATAGTAAATAAATAAATCTTTAAAAAAAAAACAAAAAAAAAAAAACCTGAGCCACCAAGTCATACAAGGATGAGGAGTTTAACCTTTCTTCAACTCACGATCCTCCTGTCTCAGCCTCCAAAGTACTAGGACTATAGGGGTGTGTCACCATGCCCAGCTTTTTGTTATAGTTAGTAAGAATATATATTTCAAAGTTGCTATAGATATCAAGAATTTTTAGAATAGATATCAAGTATTTTTGCTACTTTTCTCTCTTCCTGTAAATGTGTGTGTGTGTGGTGGGGGGTTTGGAAAATATGTAGTTCCAGAGATTCTGGGGCAGGGAGGTGTGAGCAGGTGGGAGTTGGGGATTTGAGGGCAGTGAGGCTATTCTGCACATACTCTAGTGTCAGATTCCTGGGATTAGTCACTTGTCAAAACGCAAAGATGGTACCACACAGTGAGTGAGCGAACACTATGTGAATCGTGGGCTTTAGTTCAACATAAACCACCAGCATTGGGAAATGCGTTGTGGTAAGTGGTCACATTAATGCAGGTGACAGCAACAGGGAGCACTAAGTGGGCAGGGAGGTGGCTCAGTGGCTAAAGGTGCTCACTGTGGGAGTCTGCTGGTGTGAGTTCGAGCCCCAGATCAAACACCAGTAAGGCAGAAGGAGGGAAGTGACTCCACACAGTGTCCTCTGGTCACCACACAAATTCTTCATAGCACTGATGGCCTCACATCGTACACACACACACACACACACACACACACACACACACACACACACTTCATGGCACTGATGGCCTCACATCCTCACATCGTATACACACACACACACACACACACACACACACACACACACACTTCATAGCACTGATGGCCTTACATCCTCACATCGTGCACACTCCCACAACAATAATAACACATTTAAAAGGGGGGAGATGAAAAACTCCGTTGTACCACCTGCTCAAAATTTACCCGAAAAAATAATCTAACTTTAGGAAAATGAGACAGAATTTAAAAAATGAGAACTATGGAGCTCATCCATTCACTGTCTGTGACTTAGTGGGAAGACCCAGGAGCTAGCATTTGGTCCCCAGCCTGCCTACATCCACCAGTTGCCTGTAAAACACATGTACTAGGATGGCCTTCTAGTAAGTTCCTTCTAGCCTTTCTTTTCTTTTGTTTTTTTGAGTCAGAGTTTCTCTGTGTAGCCCTGGCTGTCCTGGAACTCACTCTGTAGACCAGGCTGGCCTTGAACTCACAGAGATCCACCTGCCTCCTGAGTTGGGATTAAAGGCGTGCGCCACCATCACCCGGCTTCTGCTTTGTACTTTTTGTCTGGTGTGACTATGTCATGGCTGACTCTCTAAAGTTTTGGTCCTGGGGGCCGGAGCAATGAGCAGCAGTTAAGAGCACTGTCTGCTCTTGCAGAGGTCCAGGGTTCTAGTCTTCCCATTTACACATGCCAACCCCACCTGTAACTCCATTTGCAGGGGATCTGGCGCCCTCTCTAGTCTCCTTAGGCACACACGGTGCAGGCATACATGAAGGCGAAGCTCCAACACACATTAAATAAAATAATAAATAATCTTAAAAATGAAAAGTCGGCCACCTGAGGTTGAGGGGACTGATTACTTTCTGCAAGTCCGGACCAGATGGATACCTTGAAGAGCCCGGTGTCTTCGTGTCTAAGGTGCTGTTGTAGAATATTGTAAGATGTGTTACATTTGTTTATGCTGTGGAACATTTATTTAATGAGGTAAAGATGTATTGCATTTGTTTAACTCTGTGTTACTGTGAAGCTGTGTTACTGTGCCTGTCTAAAACATCTGATGGTCTAATTAAGAGCTGAATGACCATGCAAGATTGTAAAACATAGGTAGTGAACTTCTGCCCTCCGGGGTTCTCCCACTGTGCTGTAAGCCTGTATTTAAGACCTCTTTCCTCCTTCAATAATGCATTCGGCATTAAAAATAATAATAATAATTAAAAATAAAACAAAAACAAAAAAAAAGCAATAAAATAGCTAAGCAGAAGAGGGATACACAGGGCTGGTGGGCAGAGAGAAAAGGGGAGCCAGCCAGCCAGAGGCCAGCCAGCCAGTCAGAGGAAGCAGGAAAGCAGGATGGACAGTACATAAGAGAAGGTAAATGAGCCTCAGAGAAACACATAGATGAATAGAAATTCATTAATTAAATTTAAAAAAAACTAACTAGAAACAAGCCTAAGCTAAGGCTGAGCATTCATAATCAATAATAAGTCTCCGTGTCATGATTTGGGGGCTGGCAGTCCAAAAAAGCCTGCTACAAGCCATGTTACTGGTCCCTTAGTTTGCTTTTTAAAATAAAGGTTTATTTTTATTATTAAAAAAAGAGAGAGAGAGCTGAATGGCCAATAGCGAGCCAGGAGAAAGGATAGGCGGGGCTGGCAGGTGGAGAGAATAAATAGGAGAAGAAATCTGGGAGAAAAAGAAGAAAGAGGGCTGGAGAGATGGCTCAGAGGTTAAGAGCACTGTCTGATCTTCCAGAGGTTTTGAGTTCAATTCCCAGCAACCACATGGTGGCTTACAACCATCTGTAATGAGATCTGGTGCCCTCTTCTGGCGTGCAGACATATATACAAACAGAACACTGTATACATAATAATAAATAAATAAATCTTTAAAAAAAAAAAAAGAAGAAGAAGAGCCAGGAGGTGGTGGCGCACGCCTTTAATCCCAGCACTCGGGAGGCAGAGCCAGGAGGATCTCTGTGAGTTCGAGGCCAGCCTGGGCTACCAAGTGAGTTCCAGGAAAAGCGCAAAGCTACACAAGAGAAACCCTGTCTCGAAAAACCAAAAAAAAAAAAAAAAGAAGAAGAAGAAAAAAGAGAGAGAGGAGGAGGATGCAAGGGGCCACCACCCAGCTACACAGCCAGCCACTGAGTAATAGTGAAAAGAAGTAAGAAAAGGAAAAGGCCCAGAGGCAAAAGGTAGATCGGTTAATTTAAAAATGGGAAAAGCTGGCAAGAAACAAGCCAAGCTAAGGCTGGGTATTTATAATTAAGAATAAACCTCTGTGTATATGTAACCAACCATCTTATTAAATAAGAAACACAGAACCAATGTAAAAGAGAAAGCCAAGAGGTCAGAGCTAAAATCTCATCCTTCCTCCTGCGGTGCTCCTAGCTCTCCGAAAGAGAGCTATTTCCTGTGTGTAAATCTTTTTATAGTCTTTTGTTCTGCCTTCTCATTGGTTGTAAACCCAAACACGTGACTGCTTTGTCACTGTCTATGTACAGCCCCCCAGGTCTTAAAGGCGTATGTCTCCAATGCTGGCTGTATCCCTGAACACACAGAGATCTACCTAGCTCTTCTACCAAGTGCTGGGATTAAAGGCGTGTGCCACCACCGCCACACTCTTGCTATGGCTCTAATAGCTCTAACCCCCGGGCAACTTTATTTATTAACATACAATCAAAATCACATTTCAGTACAATTAGAATACCACCACACCTCTGTGTGTGATTTATCTGGGAGATGGGTGGCAGGCCCCCCCAAAAGAATAAAGAGCCAAAGAGTTTAAAAAAATAATGCCAGGCAGTGGTGGCGCACGCCTTTAATCCCAGCACTCTGGAGGCAGAGCCAGGTGGATCTCTATGAGTTCAAGGTCAATCTGGGCTACAGAGTGAGTTCCAGGAAAGGGGCAAAGCTACACAGAGAAACCCTATCTTAAACAAATAAACAAAAAAACAAAACAACAAAACAAAACAAAAAAACAACTGCAGATGAAATTCTAAACAGTCTTAGTAAATAAGAAACACAGAGCCAAATACAGAGGAAATAGCCAAAGAGATCAGAGCAATAGCCACGACTAGCTTTAGCTTCCCACCAGCAGTAGCTTCCCCAGAAGGAGTTTTTTCCTGTCTGACTTGTGTTTTTATTGCCTTTCTGTTCTGCCTTCTCACTGGCTCTAAGCCCAGCCACATGACTTCCTCATCACTGCCTTTCTATACAGACCTCCAGGTCTCTATGGTTGGTACTGGGATTAAAGGCTCCTGTCACCACGCTTGGCTGTGTCCTTGACCACACAGAGACTCTGTCTGCCATGTGATCGGATTAAGGATTAAGTGTGCTACCATTGCTGGACTTCCGCTTAATGGCTATTTGACCTCTGATCTCCAGATACAAATAAAATATCACATTTCATCACAAATAAAATCTCACCACAAGCAACTGGTGCCCTTTGCTGTCCCACGGGTCCCTTTTCTCTTAACTGGATTGCATGTCCATCTCCTAGCAGTCCTGGTAAGAGAAGCAGTTCCCCTGACATGGACCTGGGATTAAGTCTCATTAGATACCAGTGGGTCACCGGGCAGAGGCAGGCAGATCTCTCTGAGTTTGAGTCCAGTCTGGTCTACAGAGGGAGTTCCAGGATAGCCAGGATTGTTACACAGAGAAACCCCGTCCCCAAAAACCAAAAACCAAGCAAAAACCAAAACCACTGGGTCACACACCTATCCCCAAAGCAGTGAATGTCTCCTAAGGGAGGAGCCGGTCTGGGTGGCTGGCTCACCCTCTTGGTGTAAGCCCTCCCCATCCAGGGGGAGCCAGAGCCCTTCCCAGAAGAGGGTCTGGATGCCGCACAAGCAGAGGCATCAAGGCTGGCCATTACTCCCTTGGCAGGGAGCCAAAGTGCTTTCCGTTAAATCCTTTTGGGCTAAATCCCTAGAGCAAACAAACATGTATCCATTTTATCACTTACGGCATTACGTCGAAATGACCTATTGATGTTTCTCTCACTGGGCAGCAAAGCTCTCAAGGGCAGGGATCACATTTGCTTCCTACCCTATCCTCTTCATCCTGCCCTCGGCCAGGCATATACCACAGTCGCCAGCTGGCCTCGGGGAGCCTGTGCCAGGTCTGCTCTGGCCTGGCACACTGTAGTACCGAGTTCCGATCACCCTGGGCTAGAGGAAACCCTGTCTCAAAAAAAAAATTTTTTTTTTTCTTTTTGCTTCCTTCTCTTCCCGGATTCCTTTAGCAGGGTCACCTGGACATGGTGATGAGCCCTGTGACAACCAGTCACTTCCGGTTTGGAAGCCACGCTGATTCATGAGTTTCTCCTCTCCTTTTAGACTGTCTCACTAGCCACTTGCTGAGTCCCTGAGGCTTTTCCCCTTTTTCCCTGAGGTTGCCACCCCTCCCACCCACCCCCCCCTCCGCCCCGGCTGATGCAGTCACCAGGAGCCTCTGTTCCCAAGAAGATGGGTATACAGAAGGGGTTAGGCTCCGTGAACTACTAATTTTATGTGCGGCTTGTCTGTGCCGAGGAGTGCCTGGGACAGATCCTGGGATGTGTCAGTCTCTACAACTGTGTAAGCCGATTCCTTGTAATAAATTTCCTGAGCAGGGGGTGTCACATAAATTCTGCTTCCCTAAAGATGGATACAGGTACCTTCCCAGAACACCTGGGTGGAGCAGGTAGAGGAAAAAAAAACCCAGGGTTTTATCTTAAGACAGGAATGGATACAAAGAAAATGACTGCCAAGATACCGGCCTAGCCCCGTGAGCTCGGTAGGAACTCCCAGTGCTTAGACATGTGTATGAGACAGCCTGGTGAACCGGGCGCTGATAGAGCTGAACCCGGCTCTACAGAACCAAGAGGCAGGTTTGAAGTGTTGAGAGAAAGTCCCCAGGATGGGCACTGGCTTCCTTGGGACATAATGGGGGTTTCGTGGGCAGAGCACTCAGCCAGGACTGGGCAGGGAGAAGGAACCGCTCAGATACTAACACTTGCTGTTGTGAAGCAGGCTGTACCCTTCCAAGGCCCCTCCTCTGAGGGCCTAGGAGACTTTATTTGCCCCAGTTAAATTGGGGTCCTATACCTAATGAGGGGATCAGAGTAAATATCAGTGATTTCATCACACCTGGGTGTATCCTCCCAAGGACAGAGAGCAAATATTCAGTTGAGTGTCCGCGCATCCTGCTGCTGGCTCTGGAGGCTGAGAAGCAGGATGAAGTGGAAGGAGGGTGGAGGGTGAGGAGAGAACGTTATCCAGTACAGGCAGACAAAGCCACAGCCTGTTAGAGCCCCAGTTCCAGTAATGGAGAAAGTGGAGCTCAGAGAGGGAGAGAGACCTGCCCAAAGTCACACAGAGATGCCTTCGGTCTTCAGGGCAGAGGCGTTTCCTCCAAGTGGAGCCTCTGAGCGCACACCTCACCCTGGCCGTTCTCCCCACTGTCCCAGCAAACAGTGGAGTGTGGCTCTGGGCCAGCAGAACCTGCCCTCTCTCTCCCTGGTGGGAGAAGCCAGGCAGTTTGAGTTGAGAGGCATCATTTGACTTCATAGACTCAGAAGTTGGAAAAGAGATAAATGGCAACATCCAGAGTTCCTTACAACCCTCCTGTGGTGGTGTGTGGAGGGAAGGGAGACCGGCCCACCCTCTCTCTCTCTGTCTGGGGGGATGGGAGAGAGGCGGGGGGGGGGGGGGGGGGGGAGATCAAATTGCAGGTGGATTTTTCCAAGCATCAGGAATCTCCTTTTCCAGGAAGAAAAATGAGAGGCTCGTGGCACACAACTGTAAGCCTACAATTTGAGTGCTTAGGAGGACAAGATGGAAGGATTGTGGGTTCAAGGCTAGCCTGTTGGAAGAGCCAAATTCCAGAGTCCTACCCCTTGGGGAAAAGTGCTTATCGTGGCTGCAGTTGCCCTAAGTCACCACTAGGCGGCAGGCCCGCCCACTTCCAAAGAACTAAGGGCCGGGAATTAGGATAACTCGGTTTGGTGATAGATTTGCTTATTCATCCTTCGTTCATTTATTCGATTATCATTCATTCATGTTTTTTTTTTATTCCCCACGCAATATGACTCCTCACATGTGCCACCAGGCACTGTTTTCGGTGTGGCCAGGACAGGGTGGATGTTCTAGGCACTTCAACCTCCCTCTCCGCTCAGTAGCTGGTGCAGGCTGTCCCTGGCCGCCAGGTCTACAATGGCGGCAGGTGTCTGCGGGCCAGGTCTGAAGCCGCATGGCCTACTGCCTGGGCTGCTTCCCACTGCAGCCACTTGGGATGGTGCCCCTGTTCCTTCGCTCTGCACCAGAGCCAGCGGGCAGAGGGCCCTGAGCAACGTTTGGATCGCTTCCCCCTATCAGGTCACCCGCAGTGGGTCTCAGGTGTAGCCACACAATGGTCCCTGGGGCTGAGGTTTTCTCCATCTCTCTTCTTCCTCTAAACAGGCTCAACCTCAAACCACCAATCCCAGCCCCCTCTCCTGCTGCTTCCTCCTGCCCGCTTCAGCAACTTTTTCTATAAGTATACGTCCAGGGAGCTGAGGATGGATAACAAAGAGGCTTGGGCCTGGGGACCCATCTGTTTTCTTCAGCACCCCCCGCCCCGCCTCCCCCCACCCCGCATGCTCATCCTCCCCGCCCGCCCGCCCCCAGGATTCATTTCTAAGTCACTAGTTTCCTGTGTGTAGGATGCATCCACTCTGGCTGTTGACAGATTCTCTCCTAAGTACATCCTCTAGAAACCAGAGACTTCGGGTTGCACACTGTCCAGGCCTGAGTTCCTTGCACACAGCCGGCCGGCCTGCATGGTCCAGATGAAGGTGGTCTGCATTCCTCAGTGAAGGTAATTGCACACAGCTGTGAAGAAGGAGGCCACACGGACCTACCTGTGCCAAGTCAGGGTGGTGTGAGGAGGTGACACTGAAGGACTCACCCAGTACATGGCACCCTCTGTCTAAGGAGCTACCCTAATTTAAAGAGGAGGTGCCTGCTTCCCACCCTAATAAGGACCGCCGGGCCTCCGCTGACTCTGAGGACCCTGAGCCCAGATGGATGGGGAACATCTTGGAAACCATTCTTGGCACAGGTCCCTGCCTCCCGTAGAGATCTGCCACTCCTGCCCCAGCTTCCTCCTCCCTCACCCAGGGTCCCGAGCCTGGTGACTCACAGCCCAGCTCAGCTGAGAGGCATCTGGCTTTGCCCACAGCTCTGGCATCTGGCCGCTGACCCCGCATTCGAGGCACGCTTCGGAGACCTGCCCAGCAGTTCCCCTCCTGTTAGCATTGAATTCACCGAATGCCCCCCCCCCCAGTACATCCCATCTAAGGGGTGGGCTAGGCCTGGCACCCCAGCAGCTCCGGTGCCAGGTGGAGTGGGAGTTCCTCTCTTATCAGCTCATCGCATTCCAGGCATTCCCGCCGGGCTGAGTGGGGGAGGTGAGCCAGGCGGAAGAATGCTGGGGCCCTTAAAGTCCAGGGTCTGGGTCCCGTTGGCCTTAGCCGGGCTCCTGCCGCGCTGGCCCTGCTGGCTCTCCTCTCTGCGCCGCTCACAAGACTCCCTCCACCCTGTGCACAGCTCCTCAGTCTCCCCTCGGTGGCTGTCTTTCTGCGCTCCTGCTCTGTTCTTCCTTCCCCTCCATTTTCTCAGCCTTCTTCTCTCTGCCATGGCTGAATGCTGGTGAGCTGAGGCAGGTGAGTAGGGTTCTGTTCAGGCCCTTCCTGCTCTGGGCCACCTTCTGTGTGTCTTGGGTCTAGGACTTGCCCTCTCTGGCTATAGGTTCCTTCCACTCTTGGGAACACTGTGTTCTGGGTCCCAATCTCTAGCCTCTACTTCCGCTCCCCAAGAAACACACACACACACACACACACACACACACACACACACACACACACACACACACACACACACACACACAATCTGGCTCTCTATATCCTGGAGAGATTTCTTTCCAAGGCTTCCTTCCCATCTTTACAGGGCTAAAGCAGAGGCCAATCTCCCACCTGCACCCAGGCTCCTTCCTCTCCAGCTGCAGGAGCGATCCCTGCCAATCTTCCCCCAGCATCTAGTTCTTTATCAGGTCAGTACTCCAATAGAGTTGTCCTGCTCCTAAACTTGGGTATGCTAGCCAAGTGCTTCAACAATGAGCTACATCCCCAGTTATTCCCAGCCTGTTTTGTCAGAAACATAGATGTTTACGTCTTTCCTCCATGTCAGAATTTATTGAATAACAAATACGTCCACAAGCTACATTGGTTTGATTGGCAGCAATTTGCCAAGCGGTCCTGATTTTTCCTGTGGTTGCCAACACAGTTTCTTTTATGCTAACTTAACTATTAATATCAGCTCTCAGATCACACATTAACACTTCATACAATAGCGGGGTGGGGAGATGGGGGTGGGGCTGGCTCATTTGTTTGATCCTAGCACTTGGGAGGCAGAGGCAGGTGGATCTCTGTGAGTTCTAGGCTAGCCTGGTTACAGAACGAGTTCCAGGACAGCCAGGGCTACACACAAGAAATCCTGTCTCAGAACAAACAAACAAACAAACAAGGGAACGCCCACACAGACGCACTGGTCACGGATGGCCCGGAGTGCGGTGGTGGAGTTCGGAGAGGTTGTCCTGCAGTGGGAAGCAGAGCTGACCAGAGCTTTGAGGAAGTCTGTAGAGGACCAGATAAGGAGTCTTACTACAGGAAGGAAACCAGATAAGACATTTTATGAACCGCAGGCCCAGAGCTCCTCAACCGCACAGCTGTCAAAGGCAAGTCCAGGTGACGGCCGATCGAGGGTCAGTCTGAGACGTCATTCATGCTGGACGTCATTCATTCATGAGCAGGAGAAACCGAGCTGAAGTTGGAGCGTGGAGACGGAGGCAGGAGTCTTATGATGAGGGACTAGTCCTGGACACAGTTTTCGGCAAGTGACCAGGCGGCTCGTCAGTGTGCCTGCCAAATTTCGGTCTTGGGTGCCAGGCAGAGGGTCTCATGGGGGAGGTGATTGATGAGCTCTGATGATTGTGATGATCAGGATCATTATTTCTTAGCATAAATGAGTTATTTGTGCCTCCTGGTGTGTCGATGACTGGCTATTGGTGTAAACAAGATAGAGAGTCATGGGGCAGAGATGGTTCAGTCTGTAAGGCATTTGCTGATGAACTTGACCATGTGAGTGCCATCTCTGGGCCCCATACAGTGCAAGGAGAGAACCAGCTCCCAAAAGTTGTCCTCTACATGTATGTCATGGCAGGCACACACACATGTGCACACACACATGTGCACACACATACCAAATAAAAAAATAAAAATGTAGCCGGGCGGTGGTGGTGCGTACTTTTAATCCCAGCACTCAGGAGGCAGAGGCAGGTGGAACTCTGTGAGTTCAAGGCCAGCCTGGTCTACAGAGTGAGTTCCAGGATAGCCAGGGCTACACAGAGAAACCCTGTCTTGAAAGAAAAACAAACAAACAAATAAATAAACAATTAAAATAAATAAAAATGTAATGGGAAAAAAGATAGTGAGGTGTGGTGTGCACTCCTCTAGTCTCAGCACTTGGGAGGCAGAGACAGGTGGATATCTAAGTTTGAGGACAGCCTGGTAAGCAAAGAGTTTCAGACCAACAAAGGTGAGACCATGTCAAAAGAAAAAAGACACAAAATCATTGTTTCTTTGCATTTATATCAAAATGAAGTAACTCAGGTCAGGGTTGTTGCTTGATAAAATGGAGTCACTCCGGGGCAGGCATACACTGAAGGTTGGCATTGGCACAACACAGAGTGACCTGGAACAGCGACAGCCTGTCCTTGCTAGCCTCTTGTGGCCCAAGCTGACCTTGAAATTGCAATCCTCCTGCCTCAGCCTCCTAAGTGCTAAGAGTTTAGGTGTATGCTCTTATACCTAGCTTACGAATTTCTTAACTAGGACACTAGAAGTATCTAAGTATTAAGGAGAAATTTGAAAAAATTATTATTCATTAAAATTGGGGTTAAGAAATCATTAGAGAGACAGGCAGGAGGATTACAAGTTTGAGACTACGTCATCAGTCTGTGTCTCAAAGAGAAGAAAAATGTCACCATTCAGCAAAGGTCTGAGGGGACTGGAGAGGTAGCAAGAACTAAGCGGGAGCTCACCTAGCACGAGGCCCTGGATCTGTCTTCAGTACCTGAAGAGAAAAAGACAGTGTGATGATACACCTAAAAAATGCAAAGTGGGTGCCTTTCAGCGGCTCCCACCAAGGTATACCACTAAGCAAACACATCACGTGCAGCAGAGTTAGAGCAAGGGGTTCACTGGGGGTCGGGGGAGCAAAAGGCTGTATTGGACTGGGGACATGAGAAAGGCAGACAGACAGACAGACAGGCAGACAAGAGGAAGAGAGGCAAGAGAGGAAAGAAGAGACAAAGAAGAGTAAGAGGCAAGAGAGAAGAGAGCGAGCTGTGCCTGGTGGGCACTTTTAAGGGGTGCACATGTCGCATAGGTGGGAAGGCACCTGGCAACAGGTGGTGACGTAGCTGCTTTGGCGGCGGCGGCAGCGGCGGTGGCGGGACCCCCTGTTTGATTCTTTACACCCACATGGTGGCTCAAAAACCACTTGAATTTCCAGTTCCAGATTTAAGGCCCTCTTTTGGCCTCCGAGGGCACTAGGCATGTTTATGGTACACAGACATACGTTGAGGCAAACTACCCATACACATAAGACAAAATGAAATAAAAATCTAGACGCCCAGGGCACTTATCCTATGGTTGGGTGATGATAGCAAGTTCAAAAGAGGCATAACTAATCGATGTGCAGAATGCAAGAAGGCAGAGGTTAGCAGGTGGTGTAGGAAGCTCCGGAAATGCTGGGAGTATCCTATTTCAAGACCTGAGTAATCACGTGTGATCTCTTTGTGAAAACCCATGCGATTTTCTGTCTTGCTTTACATCCTCAGTAAGGCATTTCCACTGAGGGATGAGGAGCTGGTTGAGTGGGTACAGTGTTTGCACCATAAGCGTAAGGACTTGAGACTGAATCCCCAGAACTTGGCAAGCGGGCCACAGTAGCATATGTCTACAACCCTGACGCTGCTCCTAAAGTGAGGTCAGAGGTGGAGACAGACGACTTCTGAAAGCCCTTGGGCCAGCCAGCCTGCTGCACCAGAAGCTGACAACATAAAAGAAACTATGCCTCCAAGTGGAATGTGAAGCCTGACACCTGCCGGTGCCCTCTGACCTCCAGGACACTCCGTGGTGAGCACAAACCCACATTCAGGTAGGGATGGGAACACCCTACCTACTCCCCACCCCCCCACGAATTAGAAAACATTTCCATTAAAACAAAGGCGGCCTAAAGAGATCTGTTCATCTGTCCGGAGTCCCACAGCTCTGAGATGGGAAGTTCAAAGCCCCAGCTTCTCATTTCTAGTTTGTCCTCACTCTGGATGACTCTGGACACGTCGCTTCCTCTTCTGCAGCCCATTTTCCCTTATATTTATTATTCATTCATTCATTCATTCATTCATTCATTCATTCATTTATTTTTTGGAGCTGAGGACTGAACCCAGGGCCTTGTGCTTGCTAGGCAAGCACTCTACCACTGAGCTAAATCTCCAGCCCTTCCCCCCCCCCCCAGCTTATCTTTATAAAGCAACAACAACAACAACAACAACAACAAGCCACACGGGCATGGCTACAGTAAAGGATTCCCCTGAGGAAGACATCTCTGTTGGACCTTCCGGACTGTGAAGAGGATGAGAGAGGTCTAGCCAGCCTAGAAGCTGGGGCAAGTGGAGCTTCCAGAGAACCCTTCCCAGGGTGTTCCTGAGAAGAGCTGAGGACAGAGACAGAAGAATGGAAACCCCAGGGGCAGCCAGAGCACATGTGACTGCCAGGGGCACACTGGGTAAAAGCTGGGGGAACATGGCTGCCAGGATCTTACTGTGTTAAGGGCTGGCTCCTTCCCACTACCCCCACCCCCACCCGGAATGTGACAGCCCCCCCCCTGCCTTGGGTGAGATACCCCAGGGGTATGGGGGGACACAAGTTAGAGTCATCATCTGGGAAGGAGCCTCAGCTGAGAAAATGCCTCCAGGAGATCCAGCTGTAAGGCATTTTCTCAATTAGTGATGGGGGGGGGGTGCAGCCCATGGTGGGTGGTGTCATTCCTGGGCTGCTGGTCCTGGGTTCTATAAGAAAGGGGTCTGAGCAAGCCAGTAAGCAGCTCCCCCTCCACGGACTCTGCCATCAGTTCCTGCTTCCAGGATCCTGCCCTGTTCGAGTTCCTGTCCTGACTTCCCTCAGTGATGAACAGCAATGTGGAAGTATAAGCCGAATTAACCCTTTCCTCCCCGGCTTGCTTTGTGGTCTTGGTGCTTTGTGGCAGCAATAGAAACCCTGACTAAGACAGAGGCGCCTGCCAGGATTCTCACACCTTTGACTGTGATGTTTCCCAAGGACCTCAGTTCTCACAGAATGATCACCAGCCTGGCCCAGGCCATCAGTACAAAAAGTGTAAGGGAACATATTTTACAGTCTGGGTTGCATGGTACATCATGGTGCAACTCTGGAGTGGCCGAAGTACAGGCCACGCTGTGGGGCTGGAGGCAGGCACTGCACATGGGCTCTGTTTGCGGTGATCAAAGAGACTCCAGTCAGCATGAGCTGAGGAACTACAGGGATGGGCATGTGTGCGGAGCAGAGGAAGCCCTGAGTGAGTGTGCCTTGTTGACATGGGCAGAGCCATGCCAAGGACCCAATACCTCAGACCCAAGGGAAAGCCTCCCCACCTCACCCCTGGGGTGAGGCTCTGAGGGATGGCAGAGCTTTCTTCTTGTCTGGGTATGAATGCTGACGATGAGTCCTGGTAATGTCCCAGTGTGTACAAAACCCAGCAACTGCAGCCTCCTGGAGCTCACCAAAACCTGAAACTGTTCCTCTACTCACACCTAGCTAATCCTCTCCTGTGCTGGGTATAGTGAACACCATGTTGGCAGCAGAGCAGCCTAGTCTTGGATCAGCATATGACTACCTGTCCAGTGGGTTTCCTTGGCACCTGTGGAAATGGACTCGCACTTGGCAAGGACCAGTAGTCCATGGGACAGCATAGGACTTTGCAAAATTCATGCGGCTTGCAGGCTCTTTTCTCTCTCATTATACTTTGTCAGTCACACATGCAGCAGCTGTAATCTTCCCTGAAAATTCTGTTCTCTTTCAAATATTTTCCTCTGCTGGGCTGTGGTGGCACACGCCTTTAATCCTAGCACTCGGGAGGCAGAGCCAGGTGGATTTTTGTGAGTTCGAGGCCAGCCTGGTCTACAGAGCGAGATCCAGGGAAGGCACAAAGCTACACAGAGAAACCCTGTCTTGAAAAACCAAAAAAAAAAAAAAAAAAAAAAAAATCAAATATTTCCCCCTGAGATTCAGCGGGGGGTGGGGGGAGGGTAATGCTTCTTAAATCTCTTATCTGGAATTACTAACTACAACTCTCAACCCTGGGAACCTTTCTGACTCAATGAAGATAGTTAGGTACATATGAGAAAACAATACTTGGAGCTGGGCGGGGGTGGCGCACGCCTTTAATCCCAGCACTTGGGAGGCAGAGGCAGGAGGATCTCTGTGAGTTCGAGGCCAGCCTGGTCTACAAAGCGAGTTCCAGGAAAGGCGCAAAGCTACACAGAGAAACCCTGTCTCGAAAAACCAAAATAAAACAACCCTTGGAACATTAACCATGTTCCACAGTTCAGGAAAGGAGAACAGGGCAGGCACACACAGACTAGGAAGAAGGCCTCAGGAATACACACGGTGCCAACTGTTCTCTGGACACCAAGTATAGAATCATTGGTAGGATCTGGTGTGCTCCAAGAGGAAAAAAAAATACATTGTAAAACGTGGGATGGATAGATCCGTCTTTATTATACGTAAGAGCTGATATTGGTCGGAGAAGTATGGTACAGTGAGATGAGATAAGAGTGCTTTACCAAGGTCTGCCTTTTACAGAGAGTGAGACACGGGACACTCTTGTAGAAAAGGGAAGTGTATAAAAGCATATCTTGCCGGCATGAAAGCATTGTCTGGGTTTGAATATTGCTGTCTTTAAGGCATTGTGCCCGTATCTATGACGGTTTAACTTTGTAACCGCAAGTCACCGCCAGCTGACCTAAGTGCCGCGAGAGCAGGATGTGTCTGGCTCAGTATTTAGTCAAGCCTGCAAAATGCTGAACGCTATGTCTAGAATAAGGTTATGCAGGGGGGTGGGAAGGTGCATCAGGGAAGCATAAAGGGGAACAATGGGGGCTTTCATAATGATCACCACGTATTCCTTAAATCGTGATGTATTTCTTAAAGTCAAAAATAGAAGCCAATAATAGAGCTGTTCATGTAACCCTGGTAAGAAAAAACTCTGTTAAGTATAAATAAAGACAGCCTGAGCTACGGTGACCTCTTGAGTGCAACCCACTTGGAGGCCAGTGGTTTTCCTTATGTCAACGCCCCTTCCCCGTCTCAGGACCTGAACCCAAGCCGAGGCTGGACCCTGGCACCCAGGTCCTGGGCTGTGGCAGGGTAGGTGTGTTCCCTCAGAGCTAGCCCACCTGATCCCAGCTTTTCTGTATGTGCGTCCATGTCTCTTTCTTGCCTCACTGCCCCAGTCAGGTTTCACCAATGTGGCAGGCATGGCCTCTAGAGCAACAGAGGTCTGGGGTTATGTGATCCTTTTCTTCAAGACTCATCTCCAAATGTTCTTGTCAGAGAGGTCGTCTCACCCTCACCTGATAGCCCTAATCACTCAGAACACTGACACACTGACATGCCTCATTTTGGGGTGTCTCTTCACTGATGACTCTCATGAACTGGGGAAAAGGGCTTAGGGTCCTCTTCAAAGCTTTAGTGAGGACTTGGTGCCGGACATGCTGGAGTGAATCCGGGGTCTCCTGCATTTCAGACAATCACATAACCTCCCCCTGCCAGAGGGGAGCTCCAGCCCCTCCAGGACCCCCCCCCCCCACCTCACCCCTTCATTCTTCCCTTTCTTTCTCTGACAGGGTCTTAGGTATCCCAGGCTGGCCTTAGATCGGATATATAGCTGAGCATGACCTTGAACTTCTGGTGCTGCTCTTGAGGAAGCTCGCCGCCGTGCCCAGTTTATGCAATGCTGGGGGGAGGAATCCAGGGTTTCTGCACGCTGGTCAAGTGAGCCACTTCTGAGCTATGCCTCCAGCCCTTCCAGGACTTTCTAAGTTAACCAGAGGGGAGTTGGCTCTGAAGGAGGGGGGTTGGCAGAGAGTGGTAGTCATAAAACAAGAATGTTCCAGAAGCCGGGGAGGCAGCAAGGAACATGTGTGGCCTGAGCAGGGGGCTCAGACCTCCGTGACTGCCCCGTTTGCCACTCTGATCTCAGGGTGGGCCTGCCCTTACTGCACTGTCTCCGGACCCCAAAAGCTGTAGAAAATGTAACCAGCTGTCCCCAGGCCCGGCTGAGTTCAGGACTTATTCAGACCCACCCTCGCCTGAATCCAGTCCCAGCAGGTCTGGGGGAACAGAGGCAGCAAAGGAGCATCCTATACGGGAGCCCTGGAGTCAAGGGGCCCCTCCCCCTGACACACCTTCCCTGGACTGTGCTGGAAGGGACCTCAGGCTTCTTCTCTGAGTTTCTACTCCAAACTGGGTGCTGAGAGAGACCCAAAGGACAGTGAGGTATTGATCCTGTGCTCTCAGGACTGGGTCCGGAAGGACTGAGAAGATCCAAGAAGGACACTCTTACTTTAAAGTCTTGTCAGGCCGGTGGGATGGCTCAGGGGGTAGAGACCCCTGCTGCCAGTGTGGTGGAAGGGAAGAACCAACTCTGGCAAGTTTCCTCTGACCCCCACATTCATACTGTGGGGTGCAGTGTGTGTGTGTGTGTGTGTGTGTGTGTGTGTGTGTGTATGCATGTGCGCGGATGCACGCGAAGTGTGGTTTGTGTCTGCAGTGGTGTGTGTGTGTGTGTCTATCCAAGCACCCACTCTCATCCCGGAGAGCCCTGCAGGTGGCTAAGGCTATGCCCCCCCCCCCCCCACTCCAATAGAATCAATCCATGGCCAGTTCCGGCCCACTTCCCTTCTTCCTATCAAAGCCTCTTTTGGGTGGGTGGCTTGGGCTCCTGTCCCAGCCTGTCTGCAGACATGAGTTTGGGAGAGACAGGAATTAAGGGAGAGGGAGACAGGAAAAGGGGGTGGAAGCAGGTCATAGGGGGGGAGAAGGGGAAGGAGAGAAGGATCCAGAAGGGAGCCTTGGGCAGGGCCCTGGGGGATTGGGCCAGATACCCAGACTGGCTTGGACCATCGTGAGAGGCAACTCTGAAACACCCAAAATGACTCCTTTCTGGGGGGCCGCTCCACTCCAACCTCTCCCTAGGGGGTAGTTCTGGGGTGTCACAGGGCTGTCACGTATGGTGCAACCAGGTGCCCTGAGAAGTAATCCCGCTGTTAGGCTGCTGCGCCCAGGACAGCCCCTCCGCTCCTGTCAAGACTCTTGATTATTTGTTCCTGTTGCTCTGCCTCCAGGGCCTGCCTCCTGCCCAGGATGTGAGGCAGGCTGAGGCTCGTCTGACCCCACCTGGCCCCGGGGGAGTCCCTGCTTGGGAGCTGGGTAAGGCGAGGTAGGGCGTTAGCAAGACTGCTCGCTGCTCCCACCCCTCGCCCAGGAGGCCCCTCTTCCTGCCCCAGCTCCCCCACCTCTCCAGAGAGCAGGCCTGAGCCTTGGGATACAGCCAGATTCCTTCAAGGCGGGTGGGCCACAGAAGCTACTATTTCTTAAATCACCCCCTCCACGCCCACCCCAGGGCGACGGCCTCCCTTTGTCCCCTCCCTGTGCCTAGGGCTGCTTGAGTGAGACAAGAGTAGTGGACAAAACGCAGGGCCTGACCCCAGGTCCCTGGCTGCAGGCCCGGCTCTAGGAACGCTCTCAGTAAATATTTGGGGAGTGAATAATGCCCACCCCTCCCCCACCACCAACAGTCAACTCTTTCCTGCAACCAGAAACCCTTGCTTTGAGAGAAGGTCTTGGGGGCCACCCCTTGGCCTTTTTGCTGAGAGAGCACCAAGGGTCTGGGTGCTGGGGCCTTCCATATGGCAGGTTTGAAATAGCCATAGGGCAGCTCCATGTCAGTTATTTCCCTGCCTCTTAAAAAGTGACTAAGGGGCTGGAGAGATGGCTCAGCAGTTAAGAGCCCTGACTGCTCTTCCAGAGGACCTGGGTTCAGTTCCCAGCAGCCACATGGCAGCTCACAACTGTCTGTGACTCCAGTTCCAGGGGATCTGACACCCTCACCCAGACATGAACGCAGGCAAAACACCAATGCACATTTTTTAAAAATTAAATTAAAAAAAATATATTGAGCCAGGTGGTGGTGGCACACACCTTTGATCCCACCACATGGGAAGCAGAGGCAGGTGGATCGCTAAGTTGGAGGCCAGACTGGTCTAGATAGCTGTGGATACACAGAGAAACCCTATCTCAAAAATATATATATATATATATATATATATATATATATATATATATATATATGCAAATATATACATATTTATGTGTGTGTATGTACATATGTATGTATATGTGTGTGTGACTAAGACTAAGATAGCTATCTGCATTTACTCCAGGCTTGAGACGCCAGACCATCTCACGGAAGCACAGACTTCCTTGGAATGCTTGTTCTTTCTGAACTCTAACTTTTGCCCTCCCAGAAGCTCTTACTCGACTCTTGGAGAGAAATGAACTCCAACTGCTCTTTGTCCCCCTCCCCACCTCTTGGAGTACTTACTGGGTGTCCACTGCCATCCCCCCACCCCACCCCTGCTCCTGATGGGGACACAGCTCTCATCCGACTCTGATCTCTTTTTTTTTCTGGCCTGAGATCAAGGCAGCAAGGATGTCTTCAGAGGAAGTTGCTGACACTTAGCACAGCAGGTAGCTGAGAGGACAAGGGACCCTCCAGCTTTCTGCTGCACAGAAGAGTCTTAGTGTGTTCCCTGGCAGGACCATTAGGGGATTTGAAGGAGCTACATATGAGAGCATTGGCTGGGTTGAGTGGGGAGCCTGGATGCTAAAGATAACAACAGTGTGTGTTTCTCCAGGTTCACTCCCTTATGTACATCCCTAACCCCACGGCAGTGGACATTCTTGTTATGTAATATAGAGCAAAGTTGAGTCAGGCACAGTGAAATACAAGATGCCTGTAATTCCATAATCCAGAAGCGGAAGCAAGAGGTTAATAAGTCTGAGGCTAGCCTGCAGCTACATAGTGAGACCCTAGCTCATTATGGAGATATGGTAAACTAAGGCTCAGTTTCCTGATCTGTAAAATGGAGATCATAGCTCCAGGTGCATCTGAAACCCTAGCACTCGGAAGGCAGAGGCAGGAGAATCACCAGAGCCCAAGAGTTTGAGACCAGTTTAGGCGACATCGTGAGATCCTCATCTAAAATAATAAAACCCTGGACCTTTCAAAGCCACCACCCTCTGACCCTGACACTTTCCCACTCTCAACCCCGGAGGGCTACTAGTCCAGTTTCTGCTTGCTAGTCACCTGTCCATGTAGTCCCTATAAAGGGATCCTGGTGTAAATAGCCTTTGGTGTCTGGTTTCCTTCCTTCAGTGCGTGTGGTGCTTTGAAGGAGCGCAGCTCCCATAGGCTCATGGACTTGAATGCTTAGTCACCAGGGAGAGGAACTGACTGAAAGGATTAGGAGGATTAAAAGATGTGGCCTTGTTGGAGGAAGCTGTCACTTGGGGTTAGCTTTGAGGTTTCGAAAGCCCATGCCAGGCCCAGCCTCTCTCTCTTTGCCTGCAGATCAGGATGTAGCGCTCAGCTACTTCTCCAACACCATGTCTGCCAAACCTACTGCCACGCTCCCCTCCACGACAGCAATGAACCTGTAAGCAAGTCCCCCAGTTAACTTCTTTCTAAGAGTTGCCTTGGTCATGGTGTCTCTTCACCTCATTAGAACAGTGACTAAGATGGTGTGTTTTCAGGGTTTGCCCTTGTTGTTCCCTGAATCAAATTTCATGCCTTATTGCCAAAGAAAATTTCATGTGGGTGGACCATATTTTGTTTATCAATGGATGCTTGAGCTGCTTCTATATTTTGGCTATTATGAATATTCATGTCCAGGATTTTGTATGGGCTTGTTTTATTTTCCTTGGGTATAGACTTACAGGTAGAAAAACTGAGTCAAATGGTATTCTCTCTACCTAACCCTCCCAAGAAATGCCAGGCTTTTTTTTTTTTTTTAATATTCTTACTATTAGAACCGGAGGTTCTGATTTCTTTCCTTTTTTCTTTTCTTCCTTCCTTTCTTCCCTTTTTTCTTTTCTTTCTTTCTTTCTTTTTTTCTTTTTTTTTTTTTTGACATGGTCCCATGTATCTCAGGCTAGCCTCAAACTCAATATTTGGCTGAAGATGACTTATACATTTCTGATCCTCCTGTCTTATTTTCCAAGTGCTGGGATTACCGGCATGCACTGCCATACCCATTTTGTACAGTGCCAAGGATCAAACTCAGGGCTTCATGCATGCTAGGCAAGGACCCTACCAACTGAGCTACACTCCAGCTCTCTCCATATATATCAAGTCTAGCTACCTCTTCAGTCCTGCCTCGCCTCAGGAGGAGGGAGTGGTATCTAATTGTACTTTTGAGTTGCATTTTCCCACAAAATCATTTTGTGTGCTTACTGGCCCTTTCTCTGTCTTTGGAGAAAGGTCTATTCAGACTTGTTGTCCACTCTTCAAATTTATTATTGTTGTTGTTGTTGTTGTTGTTGTTGTTGTTGGTGGTGGTGGTGGTGTGTGTGTGTGTGTGTGTGTGTGTGTGTGTGTGTGTGTGATATGTATACGGGCACATGAATACCCCAGCACATGAGTGGAGGTAAGAGGACAATTTTGTGAAGTGGGAGTCTATTGTCTATAACGTTGACATGGGATTCTGGGACCGAACTCTGGTCATTAGACTTGTGCAACAAGTCTGAGCATCTTACCTCTGAGCACCTCACCAGCTCTCCTTTCAAAAAGGATTTATTTATCTTATTTACTGTAGATGAGTGTTTTTCCTGTCAGTGTGTTATGTGCACCTTGTGCGTGCTTGGTGCCCGTGGAGGTCAGAAGAGGGTATCAGATCCCCTGGAACTGGAGTTATGGATGGTCGTGGGCTACCATGTGGGTGCTGGGAACTGAACCCGGGGCCTCTACAAGAGCAAGTAACCACCTCACCATTACTCAGCTCCCAGTCTTCTTGGTTTTGTTATTGAATTGCCCCCCCCCTTTTTTTTTTACATAGCCTAAATAAAAATCCCTATGAGAGTCATAAAATAAATATTCTCCCCACCCCCTCTTTGAGACAGGATTTCTCAGTGTAGCCCTGGCTGTCCTGGAACTTGCTCTGTAGACCAGGCTGGCCTGAAGCTTGTGGAATCTGCTTGCCTCTGCCTCCCCAGTTCTGGGAGTGAAAGTGTGGGTCACCACACCTGTTTTTCAAAAATGTGTGTATAAGCCTGCCTGAGTTTCTGTGGACATGCAGGAACCCGTAGAGACCAGAAGAAGGTGACAAATCCTTTGGAAGCAGAGTTACAGGTAGCTGTGAGCACCACGTGGCTGCAGGGAACTCTAGGGAAACAGTAAGTCCTCTCACTGCTGGCCGGGCCTCCCTGCCCAGAGCCTCGGTTTTTCCTCTACCCCAGCACTGCACTTCCGTCTTAAATCTTAATGGTGCTCAGCTGAGTTTGTTATAGCTTTTGGTGTTATAGCTAAGAACTGTTACCAAATCCAAGACCACAAAGATTCACTCCCATGTCTTAAGAGTTTTATAGGTTTAGACCTCCTATTTATGTCTTTGATCCGTTTTTTGTTTGTTTTGTTGGGTTTTTGTTTGTTTTTTTTTTGTTGTTGTTGTTTTTGTTTTTGAGCTGACTTTTATGTAAAGTTTGAGGTGGGGGTCCAGCTGCATTCTTTTCCTTGTGGTCATTCACCTCTCCCCTTGTATGTTTACAAAACTCAGGGACTTGAATGCCCCAGGAAATACCAGCTGGGAAATGCCAGCCTCCAAGACCTCAGGCCATGGGACCTGAGAGGGTTTCTGTTCTGAACACAATGCTGTTCTCCCGTCCACTTTGCTTATCGCCACGACTCCACTCACCTCATTTGTACCAAAATATATTTACTGAGCGCCGCCGCCGCCGTGTGTTGGGCTGAAATAACAAGTTTGGGAGTGTGGAAAAGAATGGGACAATTTTGTCAGAGCTGGAAGAGGCCCAGGCGGTGGGGTGTGTTCCAAGACAGCGACTTGCTTTGAAGGATGGAAGCCTCCAAGACTCACCCAGGGTCACCAGGTGGCACAGGGCCATGCGGTCTAATTATCCCCTCCCCAACGCTGTTGACCCCCGCTGGCTGCACCCTCAATACCTATTCATTGAGTAGGGCCCCTGTGTCCGGCCTCGTGCAGGCCCTTCTGAAGCCAAAGGGACAAGATCCCTGGAACCTTGCCCCGAGTCTCTCCTCTAGGGACCTCGGGCGGGGGCTCAGCCTGGCAGAGCTATCTTGGGCCTTCTAGCACCTCCCTTTCCCGAGCGCCCCTTCCATGTAGGGTCATCCCTTGGCCCCAGCCCAGCCTTCTCTTCTCCCTTAGCTGGAGCATTGGGAATGTGAGGCAGGCGGCAGGCAGCCAGGGGCACAGGGCGGGCCGAGAGGAAAGGCCCGGGTCCGGGTCATTTCCTGGCACCCTTGTTTGCCGCGTGCCCCTGATTTCTGGTAGCTGTTTCCGCCCCGCCCACAGCCTCCCTGTCTGAGTGGGCAGCTGGCCTGGAACTGGAATCCTTCCATCCTCAGATGCTCCCCTCAAAGGCCAGCAGCCCCTGGACCCGGTGAGAATGCCCCTCCTGGACTCCGGCATGTCACTGACCCCGTCAGGGCCTTTGCTACCTTCCCGGAAAGGGAGTCACCATGGCTTACCTCCCAGGCTTTTTGTAGAGAAGAAAGGATACCCGGCCGCTGAGAGGGCTGACCCAAGGAGCCAGCCACTAAGGACTGTCATCCCTCTTTCTCAGTCAGCGGCTCTCCATTTTCTTCCTTCACCAAGTCTCCCAGGATACCCCCTTTCCGGACTCCATGTCACCACACTGGGGTCTTAATCTGAGTCCTGGGGTAAGCTTTCTGGGCTCCTCTGTGACCAGGGCACCGCTAACAGCAGCCTATGCATCCAGGTAGCTCTTGGGTGTCTACTTCCTTGCCCCAGTGTCCCACAGAGATGGGACCTGTGGTGGCCTGCCTGGAATATCCTTTTCTTTTTTTCTTTCTTTTTCTTTTTGAGACAGGGTTTCTCTGTAGCTTTGGTGCCTGTCCCGGATCTCGCTCTGTGGACCAGGCTGGCCTCGAACTCACAGAGATCCGCCTGGCTGGGATTAAAGGTGTGCGCCACCACCGCCCGGCAGGGAATATCGTTTTCAATGGAGCAGAGAAGATTCAGTCATGCGGTCCTTCTCCAGTCCAGGCAGAGCGCTGTGGTCAGAGCTCCAGGCAGGGTGCATGGGGAGAGAGTCTGAGCTTGCTTTCCTGGAGATCCTGCCCCCCCCCTTTTTTAAATAGTATTTTTATTTTATAATTAACTTAATTTCACATATCAGCCACGGATTTCCCCGTCCTCCCTCCTCCCACCCCCCAGCCCTCCCCCCAATCCACCCCCACTCCCACCTCCTCGAGATCCTTTTAGAAGCAAGTCCACCACAGCCCCTCACTCTCACAGCTGCCGCTATCATCTCAAATAAAAATACCATTTGCTTAGCGATTGCTCAGTGCAAAGCCCAGTACAATTTCTAACTCGCCGCAGTGAATCTACAACTAGGGTCCGATTATTTATTTAAATTAAATCCATTTTACAGATCGGAAAAGCAAGGCACAGAGAACATAAACTATGCCCAAAGCTAACAGGTGACCGAACACGGCAAATGTTTCTCCAGGGAGAATCCATGGGGTTGCCCAAGAAGCCTAGGGGATGGTGGGTCTTTACTGCCCATGAAAGAAGGGCTACAGTCACCAGGCAGAGGAGGACTGGGGCCTCACAGGCAGAGAGCAGCCAAGCTGGAAGTCTTGAGAAAGTAGGGAGCAGGCATGAACATTAAGAACCGCCTGACTGGCTGGGCTGTGTGGGGAGGACCGTGGTGAAGGTGGGTGAGGTGGCCCGTGGAGGAGCTCACACTGTCCCGGAAGGGCTGGGGTTGGGGGAAAACAGACTGATCTCCCAGAGTCCAGGTGAGAAGGCTTCAAGAGAAGCGTAGGCCTTGGGCCAGATGCCAGGGGCTTCCCTAGTCCAACTCCATCCAGTCCATCCTCTGGGGTCCTGACGTCTGATGTGCACTGGACTGATTCCCCCCCCCCCCCCCCCCGTGTGTGTGTGTGTGTGTGTGTGTGTGTGTGTGTGTGTGTATGTGCGTGTGTGTCTTGTGCACCCCCCTCGCACTCCCTGGGGATGGGCCAGGACCTTGGCCCTCTTTACACACTGGTAGGTCAGGTGGATACCATTTGCGGGCAGGAAAACAAGATTATCGTAAATGGATAAAGTGGAGGCTCTGGGGCTGCAGCCAGGCCACCTAGAGAGCTACCGAGGGGGATGGAGGGCGGCGTTGGAAGGCCTGCAGGGATTGGCAGCAGAGGGACTATGCTGGCTGAGCTTCCTGTGGAAGCCAGGCCAGGGCAGCCTGGTCAACATCACGGGGAGAGGGCTTTTTGCTGGTGTGTTGTTCGGGCTGCCACAGGGTCCCTCTGGGCTCTGGACTCCCTGTCTCCATCCCCATCCTGGTCAGGTGACTAGCTGTATTTCTGTCTAGGAGACCCCCGTGGTTCCACAGACTCACTGCCCAGTCTTTTTTCTGTGTCTCAGCTCTCACTCGCCCTTTGTCTCCTCTTCCTCCCACGAGGTACCAGCACCAGCTCACACATCCTCATCTAAACATCTCTCAAGTCCATCCGCATCTCTCCAACCCCTCACACTCTTTTTTTTAACCTCCATCCACCCACACATGGTCTCCTTGATGCCCTGAATAATCTCCAGGTTGTCGACTTGGTGCCTGGAGTAACCTTCCCTTTGGGTGCAGGCTGATGAACCCTACTCATGAGAAGAGCGTCTCGGGCTTCCTGAGCATTCCCAGGAACATCTGGGCTTGTGATGTCCACTGTCACCCCTGTTCTTATGGCCCCTTCATCTTTTCCGCCGCATCTGCCTCTCAACCCCTTGTCCCTTTCCCTGTAACGGTGGTGAGCTGTGCTCTGCCCTCACACTGCCCCCCCCCCCCCAAGGATGTAACCTAGAGCAGTTCTGCCATGGAGGGAGTAGCCTTGATGTCCTCCGAGCCTCACCTGTCTCCTCCATTCAGGAGAGTGGTCTGGGGTGGGCGAGAAGGGAAGGGTCAGAAAGTCAAACCTTCCTCTCCGTCCCATGGAGCCCCTGCCCTGCCCCCACTGGCCCCACTAAATCTTTCCTTGTCTCCGCCCTTTCCCAGGCTCTGGCCCTTCCTCTCACCCCGTTCTCAGTGGTCTGACTCATCTGTGCCCTGGGCCCTCATCTCTGGCAATGCTGTCACATCCTGCCCTCTCCCTGCCCGGGAGGAGGAGGGCTACCCTTGCCAGGTGGGCCTCCTGGTATCTTAAAGCCCTCCGAAGGCCAGCCCTTCGCCTATCCCAGAGGGTCCTAATGATGAGCTTCCCTGTGATTCTGACGGGAGAAAGCCGGAATGAGAGGGGTGAGCTGTGGCTGCCCACTCTAAACCTGCATGGAGCCACGGTGCCTTGCCCACCAGGTTCAGGCTTCTGGGAACACACTTGGTTTCTCACTTGGCCTGCCCTCGGGTGGCTGTCTCCTCAGCTCTGTACCAGCTCGCCACTAGTCTTGGCCAGTGGTAGCTATGACCACTGCCTTCCCGCAGGTGGTCCCAGGAAGGGATGGGGGCGGGGAGGTGTCCACCTGCATTACTCAGGCCCTAGGATATGCAGAGCAGGCCCGGAGGAGGAAGTGAGTCAATGGGCATAGCAACTCATGCCTCAAACTTCTGACTTTCCTTTTCAACCCACTGAGCCAAAACGTTTGTCCCGACAGGATCTTGGGGTGGAGGAGGGGCTGGCAGCCATGGATGTTAAAGAGACAGACAGCCTCTTGCTCCATTCCATTGGATTCCTTGTTTGTGGGTGGAGAGCCATGCGAGCTTGTGGCTGACTGAGGCCAGCTAGACATGTAGGAAGGTGAAGACCTGCTACATGTGGAGGGCTGTCACAGGGCTGGGAAACACAGGGGTCCCCCTGGGGAATGTGACAGCTGCCACCAGGGTGTTCAGGACTGGGCCTTCGTTTTGCTGCCTCAACAAACCTGTGAGTTTGGTATCTGTGTGCCCAATCTATAGATAAAGAAATTGAGGCCGAGGGAAGTAAAGAGACTTGTTTAAGGTCACAGTCCCACCATTCAATAACCGTCTCAGGCTCAAAGTCAGTGAGTGCAAGGCCTGGAAGTTTCCAGTGACTGCGTCTGTTGTGTTGGTCTGTGTACACATGGGTGTGAGGGACAGAGTCACCGAGAGAGTGGAAACTCACAAAAGATTCTGAAGACCAAACACGTGGACATTTCCCAAGTGGTCCAGTGGGCAAAGGGCATTCCAGGCAGCGTGGCCACCTGTGAGGGGTGCTGGCGTGGACTGGCCTGTCTTGTTTGTGGACTCCCCTTGGGAGTGGAGGGAGATACAGAGGGGACAGGAGGAGCAGGCTGTGGAGGGACCCGTGGAGCCTGGAGGAACTCTGCAGGTGTTGTCAGCATGTAGAACAGTAGCCTGCAGGGGTCATGGGGAGGGTGACCTGGGCTGGAAGAGTGCTGGGAGGAGACATCGAGGGCCGGGAGAGGAGGGGTTTGAATGAAACGCAGAGGCCTAGCTCAGTAGGTCATGGCTACCACTGAAGAGAGGCCAGGGCCAAGGACCAGAGCTGCCGCAGCCTCTGCCCCTCTGAGGAAGCTGCAGCTGGAGGACAAGAGGAGCCTTCCAAAAGATGGAGGGACCGAAGAAGCCAGGTTGGCCATGATAACCCCAGGGAAGGTCCCAGCTCCAGAACAGGGCCGACAGGTGACTCAGACTTCTCAGCCTGAGAAAACACAAGGTATCAAAGAGGGCCGGGGACTGAGAACAGAGGAGGGACAGGGGGACAGCGGGAAGCTGGAGGCAAGAGGCAGGGTGGTTCCCTGGAGATCTGGGAGGGACTCCAAGAGTGGAAGTGAAAGTGTGAAAAAATGCACAAGGTGAGGGTAGGCAGATGGAGGAGGGGGGGGGCACAGCCCTTGTCCCCACGGGCCAATGAGCAGGAGCAGCACTGGCCAGGTTTCCAGCTGAGAGACCTAGGAAGCAAGAGAGCTGGGAGATGTGGGGGCGGGGTGGGGAGCTGGGAGGGGGAGCTGTGGGGGACAGGGGAGCGGGGAGGGTTTTGAGATCTTCTGCTTTTCACTGACTTAGATTCAGCAACTACAGCTACAGGCTGGGGCTTGGAGTGGGGTGCTGGTTCAAGACTTACTACCGTGGGGTCTCAGATAGTAAGAGCCGATGAGATCCAGGTGTGGAGGCACATGACTATAATTCCATCACCTGGGAGCCTGAGGTAAAGAGGATTGTGGGTTCAAGGACAACATGGGTAACATAGGGAGACTCTGCCTCAAAACCGAGCCATCGGAGGGGTCAGCAAGATGGGTGAGCAGGTGAAGGCGCTTGCTTCTAAGCTTCACCAGGACTCATGTGGCCTATGTATGCACACATGCACAATACATACATACATAATACATACATGGGAAATGAGCCAGTGGGACAACTTTTTACCTAGTTGTCAAGGAGACACAATGGTTGGGTGTGGCATGCCTTTAATCCCAGCACTCAAGAGGCATAGGCAGGCAGATTTCTGTGAGTTCTAGGCCAGCCTGGTCTACATAGTGAGTTCCAGGACATTCAGGGCTATGTAGAGGGACCCCATTTCAAAAACAAAACAAAACACAAAAGGAAACACAATGGAGATAGGTTTTCCTTTGTGGTATTTGTGTGCTCCTGCACACACACACACACACACACACACACACACACACACACACACACAGAGTCTTTGTTGTTGTTGTTTTTGTTGAGACAAGGTCTTGCTGTGTAGCACCAGCTAGCTTCAAACACACCATCTTCCTTCCTCCACCTCGTGTCCAGGCAAGCCTCGCCCTGTCCAGTGGTTTTGTATCTTTATTTCTGCCTGAGCACACAATCAATCATATTTCTTGGTTGCATGCATGTGCTCAGGTTTTCGTTACTGGGACACATGCCTGAGAGAAACAGTGTAAAGAGTGTTTAATCTGTTCACATGCTGAAGGGGTTCATCCCATGATCACTTGACTCCTTTGCTGCTGGGCTGTGGGGAGGCGGGACATCACCGTGGGCACATGTGACAGACACAGGCAGCTTACCTCATCACAGACAGGAAGCAGAGAGGCAGGAAGGGGCTAGGGCCGGACATAGCCCCAAGATGAGAAGATGATGCATTCAATGACCTATTCCCTTGGGCTCGGTCCATCTCCTAATGCTTGCATCACCTTCCAGAAAGTCAGCACAGGCTGAGGACCAGCTCTTAAAGCAGAGCTGGCGGGGACACTTCCTATCGAAGCTGTGACAGTGAGACACAGAGATCTCCACAAAGATAACAAATCAAGTCATCAGTAAGCCACAAGGGCCTCTGCCTCTAGCAGGGTAAGACCAGGCGCGCTAGTTACGCGGATTACCCAGAGCAGGAGTATGTATTCCTGCAACCTGGATGCCGCCATTCTATCTACCAGGCCATTCTCTAGGCCTATTCTATCTCTAGGCCATTCTCTAGGCCATTCTATCTACCAGGCCATTCTCTCCACCTATTGTACCAACCAGCCACTGGCAGAAGGACAGACATCGGCATGCAAACTTCACATACCATGTCCCCGAGGAACTTACTGTGGAGAAAAGGACCTGTCCAGGAGTCAGGATAGCCCTCAGGGTGGCTCCTGTCATATAAGAGAGTGCTCACAACTGCCGCACCTTGGCCATCTTGATGGCCATCAACTGAAAACTGGGTGACACCTCTGTGTCACAGGACTTTTAGAAGGGACCGCATATACAGAGCCAGGTGATAATACATGCTCAATAAATACCAGTTCCCTTTCCAGGTACACATGAAAAATTCAGAAACGCAGTCACACAGGCAAACAGGTATGACTATACGACAACATACAAGAGACTGTTTGCGGATGCGTGTCCTAACGAACATTTCTTATGTTCTTATGTGAGGGGGGTGTTTGAGACAGGGTTTCTCTGTGTAACAGCCTTGGATGTCCTGGCACTCACTCTGTAGACCAGAGTGGCCTTAAACTCACAAGAGATCCTCCTGCATCTGCCCACTGAGTGCTGGGATTAAAGGTGTGCGCCACCACCACTGCCCAGCTCCTAATGAACATTTCTATAGGGACTCTCCACCTCTAGTGAAAAAGAGTGGGAGTGGGGGTATAAAGTCCCCACCTGCCCAGGTTTTCCACCCGAGCAGAGAATCTGACTAGTAAGAGTCAAGGGCAGTCAGCCCTCTGTTATGGAATATTTGTGTATGCTGTAAAGATGTGTCTCTGCCTAAGGCACCTTGTGATTGGTGTAATAAAGAGCTGAATGACCAATAGCGAGGCAGGAGAGAATAGGTGGGACTTCCGGGCAGAGAGGACTCTGGGAAGAAGACAGGAGATGCCAGGGAGATTCTGAAGAGGTCGGACATATGCTACAGAGGAGAGGTAACCAAGTCACGTGGCAGAATGTAGATTAATAAAAGCTGGTTAATTTAAGTTCTAAGAGCTAGTGGGACAAGTCTCAGCTAATGGCCAAGTTTTCATAATAATAATTCTCCATGTCATTATTTGGGAGTTAGTGGTACAAAGAAAGACTCGCTACAGTTCCCCCACCACCACCACCACACACATGGAAGGAACTCAGCCTGTGGGCCCACTGCCTCTCCTTCTCAAAGGGGCCATCCTGACTTTACATGAAGAGCGTTGCAGAGCCCATTAGAGTCAGGAGCCAGACAAGAAAGGGGGGGACCGTGGGGTCAAGCCAGTGTGAACACAAGGCTATACCTTAGGCAGGAGGAGGAAACGCTACTGGAAGAGGCTGGAAGAATGGGAGGTGGTCGGCTGTCAGGGAAGTTGCCCTTGTTTGGGGCAACTCACTAGGGCCCCACAGGGGACATTGCCCATTAATGCTCTTCAGCTCTCCTACGTGAGACCCCTCCCTACCTGTACCTGAAGTCATTCACTCACACACCCTTCTCCTTCCCTCCTCCCCGGCCCTGTTCAGCCAGCTTTCCACCTTTCCCCATCTTCTTCTTCTTCTTCTCCAGACAAGGTCTCCTCTGCGTAGCTCAGTCTGCTCTGAAACTTACCAGTTAGACCAGGCCAGCCTCGAGCTCTCGATCTTCCTACCTCAGCCTCCCCAAAGCTGGAAGTACAGGTGTGCACCATTGCACCTGTCTTTCCTGGTCTCCAGGCTTCCATGCTGGTCCTTCTGTCTGTCCTGGCCATGCCAACCTCATGCCATAAGCAGCACACTCTTCCTTCCTTCCTTCCTTCCTTCCTTCCTTCCTTCCTTCCTTCCTTCCTTCCTTCCTTCCTTCCTTCCTTCTTCCTTTCTTCCTTCTTCCTTTCTTTCTTTTTCTTTAGTCTTCTTTCATACAATAAGCATGCTGTTTCTAATGGCCCTCTAGCCTCACACACACCAACTCCATAGCACAAGGCACTGTCAGTTTAGCCTGTTTAATGTTGGGTTTCCAGAATGCTTCCTGGAGTCTGGGGAGATGGCTCAGCTGTTAAACGCTAGGCTCAAAACCAGAAAGACAGAGGAGAGGGCCGGCTGGAGGCCTGGCTTCCTAGCAGAAATCTCTACCTTTGTTAGTCCTACTGGGGGACTCAGGTCTGAGAGGGGGGATTTTTGCCTTGAGGTAGAGAAAGCTGAATCTGGGTCAGTGGAAAAGGAAATCTGATAAACATATTCACGCTCAGCCACGCCCCCCTCCCTATGTAATTGTATCTTCTATTGGAGCCAGAGAGTGACCTGACTAGGTTCAGTAGCAGAGTTGGTCCATTTTGTTCTGCAGATCTGAGGACCCTTGAGACACACTGAATGCTGACGGAGAGTCATACCAAGATGTTTTCTCCAGCTTTCTTGCTTACTAGATGGGACTCCAAGGCTTGGGGTAGGAAGGTAACTTTGCTAGGGTGAGAAGCCAGGTTAGCCGGTGCTCAGGCCCAGCAGCAGGCCACGATGTGTCCTTGTTATTCCTGCCGCAGCTGACTGGGGCTGTGTAGTCACGCTGGTGCGAACACAGTAAACGCTCCAAGAAGAACGGAAGCCGCCTTCTGAGGATATTGACATTGTCACTATTCCAGCTGGGGAAACTTGACCCCAAGTGAGGCCAACTTCTGCATTTCTTTTCTTGAGGTCTCCCACTCTAGGCCTGCTTTTCCTTTGGCACCCCCTCTTCCTTCTCCCAGAAGCCTCCCTGACTCCTACATAGTGACCTGCAAAGGCCAAGGGACCTCATCGAAGGTTTTATTCAAATGTCAAGATGTATAACACTACTCATGAACCAAGAGAGCATGAAAGGTTTTGTTGTTTGCAGAAAGGGAGTCTCTCAGGACACCAGGTCCCAAATGGCCTGAGAGCCAGGAAGGAGGATAACCTGGATTTTCACTGTGGCTGGTGTGAGGGAGGGCCTCTGGGACTCTCCTTCCCTCAGACAATGAAGGGCGGCCCTGTCTGTTCTGGCAGGCTTGTCCAGGTGTGAGCCATTAGGGAAGAGAACTGGGAGAGGCCTAAAGACTATCCAGAGACACATCAAAAGCTGAGCTGAGGCCCATCATTTCACATGCATCCTATGTTTCTAGGCGGGTCCATTCCCCGAGAGGTAAGAGCAGACAGTGTAAAGTCAACTGGAGGCCTGAGATGACGCCGTCAAGATAAAGTCCTTCGGAACAAAGAGTTTCAGCCCTGCAGCGTGGAACTGGGAGTTCTCTCTCCAGATCTCCAGCCCAGGCTCAGACAGTCCAAGGCTCCCTCCATTCCACTCCACCCCCCGTGGGTCTGTTCAACACTTCCCACATTCCTCAGTTGGGTCTGTCTTCTACCAGTCTCCCAGCTCCTGCTCCCACGTTCTTTCTGAACACTCCTTTAGACTGGAAATGCCATCCCTCATCCCTTTCCTGCTCCTGGTCCCCAGATCGGACATGCTGGTCCTTCCTGTTTGGGATAGTTTATGAGATAAGGCCTGGCATGGAGCCCATCTGTCATCATCACATGACTCAAAGCTATTTTGGGCAGGACCCCTGTCTATTCCAAGTGTCCACCCGGCCCTCCTGGCCCTGGCCATGGACATTCCTCCAGACATCATAAGGCCAAGGACCAGAGGGGCAAATTCAATGGCCCAACTTGCGTCTGGCTTAGCTTCCTGCTCCTTGACTCCAGATGTCTCTTAAACCTTTGGTAGCTTTAGGGCAGGAATCAAAGCTTGAGAGAGGCTGAGTAGTTCTGGAAGTCACAGCTCGGATTAATACCATTCCAAGGGCAGCCAGGGACAAATGTCCTCTCCTAAACGCCACAGAGAAAACTGTTATCACAGCTGCTCTTGTTTAGGTATGTCTGACTGTCTGAACAACATCTGCCTGGAGTTTCTCTTAAAGACCCAGCTGTGGTCAAGTGGCTCCCAGTTCCAGCTGTGCCTTGCTCTCTTGCCATCATTTGTATGGCTTTGGGCATCCAAATACACTCCTGAGGCTTTGTTCCCTCACGAGGCAAACAAGGACGACAATCCTGACTTTCACAGGGAACCTGGAAAGATGAAGTGAGTCTGCCCTTGAAATGATTTGTAAGCTGTGACGTCAGGCTGAGGCCACTTCCCAGGCTCTGATTCTAAAGTGGTGCTCCTGACTGTACCTGGTTGAGGATGCTTGTTGCTCAAAAGCCAATCTTCAGAGGCTAGCCTGGGCTACATGGTAGATGTCATACCAGACTGGCAAGATGCCTTAGCATGTAAAAGCACTTGCCATGTGAGCCTGATGACTTGAGTTCAACCTCGGAACTCACGTAACAGTGGAAGGATCGAGAAGCAGTGATCCCAAGAGGTTGTCTCTGTTTTTTGTTTGTTTGTTTGTTTGTTTTTGGTGTGTTTGTCTTGTTTCTTCTCCTCTGTCCAGAACACCGCAATTCACTTTATCTCCTGGGACTAGTTCCTGTGTGTTCCTAAAACAGACGGGCTGCTTATCAGGAGCTAAACAGCACAGTGGTGAGTATGTGTTAGTCAGTAGGAGAAGACAAGGAAGCAATGTTACAAAGGTCATCAGATCTTCTGGTATCTGCAAAGCTCCAGGAAGGTTGATTGTTTAGCAGTTACCATTTTAACCACTTAGGCGGGGCTTCTGGTTAGAAGTCACCGTGCCAGGCAGAAGCTAGGGAAGTAGTAATGGCCGAGGACACTCCCCAAGGAGAGGCCCTGTCACGCCAAATCTCACCAAAATCTGATTTGCCCTTAAGTGTTAATCATTAGCATAATTGTTAAGAAGGGTTCTGGGGTTAGATCCTGTGCTATTGGAATCCCAACTGTGTGGCCTCAGCCAAATCGCTCAACCCCCCTGGGCCTTGGTGTGCCCATCTTAAAGCGGAGGGCACCTTGATGGCTGCTGTGAGGACGTAATGACTGCAGAACAACGTGTCTTCCAGCAGCTCACCTCCACTCTCACTTCTTAACTCTAGACTCATCTGGGCTGCTCCTGAACCAAGGCAGGCACTCAGGGCTGCAAAGCATTCAAACTTGCTTTCTGAAAGAAGAGTTGCTCCCTCCGGGGCTGTGTTTACACAGGAGCATCCCACCAACGCAGCTGCTGCGGTGCCGATGTAGGGACAGCCCTGCTCCCACATGTAAACAACAGGTACAGACACATACATGATATAGTGGTGACAACGGCCAACTGTCGGTAGTTGTCAGGAGAAAAAAGGCAGCACTCTCTCTAAGGGCTGCTCCTTTAGGTTCGAGGGATAAGATCATCTATGTGGAAATGAGCCTCTTCTAAGGTCACACTGCATAGGCAGGGAATTGGACCCAGAATGCACTGGCTTCTCACACACCCAAGCAGAATCCCATTGGATGGGTCTATTGCCTGCTTTCCTTTTCCTTGCTGTATGTGACAGGTGATAAAAACTGACTCGAAAAAGTAGTGTTCCTAAGTAAAGCAGTTAGCATCGTTCCTGCTGCACGTGATGTTTTCTTCCTATTGTAAGGACACATAGAGAATGATGCTCGGGGGAAATGAGTCTTTGTTCTGCAATAGGAGGAATCTGAGTTAGACTCACAGTCCATAATGACCTTTTGGAGTTCTCTTTCGGTTTGATTCTTTCCCGGATAATGAGATCTTGGAGCCTACCCTACCTGTCTCCACCTGACACCACCTAGAACACGACTGTAGGAGTTGAGGTCCCATTCGCTGCCCTTAGAGACAAATGCTGCCCTTTGCTAATTACAATTACTGATGAGTTATCATCACCACCGCTAAATATCTGTCTGGCTTTGCGGAGGAGCCGGTTCCGGCTGGAATCGGGATGAGAGGAGGCAGGTGGGCAGGAGAAATAAATACTCCTTCGCACATAACATCGAGGGCACTGAGTATGAAGATGAAAGTCCGGAGACCCGTAGTCACCTCTTAGGTTCTTGCAGTGCGGCGGATGTCCGCATTCCAGGCAGCCGGGCACCGACGACAGTTCAACGGAGAGCCAGCGCCTGGTCTGTCCAGTCCGGACCGTAGTGGTGGCTTTGCCTAGAACGGCCTTTCCAGTTCGCAGCCGCTGCGAAGCACCAGACAAATCCCACCTCCGGCCCCGCCCGTCCCATCCGTTTTGCACCTAAGGCGATGCTTCTTGGGAGAAGCAAACCGCTGGGAGGGGAAATCCAGGCTTTAAGGACTCCCGACAGGTGTCTGAGAGAGAGGGCGGAGTCAGGGTAGGAATGATGGAGAGGGAGGGGCGGCGCTGCCCCTTTAAGAGGCGGCGGCCGAGCAGGGACCTTTTCTCTTTCCCCGGAAGGAAAGCGGAGCCCGGGCTGGGCGCGCAAGGTGGGGAGGTGCAGGGCTGGGCAGTGGGGAGGCGGGGCACGCACAGGAGAGAATCCCTCCCTCCTGCCCTCCTGGCGGTCGAGGGTTTGCCTTTTCAGATCCTCCACCTAGCTGAGATCCAAAGAGCTAACACCGCCAAGGGGGCGCGGCCAGGACCATCTAGGGTGCCCGGGTGCCCGGAGTCGGGCACGGTGACCTGTCCACCGGACCAGCGGGAGAGTAGATCCACAGACCTGGAAAGAGGAGTGGAGAAGCGCCACCCCAGAGCAGACGTGAAGCTGGTCCGGACCAGGGCAAGAAATTGTCTGGGACTCCGGTCGCAGCGGCGCTGCGGGCTCGGGTGTCCTCTGGCGGCGCCTGGAGCAGGTGAACCGTTCACCACCCCCAGTGCTGAGCCCTCTTGTGTTGTCGGCCCGCCCGGCCCGCACTCGCGGCCATGGGCCCCAGACCCCGCTGCGCGCCCCGCGACCCCGGCTGGATGCTCGGCACCCTGGCCTTGATGGTGGCGGCTAGCGGCCGGGTCGCCTTCGCCTTCAACCTGGACACCCGATTCCTGGTGGTGAAGGAGGCAGTGAACCCGGGTAGCCTTTTCGGCTACTCGGTCGCCCTCCATCGGCAAACCGAGCGACAGCAGCGCTACCTGTAAGTCAGCCTGGCGGCAGTGAGGTGGGGTGAGAGAGGGTACGTGTGTTGATGCCTGACCTAAGCTGAGTCGGACCGAGCCCTGGGCCCACTGACTTCCAGGCCTGCTGCTGCTGGCCTTTCCTTGTGAGCCTGGATTAAGGGGGCGGGTACGCCCGCAGCCCTCCGACTGTGGGGCTTGGCGGGAAGTGGAGGATGGGGGGCAGTAATCATAGCAAGTGCTGACCTGGCCAGAACCTGTCTAGACGCGGCCGCTCCACGTTCAGACCTCTTTGGAGAGCAGAAGTAGGGTCTCTGTTGCCCAGCACCCCGAGAATCCAGTGCCTAACATTGGTTTCTTCCCCAGGCTTGGAGGAGCCTGTAAAATAAACACATATCACACTCCTCTTCCTTTCCGCCTGGGGAGGAACCCGAGATATATGCGTTTAAGCCCCCATTACATCTCTCATTTAGTCTGTGGCCACAGCAGCCACGCCCTCTGCAGAGCCAGGCTGGACCGCTTCTCAAGGGCTTGGCATTGCAGAGTGAGGTGATGAAGAGGCTGGGTGTTTGGAGCTGTCCAGAGGCTCCCTCTGAGCCCTAGAGGAACGGACAGTAGAAGACAGAGGAGGCGCTGTCTTAAGCCTCAGAGGCCAGAGCCCACCCGGAAGCAGTGGGGTACTCCCACCAGACATCTCCCTGCATTCCACAGATTCATGTTGAATCAGCAGCCCTGAGTGTGTTTGTTTTGGTTTGAAGAGGGAAAATGGTGTTTTCTCTTTCTTCTGCTCTCCTTTGCAACAGCTGCAAGAAGCGGGAAGAGCTAAGCAGAGTGGAGGAGGGGAGGAGATTGCTTCCAGCCACCTGCCCCTCCCCATGCACACACATGCCCAACGGGTCATGTCCAGGTGTCTGAGGTTTCTCTGTATGAGTTCTGTGTGCTGAGGGTGACTGGCTGAGGGAAGGGGGTGGCCAGAGGCGGTGAGGCTGCCCAGGCAAAGACAGTGATGATCACACAGACCCCTTCTACCTTTTTGAGCTGGATAGCCTACTAGGCGTTGATTCCTACCTGGCCTCTGACAGTTACTAAATTAAAAGACACAGTCAAGGGAAGAGTGTTGAAACCACTCTCCGCTCTGCCTCGGGCCTGTAGAAACTTGAGGAAGTTTGGAATGTTCAAAGTCCAGCTCACTTCAGTCTTTGCCTCTGCCCTGCTGGCCCAGCCCCTGTCCACACTGCCCACCTGGACTTAGCCTCTACCCTACCTGGCCCCTGCAGAAGGTAGGGCCACCACACCCTTCCTGCCCTGGCCAGGCAGGTTTAACCTTCTACCTTTCTGAGACTCTCTGACAATGGGTAGTTGCTACAGTAGTGGATTTTCCTCCCCTGTCCTAGCCCAGAATGTAGTTTTCCTATGTTCTGATGCTGAATGTGCATGGCCTGAGTTAGGACAGTGGGAGAGACCTGGAAAGAGTAAAAGACAATTTTGCGGTGTGCGTGCACACGCGCACACACGTTCTGTGACCTTGAGGAAGATATTTCCTTCCCAGGGGCCAGCTTCCTGCAGGATGAGGTTGTACCTGGATCTGTATGCTTCTTCCCCCTCCCTTTCTCTGCCGGCCTGTGAGAGGGACCTTGACATTGTAAAGGGAGAAGCTGAGTGTCCCCGTGCCTGTCGTCTTGGCTCTGTCTCTGACACCTGAGCCTTCGCTTCCTCGGGGTTAGTGGTGCTTTGATGACATAGTGTGTCTAGAATGGTCCTGGTGTGTCCAGTTCTCCAGTGGACACCGGAAGGCTCTGGGGCTGAGACCAGGCTGGAGGTGAACCTCTTCTGCCTATGGGTCGTACCCAAGTTGGCCAAGTGAAAGATTTCTGCTTTCCTTTCCGGGCAGCCGGGGAGAATGCTGAAACTAAAGGACTCTGAGGGCAGATGTGTTTTCTCTGTCCTGCCCAGAGCTGCTTCTGTACCTTAGCTCTGTCCTCATCTAATGGGGTTCAGCTCTCCAGCCCTTTGGGAGAAACAGCTGGGATTCACTACAGCCAGCTGTGTAGCCAGATGTGAGCAGCTGCCCAAGTATTCTAGGGAACTACTAAGTCAAACTGCAGCCTCAGGTTCTGTCAGCATCCAAGTCCCCTTGGAAGGGCGGTGTGGCTCATGGTCCTTCCTTTGGGGTCTGCCAGGGGTCCTGGGGCTCCCGAGAGGTATGTGCACAATCACAGGTTTGTATATATGTCAGGGAGGGGAGAGCATACATAGCTTAAGTGTAAAAATCCAAGAGACACTCCCTTTGCGGCTCCGACCTTTATCTCTGTGCTGAGTACCCCACCCATACCCATGTTTGCAGCACTCAGTGTTCGATAGTGAGAATCCGGGGCAGACCACTCACTTTGGGCTCGTTTATTTATTTGAGACATGGTCTCTCTGAGATGGCTCTGGCTGTCCTAGAACTCGCTTTGTAAAACCAGGCAGGCCTTGAACTCACAAAGATCCACCCTCCCCTGGCTCCCAATCTGTGATTAAAGGCTTGTGCCCCCTTGTCGGGCTCACTTTGAGTTTTTTTTTTTTGATGTGACATAAGCTCTCCTTGGAGGGAGAAGAGCCGCTCATTGGCGAGGTGGTTGTTGACCCCCCTCCCCACACCTGCTCTGTTGTCCCTTCTTTTTCTGGCCTGCCCTCCCTGGTTGATTCCTCTGGGCCCCCTCTCTCTTTCACAGTTGGAAATGAGGGTGTCTGGGAAACCTGGGAGGGAGTGGCTCCTGGAAATGAGGTCATTTCTGAGGTAGGCAGGGGCCTGGCTTACCTGCTGCACTCTCTTGAAACACACTCCCTGGACAGGGCGGGTTCCTGGCAGCCTTCCTGGCTGGAGCCAGTAGCAATGGTACAGCAGCTGTGGCCGTGGAAACAAGGCCTGCATCTGGTTCATCCTCCTCTGCTGCCTTCCTCGGTGGTCATTCTAGGCCCAAAGGCTTTTAAAATGGGCAGGAGGTGGAGGAGGGCTGATCTTGCAGAAAGGAAGCCACGAGGAGGGAATGGTGTCCCATGGGGTGGCATACACCTGTCATGCTAGAACTCAGAGAGGAAGGCAGGAGAATTGGCAGTTTGCTGGGTGTCCGGGCCATATAGTCAGACCCTGTCTCAAAAGAGGAAAGGAAGAGATCCACCGCTGCCGCAGTGAGGCGGACTGAGGTTAGCTGAATGCCATAGAGGGTCAAACCTGGGATACCTGCTGGAAAGCCGGGAAAGAGGAGAAACGAGGAGGAAATCGGTCTCACCCTCTTTCACTCAGGGCCCTGCCAAGATCTCATTCTTCCATCTTTCTCATTCTCTCTTGTTGCTCTGGTTCTAGGGCTGAGTCACCAGGCGGGAGGGGGTTGGGTAGGCAGCGTGAGGAGGGGTAGAGGAGGATGGGAGGGCTGCAGTTTCAGCGCCACAGGAGAGCCTCTGGGGAGGCGGCTGAATCAGGCAGCGGGGCATGGAGCTGGCATCCAGGAACTGACCTCCCCCCTACTCAGGCTGGAGCAGCTCCTGCCTCCCCTGCTGCCTCTACGCCTTCCATAGGAGGGGCACAGTGACCACGACCCCAAGAAAGGTCTGGTGATTTCCCCAGAATCTTCCCATAGGCGCCACCACACACCTCCCTGAAATGAAGTTGAATCGTATAGATTTTCTTGGAGCACTCCCGGAGTCCCGAGGGCCTCTTCCTCTTTGGGGCGAGCCTGCCTGGTGCCCTGTCTCTCTTGGGTCCCATTCCCCAGCCTTCTCAGATCCTGCTATTTTCTGTGCAGTTATCCTATTAGCTTTGAACTGCGTGGGAGGAACGGAGGTGTAGAGGGCTGGTCAGGGCGAAGAAGAGTCCCACTCCCTGCACTTAGAACTCAGGGGCTCCCCGGAGGCCAGGTGGGGCTTTCTAGTTGGAGCCAAATGAAAGGATGAGGAGGTAGCTGTTGAGAGCCCTTGATCTTCCATTTCACCCACATCTGCTTCCGGGGGGCGCTCTCCGCTCCTCCCTGCCCAACTTGACTCCAGGAGAGGGAGGTCCTATCTCCTGAGAGCTCTATCTAGGCATCCCCAGGTGCCTTTGCCCCTTCTGTCTGTGGATGGGGGTTGGGTCCGGTGGTTGTCTGGGAGAGGTCAGCTTTTAGATTTTTATTTTTTACTGGGACCCAATAGTGCCACCTGATATTTATTTACGTAGTACTTTACATTTCAATTTATGGACCAGCAAGGTTTGTGCCAGTCTTGGGATTCCCTAACCCTGGTCTTACATATACCTGGCTGTGGTGGGAGGAAGGTGGACCCTACCCTCTGAACCCCCTCCCTCCATCCATGTGCAGGCCTCTGGCTGTAGACTACTGCATCCTGGGCTGGGAGCCAGAGGGCCTTAAAGGGCCTCTAAGCGGGCCAAGTGGGAGCTAAAAATACTCCAGGGGGTGTGGGGGAGCTCCCAGTGGAATCTCTCAGGAGGAGGAGCCTAGGGATTAGGGAGTTGGCCCCTTCCCAGTCCCCATCAGTGGGCACAAGGCTGGCACCAGACAAGGATAGGAATGCGAAGACTGCATGGAGTCTTATTCTAATCCAGCCATAATTTATATTTGGCTCTGCCTGGTCCGTACCTCAGGCAGCTAAGAGGAAGGGTCCCTCAGTCCCTCCTGGCGGAGGCAGACTTGGGAGGCATGGGAACCCTGCTCTTCAGTTCCCCGCTGCTACATGGGTTAGGCAGGACATTGGCAGCCATGAGCATAGTGCATCCCTGACACTGTATGCTCCCAGGTCCCCCTTCCACCCACTGACGCTTCCAGCTCTCCAAGCCGATTGTAGCCGAGCCCACCACCAGCCGACTCTGAGCTCTTCTTCTAGATGAGCAGACGCCAGCATCTTCCTCCCCTCTCCCAGTGGCTGCCTGCTGTCCTCGGGATGGGAAAGTCCTGCTTCTGTTCACCCCTTATTCCTTCTAAACAATGAAGCAGTCTGTCCTTTTCTCTGTGCTTCAGGTTCCCTAACCTGCAGTGTTGGAACTCCTGAGTCCCCAGAGAGACTGGAGTCAAGTTAGGGCCAGTTCTGGTACCATTAAAAAACAAACAACAACAACACCCAGAGCAACAGTGTTCACACCAACCATGTCTTCTCAGTCAGAGAGCCCATTTGTTTCCCCCAAACCCCGGAGGAGGGCGTTCAGCTGGGATTCCCATTTTACAGATAAGACACTCAAGACTCAGCAGGGAGAGGAAATCACTCTCGTCACAACACCAGTCCTAGAGTGGGTTCCTAGCTCCCAGGTTGAGATGTTCCCACAGGCCCCAGCTTCCTCCTTTCGTTTGTCAAGCATGCCAGGGGGTGGGTGGGTGCCTGTGTTGAGCCAGGGTGGTCAGGCAGGTACCCTCCCTAAAGTGGGCTAAAGGCCTAGCATCTGCTACATCTGTTCCCTTACCCCTCCCTAGGGTGCTCGGGACGCTATGTTTGGGGAAGCTTTCTTTGCCTCTGCCCTGAGGAACAGCCACTGAGGGTGATGTCTGAGCTGCAGCCGTGAGGTGCAGGCAAAGGTCCACCCCTTTCCTAGCACCTGGAGGCAATGCATTCCTGACTCCCGGTAGGCGGAGGCACCCCAGGCCCCAGCATGCCCGAGCCCTGCCCTACCTACACCCTGCCGCCCTCGCCCTCGCAACCAGATCCTAAGCAGGGCTGTAGGCACAGCCGTTGCTCAGCACTTCCAGACTGGTGAGAGGCCTGGAGCCTGGGAGCCTCAGGGCCACAGTGTTGCTGGGCTAAACAGAGGGGCACCTGGGAAGTTCTGCCACCCAGGAGGCTGAGTTGGAAGGAAGGTGGCAGAGGGCGTGTTCCAATCAGAATATCGAAAGGCTGCAGGGAGAAGACACAAGAAATAACTTGGTTCTCAAGCTGTGCTGCCCCAGATACTATTTGCATGACCTAGCCTACATTGGAGATCTTTTGCAAATACCTGAGGGTGGTCTGAGATAGGATTTCAGGGCCGATCCCCTGTCTGCTCTGTTTAAGTTACCCCTTTGGTGTGGGTGATGGGGTTCCAGGGTCTAGCCCCCTTGTGGGAATTTCTTGATGTCCCTAAAGATGGATTCTGGGGATAAGATGATAGCCCTTGTCCACTCCCACCCACATCAACTCTGTTCTTGGGCCACACTAGTATCCAGCCCCACCCCGTACCTGTGTGCTTGTCTCAAGGAGGGGGTGGGGCAAATGGAGGCATCACTCAGCTCACTTAGAAATCTGTGCCTCTTAGAGCAATGTGCTCTCTGGTTTCAAGAGGAGAGATCCAGGCTTCCAACAACTCACCCACCCTTACACAGATTCTCTTTTCTGCCTTCCCTGATGCCCCGGGACTTGAACCCAGAACCGTCATTCCTTCATGTCTGCCTTTATCTCCGAGGCCAAAGGATTCCTTCAAAACCCCTGATCTGGGTCTGGGAATGTCCTTCAGCTGGTAGGGTGCCTACCCAGCATTCTGGAAGCCTTGGGTTAAATTCCTACACCAAACTGAGCATGGTGGTACACACCTGAAAATCCCAGCATTTGAAAGCTGGAAGCAGGGGGATCAGAAGTTCGAGGCCATCTTTGAATAGGGAGCATCCTAGCCTGAGCTACATGAGACCCTGTCTCAAGAAGAGAATGAAATACAGCACAAAACCAGGTCTGGTCTTGTCCCTGCCTTGCCGGGGGTCCCTCTGTGGCTCCTCTAAGGCCTTTGCCATGGCTTATATACCTCCCCCCTCATGTTCTTGCCGGGTTCCGGTTGTAGAGAGGGCTGGTGCCTGAATCACTGGCTTGCTCATGCTTCCTGGTCCTTGCACATACTGTACCCTTGTCTCGGGAGCCCTTCCTCCCTCCTTCATGGGGTGACCCTGGGCCATTGTCCTCTTCACACTCAGGCCACGGCACCTCGTGCACAGACTTCCATGCTTTCCTCGTGAGATGCTTAGTGTTCCCTGGCCTGCCCTCCCTCGTGACGGGCTCTCCCGGAAGACAGGACGGAGGTTTTATTAATGTTTCGTCCCCAGAACGTGGTCTGGAGCCCATGCATAGTGAGGGTTGATTTGCAAGTTGGCTGGAGGGAGGCTTGGGAAGTCTGGTCCACCTGCCTCCCTTTCCCAGGCTTCTGGCTGGTGCTCCCCGGGACCTCGCTGTGGCTGACGGCTACACCAACCGGACCGGCGCTGTCTACCTGTGTCCCCTCACTGCCCTCAAGAACGACTGTGAACGGATGGACATCTCAGAGAAAAGTGAGGAGAGGCTGGGAGCAGAGCTAAAGTCAGGAGTCTGGCAGAGAGAGCCCAAAGAGAGAAGATACAAGGCTCGCTTGTCAGCAGGGCAGGGAGGCTCGTGCCTGTTGTTCTAACACTTGAGGCTGAGGCAGAAGGACAGCAAGAACAAGGCTAGCCTGGGCTACATAGTGAGTTTCAGAATAGCCTGAGATGTGCATGGAGACCCTGACTCAAAAAACAAACAAACAAACAAACAAACAAAAGAAGCAACGCTGGCATGCTTTGTCTTGTCTGCTTGGGAAGAGGAGCCGAGAAAGGCGGAAGGCCAGATGGCGCGAGCTCCGAGCAATGACAGGCAGGACATAGATAGCGAGGAGGGAGGGCTGCCCTGGGGAGGCTTCGGGCACTGGAACATGCAACGAGGGGCCTCGTTCATGAGCCCTCCCATTCCTGCAGGTGACCCTGACCATCACATTATTGAGGACATGTGGCTTGGGGTGACTGTGGCCAGCCAGGGCCCGGCAGGTCGAGTCCTGGTAAGTGAACACTTAGCGTCATCTTCCCAGAGCCAGGGAGGACAGCGGCGGGTGGCAGGGGACCCTCTGTGCATGGCTTGGACCTTTGCAAACGTCTCTTTCTGCAGCCTCACGTCTTTGTAGGCCTGCGTGTTCCCTGATCCCTGGACTCTGGGGAGAGGGTTGTCTGGCGCTCTCCCAAGGCTGGACGTGGCGTGGGTCCTGTGTGACCTGCATGGATGCTCACGATTGGTGGGAAAGAGCAGAGAGAACTTGGAGGGGGAAAGGGCAGAGAGAGCCCCGGGGCATCTGGGCGCTGGCAGGCACTCCTTCCTGGGAGGTTGGCTGCCGGAAGAAGCACAGCCCTGGTGACCCTGGCTCATCCTGGCACTGATTTGAGTGCCACTCCCTGCTGTCCATTGTCACCTCCTGCTGCAGACCACTCTTCAATGCCAGCCCTGGGGGATCTCAGTTTCTGCGTCCCAGACTGACATTATTTAGATGTATATAAACCTTCCATATAGTGAGAAGGGCAGGCATGAACTTTCTCCAGGCTTTGACCGGTGATAAGCCTGTGTCAGTAATGCCCATGAAACACCATCTTTATATCACCCCCGGAAGGTCTCTGGTCCACCTGTGAGCAGCCACCAACTCCTACTGCCATCCCTGCTGGGATCTCTGCCCTTTGAACACCATGGCAGGCTGCAGGCTGGCAGCCAGTGCGCCAGACCACCCTTTTGTACCCCCCCGTTGTTTGTGGGTGTGAGCCTAGAAGTTTGTCTAAGTGATTGCAGACTCTGGGATTAGCTACTTCCCCACCTTCACCCAGTCCACAAATATTTAGTCAGCACCTGCTGGGTTCTGAGCACCAGAAATTTAGCAGTATCTAAGGACAGGCTCCCGTGAAATGCCAGTGGTGTTCGCTGCTCTGAAGGACAGAAAAGGGGCTATTGTATAGCCCAAAGGCTAATTCAGAATGTTTTTTTTACCCCCTGGAAGCTGGCTTTCACTCTTAGCCCTGGCTGCCCCCGAACTCACTCTGTAGTCCAGGCTGGTTTCAAACTCGGAGATCCGCCTGCCTCTGCCTCCTGGTGCTGGGATGCAAGGTGGGTGCCACCATGACTGGCTCAGAGTCCTTTTTAAATTTGTAGTTTGGATTTTGTTTTTTATGTTTGTTTTGGCTTTGCTAGGGATCAGACCCAGGGTCTTAAAAAACGCTAAGCCATGATCAGCCCTAAAGTAACTCTACCGTTCCACTGATTTTCCCAATAAATGTATATGATGCGGGACTGGAGAGACGGCTCAGCAGTTAGGAGCACTGGCTGCTCTTCCAGAGGACCAGGGTTCAATTCCCAGCAACCCACGTGGCAGATCACAACAGTGTGTAATTCCAGTTCCAGGGGGATCTGATGCCCAGACATACATGGTACACAGACATACATGCAGACGAAATACCCATACAGAGAAAATAAGATAAGAATAAATTTAAAAGTTACTATATGAGAAGCACTTGGACTTGTGTTTGGCATATAGTAAGTACTCAGTAAGTGTTCACTGCTGTTTATAATGCTATATTATTATTATTATTTTAAATGATCCTTTCATTAAACAACAGAATCATCTGGGGACAATCTCCCTGTAAATGGCTCCTTTTAGCCCAGGAGACTAAGACCCACATTCCCTCATCCTTCTCCAATTCCTTTCACCAAGATTCCTCAGCTACTCTCAAATTCATGCTTCCTGGCTCCCCCAGATCTGCTCCTGGCCCTTGATTTCTAAATAATGGAAAGGGGATACACGTTTCAGTGTCCCCACAGGAAGAGAAAGAAGACAGCGTTCCTCTTTGGCCTCTGACTCACAAAGCCAGCAGTGCCCAGGGTGAGACATACAGCTTGCCATGGGTCCCCTGATCCTGGCTAAGGCCAAGTGTCTGTGTGTTTGGGGGTCCCTAGGTCTGTGCTCATCGCTACACCCAGGTGCTATGGTCTGGGCTAGAGGACCAGCGGCGTATGGTGGGCAAGTGCTACGTGCGTGGCAACGACTTACAGCTGGACCATGGTGACGACTGGCAGACCTACCACAATGAGATGTGTAATAGCAACACTGACTACCTGCAGACTGGCATGTGCCAGCTGGGCACCAGTGGTGGCTTCACCCAGAACACCGTGTACTTCGGTGCCCCTGGAGCCTACAACTGGAAAGGTGAGGACCCTGGAAAGGGAGAAGGAGGGTGACAGAAACCACCTGTCCCCAGTAAGCCACTGGGACAGATCTTTATTTACTCCTAGCCCTCAGGAGGCAGGGTGAAAACCCTGTGAGTTCGAGCCTGGTCTACAGAGAGTTCTATGACAACCAAAGCTACTTAATGAGACCCTGTCTTGGAAACAAACAAACAAACAAATAAAAGCAAAGTATAAGTAAATACAGAAACCCAGGCTGGACTGTGGCCTGTCTGCTATCAGCTCAACCTCTGGGAAATTTTACAATCATGCTTCTGGTGCAAAAAAGTAAAATCTCAGCTTAGGATTTGTTAGAATTAAGAGCAAAACTGGCCAGCAAAAAAGTGGCACTACCCTGTGATCCTGGCTACTCGGACACCGAGGCAGGAGGATGCCATCCATAATTCTGCCTGGGATACTGAGTTCAGGCCCAGCATGGGTAACTTAGCAAGACCCTGCTTCAAGATGAACTTTAAAAAGGAGAACTGTACAGAGTATGAGGGTCTAAGTTCAACCTTCAGTACCACAAATTAAGAAGGGGAAATTTTTTTTTAAAAGTCCCTTCTCTTTCCCAACCTCCCTCATCCCATTTCCCAGGGTTCATCGTGTCTTAGGACTCCTTCCACACTTATTTTAATATCTTTAATGATTTTGTTTTTGTGTTTTGTTTTCTGAGACAGGGTTTCTCTGTGTAGTTTTGGTGCCCGTCCTGGATCTTGCTTTGTAGACCAGGCTGGCCTCGAACTCACAGAGATCAGTCTGGCTCTGCCTCCCGAGTACTGGGATTAAAGGCGTGTGCCACCGCCACCCGGCTTTTAATGAGTTTTAAAAAGAGTTATTTATTCATGTATTTTATGTATATGAGTGCTTTGTCTTCATGAACATCAGAGAAGGAATCTGATCCTGTGACAGATAGTTGTGAGCCACCACGTGGTTGCTGGGAATTGATCTCAGGACCTCTGAAAGAGCAGCCAGTGCTCTTAAACATTGAGCCATCTCTCCAGCCCCTTATTTTAGTATTTATAGGTATTTTCTTAAAAACAAACAGAATCCAATTAAATGCTCTGGCCTTCCACTTTGTCTTTTCATTCACCATAAGCTAAAAGCCATGTTTCAGGTCAATACATACAGGACTGTCCTTTTGAGGTCGTAGAAGATTTCATTGTCTCCGAGATTCTTGCTTAAAGGGCTGGAGAAATGGCTCAGCACCCACACGGTGGCTTTAATTCCAGTTCCAGGAGACCCAACGCCCTCTTCTGGCCTCTGCAGTCACTGCATGCAGGTGATATTACAGACATACATGCAGGCAAAACATCCATACCTATAATCATGTCAACCAGGTGTAATGTACATGCCAACAAGTGGGAGTCTGAGGCCTGAGGATCATGAGCTCAAGGCCTGTCTGATCACCTGAAACTGGTGTTGCAGACCATGAGGGTACGAGGAATCAAACCTGGGTGGCCTAGAAGAGCATCAGCCAGTGATCTTGTTCACTGAGCCATCTCTCCAGCCAGCCTCCCATCATAAAATGCTTAAAGAGGGCCGGGCAGTGGTGGCGCACACCTTTAATCCCAGCACTTGGGAGGCAGAGGCAGGAGGATCTCTGTGAGTTCAAGGCCAGCCTGGTCTACTGAGCGAGATCCAGGAAAGGTGCAAAGCTACACAGAGAAACCCTGTCTTGGAAAAACAAAAACAAAAACAAACAAACAAACAAAAATCCTTAAAGAGGATGTGGTTTATTGGCTGGGCAGTAGTGGTGCATGCCTTTAATCCCAGCACTCAGGAGGCAGAGGCAGGTGGATCTCTGAGTTTGAGGCCAGCCTGGTCTAATTCCAGGACAGCCAGGGCTATACAGAGAAACCCTGTCTCGAAAAACCAAAAAAAAAAAAAAAACAAAAACAAAAACAAAAAAATAAACAAAAAACAAACAAACAAAAATAAAACCCACAAACAAAAAAGCAAAAACAAAACAAAATAAACAAAAATCCCCAACAGCAGTGATTTCTAAGTGCTCATACACAACAGGGGTTATTGTTGTTGTCAAGGGAGGCGGGCACGGTGGAGGGAAAAGGGAGTGACCAACACTTTCTGCTCCCTTCCCCAATCTTCCTGCAGGAAACAGCTACATGATTCAGCGCAAGGACTGGGATTTATCTGAATATAGCTATAAGGGCTCCGAGGACGAAGGAAACTTCTATATTGGTAAGTCCAGTGCTGGTGGCCCACTGGAGGATGGAGGAAGCCAATTTGGTCCCTAATGTACTGACCCTTTGACCTCTGGTGTGCTGTGGGGTGTGACGAGTGTCATTTAGTTCAATTGGCACACACTCACTGCACCCCGCCTGCATGTGTGGCTCTGGTCTAAAGGCTCCAGGTGCAAAGTTAGTTGTCTGCAAGGGAGGCTACAGCTGGATCTCTGGGCCCACTTTTTCTTTTTCCTCATCTGGAACAGAGGACTAGAAGATAATAGAGGGTGGGTGACTAGGTCCAGTACAGAAGGGGGCAAATTCGCTGGGTCCTTGATTGACCCCCTCCCCTCCTCATCCCAGGGTACTCGATGCAGGTAGGCAGTGCCGTCCTCCATCCCACGGATATCACTGTTGTGACGGGTGCCCCACGGCACCAACACATGGGCGCTGTCTTCTTGCTGAGACAAGAGGCAGGCGGAGACCTGCGGATGAGGCAGGTGCTGCAAGGCACGCAGGTGGGCGCTTATTTTGGCAGTGCCATCGCTCTGGCAGACCTGAACAATGATGGGTGAGAACCTAGGGACATGGGACATCCTCTGGGCCCGGAGAGAAGGGTGGGGGGCGGGGCAGGGGGGGGCAGGCTTGCTCGAGCTAGGTCAGGGAAGTAGAAGCTTTGCATTCGCACAGTCGCTGTTTTTAGGGTCTTGCAATCACACTTGACGGGAGTCTGGACGTTTGCATGACACCTTGCTTGCTTGTCTGTACCTGTCAATCATGCCTGTCATCCATAAGGTGCCAATGGGGAAGGAGCTTTTTTCCGGGTGTGATCTCTGCCTGCATGATTTCTCCATGACTCGACTTTTCTGTTTGGTGGGTCTGGTTGGCCTTCTCATGGCCGGGGGGGTCAGGCAGGTCGTTTGCTCATTTGCATGGCCCTGGCACGATCCTGCTCATTCAATGACAGTCTCGTCGTGTATGGGGGGGGCAACCTCACACTCTCACTCCCACTCTTCTCCTGTGCAGGTGGCAGGACCTCCTGGTGGGTGCTCCCTACTACTTTGAGCGGAAAGAGGAGGTAGGGGGTGCCGTCTACGTCTTCATGAACCAGGCGGGCACGTCCTTCCCGAACGACTCTTCCCTCCTGCTTCACGGTCCCAGTCGCTCTGCCTTTGGCCTCTCCATAGCCAGCATCGGTGACATCAACCAGGATGGGTTCCAGGGTAGGAGCCTGCACCCCGCCCTCAGCACCCTCCCTGACTGAGCACCAGTTGCCTCCCGGGCTCTCCGCTCAAGGGGATGCTAGAGAGGATGTGCAGAGGATGCTGCAGAGGCTCACCTAGAGTGGGTGACAAGTGGCTGGGCTGAGGGTGCCCAGAAGAGAGGAATAGGCAGCATGAGCATAGGAACTTGCCATGTGATATGTACCATCAAAGTGTCCACTGGGGACGGGCTGGAGAATGCTCTGAGAGCCAGGCAGAGCAGATGGGGCTTTTCTCTATCTGGGGCGTAGCGAGAGCAAGGTGTGGAGGGATCCAGAGACATCGTTGGAGCAGGGACGTTAGATGATGGTTTGACACTTTGGAGGGTGATTCCCGAGGGGCTTGGGATGGAAAGCAGGTAGGACACCTGGGGAGGTAGGACCAGGGATGTACCCTATCAGGTGACGAGAAAGGGAGGGGGCCTTAGGTATAGTGGCATTACCTGGCAGGTGCTCTGCGGGACCCGGGAAGTCACAGGGAGGACACATTAGGGTGTGAACCAGGTTACTGAGGGAGTACTCAGCTCACCAAAAGTCAGAACACAGCTGAGAACCGAAGGGAAGGCAAAGCCTCTGAAGAGGCAGAAATGGAGGCCAGGAAGGTCAGCCAGCAGGCCCAAGCTCTTCCCACAGAAGGGTCACTGTTTTCAGCCTAGGGGCCACTTATTCTCCCTGACTCCCCTTACCGTTACCCGGGCCTTCTTAGATCACACGTAGCAGATGAGTCCAGCAAAGACAGATCATCAAACGTGTTGAGTCTCAGGAAACATTGCTTAGCATTTTAAAAGTCCTGACACTTGAAGGTCCATTATACTGGACAAAGTGCACTGTGGTATTGTAGTTATAATCCAGCTTCTGGGATTTGAGTCCGCTCATCTACGAAGCGGGTAAATGACAGTAGAGGACTCCCCCCCCCCAACCCCGGGCATTCTTGTAAGGGTTAATTGACGCTGTGAGCGCTGGCAGTGTTCATTGGGGAACGGCTTCTTCTCTGGCCTTGATAGCGAATGTCATTAGAAGAACCAAGGTGTCTGGAGAAGTGGTTGATGGGGGATAGGGAAAGCGGGAAACACTGGATTACGCTGGGGAATGTGGGACAAAGCTCTGTGTGAGCTACTGACCAGCTGTCTGCCTTGGAGGAAACTTCTTCCCCTTCCCCCAGCCTCCATTCCCACCAGAGCTCGGAAGCGACGAAGTTCCCTGTTGCTCTGAACACTTCTGCCAGGCTGAGGTCACCGCCACGCTGGGCTCAGTGGCCGACAGCAGAAAGAGCCATGGGGCCCGGAATGCCTGGTGACCCTGCCCCGTCTTTCCTCCCCAGACATCGCCGTGGGAGCTCCGTTTGAGGGCTTGGGCAAGGTCTACATCTACCACAGCAGTTCCGGGGGACTCCTCAGGCAGCCCCAGCAGGTATGAGTCCATGGGGACGTGTCTGATACCCCTATCCCCCAGGGCTCCTCCTCCAAGCATGTCTCAGAGCCTGCCCCTACCACTTCCTCTTGGCTTCAGATAGTCCATGGAGAGAAACTAGGACTGCCTGGCTTGTCCACCTTCGGCTACTCTCTGAGTGGGAAGATGGATGTGGATGACAACTTATATCCAGACCTGCTAGTAGGGAGCCTGTCAGACCACATTGTGCTGCTGCGGTGAGCTAGGAGACTGTGGGCAGGGGCATGTCCCTCCTCCATCCTCATCTTTATGGACCTGTCCACCTTCTGCAGTGATCCACAGAAACCTGAACCCCAGCCCTAGCCTGGGGTAGGCAGGAAATACTAATCTCTGCCTGCTTTCTTGTTACGATAGGGCCCGGCCTGTCATCAATATTCTCCAAAGGACCTTGGTGGCCAGGCCAGCTGTGTTGGACCCCTCACTTTGTACTGCTACCTCCTGGTGAGACGTCAGCCCGGTTCTTCCTGCCCACTCCTTATGTCTAGGCAGGCCCAGAGGGCTCAGGCCCTAAACCCTCCCCTGGACACTCCAGATGTCCTACCCTGAGCAGCGATACATTCCCTATCCAATGTCATTTCAATTCAAAGTTCCTTGCAGGAACTAACGTGTGAGCACAAGGTTAGGAAACAGGAGCTCCGCAGCATCTGGCTCAAAGCCCAGCCACTCATTGCTGGGGGAGAGCAGGGTGAACTCCGAGGAGTGAGTGCTGAAGGGAAGGGAAGAGGAATGCTCTTAGGTGGATGGGTGTGGGGAAGGAGACCCACCCTGGGCAAATAATTAGTCCGAGACTCAGATAACATACGAAAGGTAATAACCAATTCACAGAGTCCTTGAGGTAATTAAATGAGACAATATACAGAAAAGCCCTAAGCACAGTACTCTTTACGGGAAGTGTTCAAAAATCTTTACGGGAAGTGTTCAAAAAACCATAGCGAAGAAAGTGGAAAAGACTGTGGTGACCCTGAGGGCTTTTGTGGCTGTCAGTCTGATAGCCAAGGGGCCTACTGAGCGGAAAAGCAGGGGGTGGGTGACAAAAGGAAGCTCTGGAGATTCCAAGACCTGGGCAGGGCCATCAGTTGCCTGATAACGTCAGACAGATCCCCTCCCCCTCCCCCGCCTCAGTTTCCTCACTGGTGACCTCTTGAAACAGTGAGCGAGAAGTCACCACAGCTTTGTAGACCCCCCCAGTTTTGCTCCTGACTCCCCCGCCCCCCCCACAAGGGTCCTGAGTTCCCTTTGCCTAGCACAAGAGTGAGAAGTAGGACACGGCTGTCCCTCCCGCTGTGACCAGGCCTTGCTGTGCGTCCCCCCAACAGTGTTCAGCTGGAGCTGTGCTTTGCCTACAACCAGAGCGCTGGGAACCCCAACTACAGGCGGAACATCAGTGAGTGCTGGGCACGGGGTGCTCGGGTGGGGGGGGGGGGATGCTCACCTGGCCCACCTGCTGACTGCCGGGTCTGTCTGCAGCCCTGGCTTACACACTGGAGGCCGACCGGGACCGCCGCCCACCTAGGCTCCGATTCGCCCGCAGCCAGTCAGCTGTCTTCCATGGTTTCTTCTCCATGCCAGAGACACGTTGCCAGACACTGGAGTTACTGCTGATGGTGAGGGAGGAGTTGAGCTGTGGGGCAGGATGGGATGGGGGCCTCTGAAATCTCTGGAAGAGGTGGCCCGTGTCCCTCTAAGTCAAAGCGGAGGGACAGAGGTCTCCCCAAAGACAGAGGTTGGGGATGTCTGGAGGATAGGGGTAGGCAGGATGGTGTCAACACACAGCATGTCTCACGTGGTAGGAGGAGTAGGATACGCCCAGGGGTGGGGATGGGGCCACGGGTTTATCACCTTGGGAAAGAGATGTTGGCTCTGGTCCAGTCTGGAAAAAGTGGGTCCCTGACGCAGGACCAGCTCAGTTCCTCTTTTGGGGCATCATGGTGTAGGGAAAGTGAACCTGGAGATCCGTAAAGGGAGCACCCATCTCTAGGAAGAAAAAGCTCCATCTCCTGGGGAGGCAGGGCAGTACAAGATGGTAGGACTCATTTGGTGACCGGATTCGTGAGGATTCAGCTTAACTTGGGGGTTCAGGGTAGAAGGAACCCTAGCTCTCCCCTGGGGCTTACTCTGGCTAGGGTTTAGCGAGGTAGGAGGATTTAACCTGAGGGCTGGGTTCACCTCACCGTCTTCTCCAGGACAATGTCCGTGATAAACTCCGTCCCATTGTTATTGCCATGAACTACTCCTTACCTGTGCCCATGCCCGATCGCCTCAAACTGGGGATGCGGTCTCTGGATGCCTACCCAGTTCTCAACCAGGCACAGGCTCTGGAGAACCACACTGAGGTGAGCAGGGCCTACCCGGGCCAGGAGGGCTTGTGGGGTCGGAGGGGGATCTGGGGCGCAGCCCCCTCAAGCCTCCCGCTGTCCCCAGGTCCACTTCCAGAAGGAGTGCGGGCCGGACAACAAGTGTGACAGCAACCTGCAGATGCGAGCGGCCTTCGTGTCTGAGCAGCTGCAGCCTCTGAGCAGGTGGTTTCTGGGGGATGCTGATTGGTCACAGGCTAGGCGGGGCCTCATTGGCTGGCAGAATTGGGGCGAGGCCTCACTGGCCAGGGGTAGGGTGGATGTGGGCAGAGGGACTTTAAAGCCCTGTTAAGACTGCATGGTAAAACCTGGTTGGCCCAGCAGTGGCTTTCCGACCCCGCCCCCCAGCCCCCAACGGAGGGCCGAGGGGCGGAGCCTAGTGGAGGTGGGGCTTTTGACTTAGTCCCGGGCTCCTCTCTTCAGGCTCCAGTACAGCAGAGACACTAAGAAACTGTTCTTGAGCATCAATGTGACCAACACGCCAAGCCGCGAGCGTGCCGGGGAAGATGCCCACGAGGCACTGCTCACCTTGGAGGTGCCGCCCGCCCTGCTACTGTCCTCTGTGCGCCCAGTGAGTGCTCACCGCCCAGGCTCAGCCCAAAGCTGGCTTCCTGTCCATTGGCACCCCAGTGTATATGACATCTACTTGAATTATCCTTTGCTGTGGTGTGCTGACCTCCTCCGGGACTGGGCTCCCTCCGCTGCTCGGGAGACAGGTCATTAGGGCTTCTAACGGTACTCCACAGCAGACGGGAGACAAGCATAACCCTGACCTTTGCTGTCTTTCCGCAGTCCGGGACCTGCCAAGCTAACGAGACCATCCTGTGTGAGCTAGGAAACCCCTTCAAAAGGAACCAGAGGGTGAGACCTGGCCACATGTTCCACTTCTGGAGGGTCCTCGGGCGAGCTCCTAGCCACTTTACCTGCCCGTTCATGGGATTTCTTGAAGCAAAGAACCAAAGTGGAGGAGGGGAAGGCCCAGCAAGGGGTGAGAAGAGGCCAAGAGACTAAGCAGTGGAGCCACTAGGGAGCTATGCATGGTTCTAGGGGAGGTGTAAGCAAGGAGACCCCTTTGGCGGAGCCCTGATGCTGTGCTCACCGCTACACCTAATGCCGCCTCTTTTATCTGATGTAGTATCTCAGTTTTCCCTAATACAAAAGCTGTCTCACAGAATGGGAAACACAGGCTTAGAAAGTTTCAGTAACCTGCTTAAGGGTGTGCAAAAGTAGCAGAGATCCCCAAAGTAGCAATGATGTCACCCAAAGAAGAGACAGGGAACCAGAGATGGACCAGGAAGAGGGATGGAGGGTCGCTCGCCTAGATCTCCCCATGCCATCCGTAGCCCCCTGCTGCGATCCAATGCTCCTTTCTGTTACCCTGACCCTTGTGCTAGATGGAGCTGCTCATCGCCTTTGAGGTTATTGGGGTGACATTGAACACGAGGGACCTTCAGGCACAGCTGCAGCTCTCCACGTGAGTGACCCTGGAAAGCTGCTCTGGTCAGGGCTGAGCTCACGTCCTGGGTCTCCTTACCACCTGCATTTTCCCCCTAGGTCAAGTCACCAGGACAACTTGCAGCCCATGACCCTGACTTTGGAGGTGGACTACACACTCCAGGCCTCACTCAGCTTGTGGGTACCGCTCTGCCCCTAGTCCTCTGTGCCTGAGCCAGGGTCTCCCTACCCTCAAGGTGCCTCCTAGGCTCCTCTGACACTTCTCTTGGTCTGGTGTCCTCCTGGGTCATCTTTTCCTAATAACAATGGCCACCATGATGGTTGCATTATTATTTCCTGTAACACAGGTAGGAAGGGCCGAATTGACACCCGGGGCTAAGGTGGTGGTCTCTGCCCTTCATGTTAACTTTTCCACTTAATTTTCTTGATATTTATCTTTGAGTATGTGTATATATGTATGATGTGTGTTTGCATGTGCAGGTGTGAGAATGCAGGAATGTGCATGCTGTGGAACACATGTAGAAGTCAGAGGACCATATGAGGCAGGGGGTCTCTTGCATACTCCACAATGCATATGCCAGGCTAGCTGGCCCATGCATTTCCTCAGGGATCTTCCTGTCTCCACCACCCAACTCACATTGGGAGCACTTGCATTACAGATGTGTGCTACCATACTCGGCTCTCAAGTGAGTTCTAAGGGGATTTGAACTCAGAACCTCACACTACCATAGCAAGTGCTTTACCCATTGAGCCAGCTCCCCAGACACCCCCTTTTTTCTTAGATTGACTTTATTTTATGTGTATGAATGTTTCCTCTGCATGCATGTATGCATCATGTGCACGCCTGGTGCCCCTGAAGGTCAGAAGAGGGTGTCAGCTCCCCTGAAACTGGAGTGACAGGTGGTTGCAAGCCACCATGTGGGTGCTGAGAACTGAACCCCAGTTCTCTGGAAGAGCAGTATGTGCTCTTAACCCCGGGGCCATCTCTTCAGCCCTTCCCCCACCTTTTTGAGAGCCCACCTTTCGAAGATGTCAAAGACATCTTAGTGACTTTGCACCCCTGCTTTGCACTGTGCCAGCCATTACTGAATCCACCTTACAGGCAAGGAAACTGAGGCTCAGAGAGGCTCTGCAGTTTGTGTGAGGCCACACAACCGGCGTGTGGTAGAACTGGGGCTTATGCATCAGGGGAACTGTAGTCAACCAGCCTTGGCACTACAGTCCCCTCTGGCAGGGCTCCGGCCTCCTGTCTGCTTTGACTCGTTGTCTTTCTGACCCTAGGATGACCCATCGGCTACAGAGCTCCTTTGGTGGGACAGTGATGGGCGAGGCCGGCATGAAAACTGTGGAGGACGTGGGAAGTCCGCTGAAATATGAATTCCAGGCAAGGGCACCTCTGGGGTCCTGGCTGGAGACTCTTAAGAAAGGCAATGGGGAGATTGTTCTGGGTCTGGGGTTCAAAACTGGGAGGGCTGAGGGTTGTTGAGCTGTAGGGGAGTTTTCCAAAAGACGGTAACCGTGACACACAGGTCATGTGTGCCCACAGGTGAGCCCCGTGGGAGACAGGCTGGCGGCCTTGGGCACACTGATCCTAGGTCTGGAGTGGCCCTATGAAGTTACCAATGGCAAGTGGCTGCTGTACCCCACGGAGATCACCATCCATAGCAATGGGTCCTGGCCCTGCCAGCCGCCTGGAAACCTTGTCAACCCTCTCAACCTTACTCTCTCTGTAAGTTCATCAGCAGGGATGGTCCATGCACATCTCATTTGCATGCCGGAGGGCAGAAAAGCCATTATCTTCCCCTGCCACGGGTCCTCTTTGGGAGCCTGGGTCCCCTCTGCCCCTTCCCTGTCTCCCGTAAGCTATTCTTAGCTCTCTCTGCCTTCCCAACACATCTCTGCCCTCTCCAGGACCCTGGAGACAAGCCACATTCTCCACAGCGCAGGCGGAGACAACTGGATCCAGGGGGAGACCAAGGTTCCCCACCTGTCACGCTAGCTGCTGCCAAAAAAGCCAAATCTGAGACTGTGTTGGTGAGTGGCCAGGGCAGAGGTGGGGAGAACTACACATCCTGACACAAGGCGCATGGGCATGGGGGGCCCCACGAAGCGAGGGGGACAGAGACCACTCACCCAGAGACGCTGGTCTACAGAGGGGCTGTGGACCTGGGTGTGACAGGAAAACAGATCCACCTCCTACCCTAAGGAGCATCCATCACAGTGGAACTAAAGAGGAGCTGCTGGCTGGATTCCAAGGCCTCACCCCATGTTGGGGGCTGTTTTGCTTGGGCATTTGGGCTGGGGAGGGGCAGGAGGAAGTGTAGAGCAGGGTGCCCTCTGCAGGAAGAGGTGGAGAAACAAATACGGGGACCCAGGGAAGGCATAACTCGCTAGAGAGGTTGAAGGGGTATCCCAAGCCAACAGACAATACCCAGCGTACTTGGCTTGGGAGAAATTTCTGAGGCTGGGACTTGGCAGCCTGAGCAAGGACTATGCTTCACGTTTGTGTTCCCTGAATCAGATGAGTGTGTCCCACGAATGCAGCTTGAACGGATGTTTGAGAAGTAGAGGAATTTGTGTGTGAGCAGAACAACGATCAAACCCCTTGGTCACTCAGGGGTGGGTTGAAGTCTAGGAGGGTAGAGGGTGAGCAGAGGCAGCATTAGGTCTGGAGACCCAGGCTGTCTCATGTCTGTATCTCCTATCTACCTCAGAGCTGTGCCAGCGGCCGCGCCCGCTGTGTGTGGCTGGAGTGCCCCATTCCTGATACCTCCAACGTCACCAATGTGACCGTGAAGGCGCGGGTGTGGAACAGCACCTTTATTGAGGTGAGTGCTGTGTTGGGAGGTCTCCACTGTCGTCCACCTGGGTGAGGAGAGTGACAGGGAGGGATTGAAGCCAGCATGTGGTGTGTGTGTGTGTGTAGTGTGCAAAACAGTGTCGTGTCCTGCACAGTTGTGTGTCTATCACCATAGGCCACATTGGTGTCATGATTGTGTGTCTGTGCATGAGTGTATAATGCTTCCAAAATGATCTCTCATGTGTCCATTACATTCTACCTCTGTCCTTTGCCTCTGTCCCTCCCCACTGGGATACCAGCTTTTCTTTTTTTCTGTCTCTCTGTGTGAATTCTCTGTTCAGCCATCAAGGCCTCCATCAGCCTTCACTTCTCATCACTGAGATCCTATCTAACTTCAGCACCTGGAGTCCACTCTCCTGAGCTGCACAGACCTTTCTCAGAAGTTACATATGTCTGTCATCTGTCCTGCTTGGATGGGTTATAGTCACTCTCATGCCAACCTTCTCTTGCTACCTAGTCTCCCCTCCCTTCTTTTTTGGTTTAGGACTAGACTCAAATTTTGTGGCCTGTGTGGCTGGTTTCTGTTGTTTGTACTCAGTTTCCAACACTGGGCCACAAAGGTTGCCTTAGGCAAATGAAGGGGTGTGGCTATGTGCCAGCAACAGGTGCCGGGGTAGATTTAGTCCATGAATCTGACCTAGACCATGACCTTCCCCCTCTCTCCTGTCCCAGCATCAGCACAGGACCCTGTGCCCAGATGAGTGAGTGGCATGCATTTGTGTGTGAAGGAGAGGCTGGATGACAGGTCCTGTGATGGTGCTGCCTCATAGGGTACTGAAGTGGGTAGAGCTTAGTCAGGAGGGAGGCCAAGAGAGACTTCCACCGCTAGTTCAGACCCCTCTGTCTTTCTCGTAGGACTACAGAGACTTTGACAGAGTCCGGGTGGATGGCTGGGCTACCTTGTTCCTGCGAACCAACATCCTTACCATCAACATGGAGAACAAGACCACATGGGTGAGTCAGTGTGTCAGCAAGGCCAGCCGTCTCAGGCCAGGCCACACGACACAGGACATCTCTAAGAGGACACTGATGCTGGCCTTGATGGTGTAGGGCGGCCATCTTAGTTTGTGGGGAGACAGAACAGAAGGGTATTAAGGCCCAGGTCTGCCTGCACTCTAGAGTGAATTCAAGGCCAGTCTGGACAACCTAGGATATTGTCCTGAAACTAGAAGTGTAAAGTGAGGGACTGGGGAGATGGCTCAGTGGACCAAGGCTCTGCTCCACAAGCCTGACAACCTGAATTTGGATCCTCAGCACCCAAGCACCTAGTGAAAAGCTGGGTGTGTTGACACATGCTTGTAACTTCAGGCTATAGGCCAGTGATGGCAGGTGGATGCTGGGGACTTGCTGGCCAGCCAAATTAGGCAAACTGTTACTAGTTCAGTGAGAGACCCTGACTCAAAAAAAACCAAAAACAACAAACAAAAAGGTAGAAAATGATAGAGGAAGACATCCAGCACTGATCTCTGGCCTCCAAAAATGCACACAGGAGGCCCACACATGTATGAGTACACACACACACACACACACACACACACACACACACAAAATTTTAAGGGGGGGAGGGGCTGGGCATAGTGGCTCACATCTTTAATCCCAGTATTCAGGAGGCTGAGGCAGGTGGATCTCTTTGAGTTCAAGGCCAGCCTGGTCCACAGAGTGAGTCCCAGGCCAGCCAGGACTACATTGAGAGACCCTGTCTCAACACCTGCCCCCCCATAAGAATAATAAAATAGGGCTGGAGAGATGGCTCGGAGGTTAAGAGCACTGGCTGCTCTTCCAGAGGTCCTGAGTTTAATTCCCAGCAACCACATGGTAGCTCACTGCCCTCTGTAATGAAATCTGGTGCCATCTCAGGCATAACACTGTATACATAATAAATAACTTTATATGTAAAAAAAGAAAATTTTATACTTAAAAAAGAATAATAAAATAAATAGATAAATAAAAATTTTTAAAAAGGCTGACCATGGTAGAATACTCTAGAGACTGATACAGAGGATTGACCCAAGTTTGAGGCTAGCCTGGGCAATTTAGTGAGTTCAAGGACAGCTTGGTCTACATAGCAAGATTCTGTCTCACAAAAATCAATCAAACAAATCCTCAACAATAACAGCATTTGTGTGTATGGCTGAAAAGGTATACAGCCCCATGGGATAACACATAACAATAAACATATAACAAAAAATTAAATTATGAATAGAAAAAAGGCCGACATTCTCTCTTTGTTGGATCTTTTCAAGTCATTCCAGTTCAAGTGAGATTCAGGAAATTCCACAGGGGGAAGGAATGTTCTAAGTCACAGCTGGAAGAAGAAGTATGGCGGATGGCTAATAATTTCTTGTGAAAGGATGCAAGTGGAAACACATAGGCGATACACAGAGCGGAGCAGATGGGAGGCTGATGAAACACTCCGTGATGCATTTCCCGAAGTAAACCAACGGGATGAAAAATTAGTCTATATGAAATTGTAAATCGATATACAACAAAAGGTGATAAGCTAAAAGGACAAGTTCCAAAGGAACGTGACTAAGTGTGGATATAGTTTAATATTTCAATATAGAAGATAATGTATGTGTGATGAAACACAAGTATTTAACTTGCACATACATAGAATAGGAGCTGGAGAGACGGCTCTGCAGTTAAGGGTGCACACTGTTCTTGCAGGAAGCTTGAGTTCAGTTCCCAGCTCACATTATCAAGCAGCTCACAACCACGCTACCTCTCCCTTCACCTGATCAGACAACCTATTCTGAGCCTGCACTCACCTGCACACACAATACACACATAATTTAATGTAAAACACGTGCACATGCGTAATTTCATATAAAAAGGTAAACCCTTTAGCTGAGCATGCTTGTGTATGCCTTTAGTCCCAGCACTCTAGAGGCTGAGGCAGAAAGATCCCTCTCTGTGAGTTCAAGGCCGGTCTAGTCTACATGGCAAGTTCCAGGCCAGTCAAGGCTACATTAGTGAGACCCTGTCTCAAAAAACAAGCAAACAAACAAACCTTTAAAAAAAAAACAACCCACAAATAACAAACGAGAGTTGTTTGCCTGTCTGATTGGAAAATACTAAAAAGAGAAATGCTGTCTGGTGATGGTAGGTAGTGGGAAATGTTACTGACTGGAGTATAAATTGGTGGCTCCTTTGTGGAGATACATTTGTCAATATTCATTAATATTTAAAGCACCCATTCCCTCTGAGCTAGCTCATGCTCACATATTTCAAGGAGCTCATCGGACAAGCATGCAAAGATAAATATATGGGGATATTTTAGAGCATCGTTAATAGGAGCAGGGAATTGGAAATGATCTAAATGTCTGTCAGTAGGAGATTGGCTCGATAAAATGTGGTCCATTTCTACAATGACTGTGTGGTCCTCAGAAGAGATCAATTGAGAGGGAAAGAGGATGGTATTAATAAAAATGGGGGAGACAAAGCTTGCCAGAGTGTGACTAGAGCGTGGTCCCATCCATGTGGGGCAAACGTATTAAATATATGGAGAGAGCTGGAGAGGGCAAATGGGTGCATGCCTATAATCTCAGCCCCTGGGAGGTTGAGACAGGATTAAAAGTTTGAGGCCAGCCTGGGCTAATATAACAAGACCCTCTTACCTTCTGCTGGGGTCACCACCGCTAGCTACTATTCGCTATGGAGACAGTTTTTTTTCCCAGAGCATCAAATTACTGGAAGCCTTTCGTTTTCTCTGCTACCTGTTTGTTTGTTTTTTAATCAAAATCAAAATAATTACAAAGGAAGTGAAAAGTAAGCATGGTGGTCTAGAGAGGTTCTACTCCAAAAACTGGAAATGCAAACACTCCAAAACCTGAAGCTCCCTGAGCCACAAATAAAACAAAACCCCAAATATGACACACTTGTAGTCGCAGGCATCTCTGGTGTGGGCTATTTAACCTACGGATACACGTGCACACATGGACTCGCCCATGCCATCGTTCGTCATGTAACAGGTGTCGCTCTGAGAAGTCTACTCATGCTATCTTTAATCCTGTCCAACAGCCTATGAGTAGGGGATTATAATTCCCAGTGTACAGATGAATAACAGAGAGGCTGAGTAACTTGTTCAAGGCTACACAGCCAGTGGATTGCAAAGCTGGACTTGAGCCCAAGTAGCCTGGCTCTCGAATGCATGCTTTTGGTCACGTTTCTACACTGTAATGAAGCCACCAGTGATCTCTTTCCCAGAGCACAGGAAAAGATGCAGAGAGATGAAATTACTAGTCCAAGGTCACACGGTTTATCAGGAACAGAGCTGATATGCAAGTCCAGATGTGTGGATCACAAACTCAGATGCCAGGCTGCCTATCAGATCTGAGGCTGTCCCTCTGATCAAATCTGTGCCTAAGAAACTGGACACAAGGCCTGCTCCCCTCACTGAGTACTGCTGGACCTTTTTCTAGTCACTGACCGCCCCCTACCGGCTGTAGATCAAATAACAGGGCTATGGACCCAGCAGGGACAGAAAAAGTGACCTGGACGGGAGCAAGGTCTCAGCAGGCTGGCCTCAGCTAAGTCTCATCTCTCTCCTCTGCAGTTCTCAGTGGACATTGACTCAGAGCTGGTGGAGGAGCTGCCTGCTGAGATTGAGCTGTGGTTGGTACTTGTGGCCGTCGGTGCCGGGCTGCTGTTGCTGGGGCTCATCATCATCCTGCTGTGGAAGGTAGAGACTCCCAGCCTACTGGGGCTTCGCACTTCAGACCCCCTGCCAGCGCCAGCACGGCTCACCCTCCCTCCCTCCCTCCCACGGCTCTGCATCCCATCCCTCATCTCCATCTCGGCAGCCCTTTTCCAGATCCAACCCCCCCACTCCCCCACCCCACCCCCACCCCCGGCTCCCAGTGCCACCCACGCCTGGGGAACTGCAGGCTGCTCTGGTGTCTGGCCACCCACCACGCTGGGCCCAGGACGTAGCCTCCCAGGTTCCCCACCTCTAAGCCCCAGCTCCCCGAGTGCTGATGGCCAGGTCTACCAGCACCCCTGATGCCCGTCCCCGCCTCCTCCCTCCAGTGCGGCTTCTTCAAGCGAGCCCGCACTCGGGCCCTGTATGAAGCTAAGAGGCAGAAGGCTGAGATGAAGAGCCAGCCGTCAGAGACAGAAAGGCTGACCGACGACTACTGAGGGGGGGCGCCCCCCCTGCCCCGGCCCACCCGGGTAACATGGCCTATGGGCCTCCTCTCCAAAGCCCCAGCTGCCTGGGGCTTCTGATTCTGTCCTGTCTGCTCCTCTCGCCTTAGGGCCTGCTTGGATCTCACTTGTCTACCATCTCAAAGCAAAGGCCACCCTGAGTAACCCCGGGACCCCCCACCTACACCTGGCTCTCAGGAGCTTACAATCCCAAGAGCATGCCATGAAATCCTTCCAGTGAGCATGCTGCTTTCTGGGGGACTGGAAAAGAGAAACAGTCAGGGCTGGACTGACCACCTCTGTCTGATCACCAGGCATGTCCACAATGACTCTAAACCCTATCCCCTCCCACAAGGAAGGAGAGGACCAAGAACATTTTGTCCTGAGTCCCACCATCTCCCAGGGATAACCCTCTTACCCACCCCTAACACTGGCCATTGAGATCACCCTGTCTTCCTGGCCCACAATCTTGGCGTCTGCTTGGTCTCCACCTGCCTCTGTTCTCCTCTGTGTCTTCCTCAGCTCCTCCTTCCTCTGGGTCTGGGCTGGGGATGTTCATCCTCCCATCTCATATTGAGGTTGGGATGTTTGAGTGGAAGCCTGCTGTAAGCACCATAGGAGTGTGTGTGTGTGTGTGTGTGTGTGTGTGTGTGTGTGTGTGTGTGTGTGTTGGGTGTGGGGGGGCAGCATCTTTTCCCATTTGAATGCTGGATACTGACAGAATTTCTCTTCTGCCTAAACTCCAGTGTGACTTCTTTAAACCGACCCGATACTACCGGATCATGCCCAAGTACCATGCAGTGCGTATCCGGGAGGAGGAGCGCTACCCACCTCCAGGGAGCACCCTACCCACCAAGAAGCACTGGGTCACCAGCTGGCAGATTCGGGACCAATACTACTGATACCTTCCCTGTCATTCCCTCCACCCCCAGTGCTCCCTTCCTTCCTATTTATCATAAATTAATGACTCTGACAGTCCAAAAGGGGCCACACATTTGGCTGGCACCAGCAGGCTCAGGCATCTATCCCCCTTCAGGGCAGGCAAGTTCTCTGGGGCCCCAGAATCTCCTTTAAGACCTTGCGACGCTGAGCATAGCGCAGCTCTGCCCACTGGGCACACACACACACACACACACACACACACACACACACACACACACACACGGCCTACTGCTAAGGGCCTGTTCAGATATACCATGGAGGGTGCCGTGTCCGAGCCTCTATCTGTGCCAAAACCAAGCCAAAGCGCCTCTCCCGGGAGCCAGGAGGAAAAGGTCCCTGACGTGGTGACATCCCTCTTCCACACTGGATCCCCCTTGAGCCATTGTCCCTGGACTGACTTTACTGTCCAGAAAGAAACTACTGACGACAAGGAGACAGTCGGGCCCAGCTGCAATTCCTGGCACCCACTGGAGAGTCGGGCCACACCAAAAGGGATGTTCTTGTGACTTGTATGCTCAGACTCAAGAGCAGTGGACTAAAAAGCAAGTCCCTAGAATGGGCTTTATGAATGGATCTCCAAAACCTTGGCGACAGAGTTGGCAAGAAACGCAGCCCAAAGGAACAAAGCGAAACCATGGACAGCCTGGATATACTGTGCTGGAGCACGGTGGCATCCTTCAGAGAGCAGGGTACCAATCCTGGCCCAGCAGCAGATATTGGCAGGATGCTGGGGAAGATACTCCTGACCCGTCCTGGCCACCTCAGCCTGAGCAAGGCCTGGAGACCCCACAAGACCACGTGGGGTGTGATACTTGAATGTAGGGCAGGGGAGAGCCCAACCCCTGGCCCGGCTGGCCAGACTGAACTCTGCTCCCTTGACCACAGAGATGGTATTCTGAGCTGCCTGTGGCTTTCTGAGAAACCCAGCCCTCCCCCGCCCCCGCCCCCTCCCCTAGGAGCTGCATCCCCATTCTGGCAGTGGAGGCGGATTCCCAGGTCCTCTCCCGGAACCGGAACCGCAGGCAGGCCCGCTCCGCAGCTCCGCCCCTCCACGGTACTATAGCACTTTCCCCACCCTGTGCCTTCTTTGTATATGGGCTTCTCACTAAAGTAAATAAACAGTTCCCAGTTTGTACGGCTGCATCTGCACCTACCCCCGTCTTAGCTCTGGAGGGGTGATGGCCTCCCCCAGCTGATCCCTGGATGATGGACCTAGCACCCTACGGCAAGCCCTGCGTGGAGAACTTTGATTCAAGCATAGAGTCCACTTTATGGAATTCCAGTTCTAGGGGGAGCAGGATGGGGGAGTGCTTTCTTTATGGGTCAAGAGTTGTGGGGCCAGGCGGTGGTGGCGCACACCTTTAATCCCAGCACTTGGGAGGCAGAGGCAGGCGGATCTCTGTGAGTTGGAGGCCAGCCTGGTCTACAGAGTGAGACAGGCACCAAAACTACACAGAGAAACCCTGTCTCGAAAAACCAAAAAAAAAAAGAAAAGAAAAAAGAAAAAGAGTTGTGGTCTGTTCCTGCTGTGTTCATTTTGACATCAATTGCTTCCGTCTATTGCTAGGCTCTGGCTTGGATTTGGTCACAGGGAGGGAGGGGAGTTGAGAATGGGCCCCATGCAGCCCAGGCTGATCTCAAACTGTAGTTGAGGAGAACCTTGAACTCACCCTCTAACACGCGCTGGGATACCAGGTTTGCACACAGAGTGGCTCTGGGGAGAAGACAGAGAGTTAGAGTTACCCCGTACACTCTGCCTGGCCCTTGAAAATGCACTCACTGTGTCAGCATCCCCTACTTCCTCATTGTTAGGCTGGTAGATCTCCAGGGATCCTGGCTCCCGGCCCTGGGGCCTCTCCGCCTACTTCACGTCCCTTTTCCCTCTGGCTCCACGACAGGCCAAGCACTGTACCCAGTGCTGGAGATAAGCCAATGGCCGGTCAGACAACCTGTGCCCCCTAAAGCTAAAGTCCAGTGGGAAGGAGCCATGAATCAGCAGTTAACCCTCGGTGTGAGCAGCTCTCATCTTCCTAAGATCTGAGACCCAAGGAGGCATGTAGGGAGCCCAGCACACAGGCCAGGAACTCAGCAAAGGCTTCCTGGAAGAGGAGAAGATGACCAAGCAGCTCAGACCTGAAGAATAGGTATAGAAAGCTAAGAAGAATGAGCCAGAAATAGCTCCTCCTCCCCACCCCCGACTAAGATGAAGATAGGATTGTCAGTGGATTCGAGGCTGGGTCAAAACTGCAGGTAGATTACAGTGTGGGCAGTTGAGCAGGGGAATGTGAAAAGATGAGCCTAAGGAATGGGGCCAAAGCAGGTATCGGGACAACTGGAAAGGTTCCAGGAAGAGGTGGGAAGGAACTGGAGAGGTGGCTCGGCAGTTAAGAGTGCTTCCTGCTCTTGCTGAGGACCTGGGCTGGGTTCCCAGCACCCACAGCAGGCTGCTCATAACCCCCTGTAACTCCAATTCCAGGTAATCAGTGCCCTCTGGCCTCCACGGAAACCCGCATGCTCGTGGGGTACATAAACACACTTGGGCACACATACCTACAGATCATAGTGTGTTTGTTTAATTTTGGTCTTTCAAGACAGGGTTTCTCTGTGTAGTCCTGTCTGTCTGGTAACTCACTCTGTAGACCAGGCTGGCCTCGAACTCAGAGAGATCCACCTGCCTCTGCTCCCCGAGTGCTGGGAGACGTGTGCCACCATGACCCACTGATTTTTTTTTTAAGAGAAAAGATTGAGCAGAGAACCAACAAGGTCAAGTTTGTAGTTGAGAATGTTTGCCAACTCTGTTTTCTTAGTTGTAGAATGGGGATAATAATAGAGTATAATAGAGCTTTTTAAGAATTAAATGAGAGCTGGGCGGTGGTGGTGCATGCCTTTAATCCCAGCACTCGGGAGGCAGAGCCAGGCGAATCTTTGTGAATTCGAATCCAGCCTGGTCTACAAAGTGAGATCCAGGACAGGCTCCAAAGCTACACAGAGAAACCCTGTCTCAAAAAAAGAAAAAAAAGAAAGAAAAAAAGAAAAGAAAAGAATTAAATGAGAAGCCAGGTGGTGATGGCAGAGGCAGGTGGATTTCTGTGAGTTCAAGGCCAGCCTAGTCTACAGAGTAAGTTCTAAGACAGCTAAGGCTACACAGAGAAACTCTGTCTCGAAAAACAAAACAAAACAAAAAATTAAGTGAGATAATCCAGGCAAACGGTGCCTGGCACACAGCATTACACTTTCCATAATGAAGCTTTGTTTTGTCTTGGCTACAGTTATATGCTGTTATAATTTGCAGTGTGTGTGGGGTGGTGGCGCGGGGGCGGGGGAGGCAGTTGGAAATCAAACCAGTGTGTTACCACCGGTCCTCTGCTCACTTTTTGAGATTTCATTAAATTACCCAGCCTGTACTTGAACTCACTCTACCTCAGGTGGGCCTTGAACTGAAATTCTGTCTCAAGCAGAACTGCCAGACCCTATTAAAGGTTAAGCCTTGCCCCTGCTGGTGTTTTGGAACAAAGTTCAGCCCTTAGCAGGGGTGTGGGAAGGGTGGGTCAATAAACGAAGAACTAAGGAACCGATGTTGGCCCAGAGAGTGGGAAACATACCACGTTTTGCCAAAAGAGGGCGCATTATGTTTTGCAGGAAAGAGGCCCAGGCTACTAGGAATATTGGGCTGAGCTCCGGAGCTCATAATTATAATAAGGGACTTGTAATAAGGAAGCCAGCGGCACAGATGGTTGTCTTCTCAGGCTAGGTACACAGAAGGTTGCCTTCTTAGGTGGTTGTGCAAGACGTTCAAGGTTTTATGTTCAGCCACACGAGCTAGGGAATAATAAACTGGAACTTCCTAAAATTAGCTCCTGCCGCCGCCTCTGCTAGTCCAGAGGGATTTTTGTTGTTGTTTTTCAAGTGCTAGAGATCAATATAGGGCTTCACGCATGCTAAGCAAGTGTCATACCCTCTGAACTACACTTCCACCCCGATTTTAGATGTTTTTCACATGAGAAAAGAAAACCCCGCCTCTTCCTGGGCCGCTTGGATATTTATGGAAGCTAGCGGGTTCCACGCTTATAGGAGAGAGTAAGTAGTATAGGCTTGCATTCTGGTTCCCAATTTCGCAAGCGTTCTTTCTGGGTCCATCACAGGAGTGGAAAACCACCAAGAGCTCCTATGGCAGAACAGGTGAGCATCAAGACAGGTGAAACAGGTGCCTTTAGGAAAAAGACAAGGCAGGGAAGACAGGGTTAAAGGAGAGGGAGAGTGAAGGAGACGGGGAAGGAGCCAGGGAAAGGCAAGAGTAGAAGGCTAACCGAAGGGTTAGCGGGACTCTGGGAAAGAAGGGGTTAACCCGGGGCACGCCCCCTTAGAAGTCTAAGGGAGTTAGCGGCGGGAGGCGGGACTTGCGACCAGCGGCGGAAAACAACAGGCCACCTCCAGCACCGACACGGTTAAGGGGGTGGGCCCCGAGGAGAGCCACGTGTCGAAGCGCAAGGCTATTGGTTCTCCCGGAGTTGTTTGTGCGCGGCCATTGGAGACGTCAAGGCGCAGGGACAAGCCGATTGGCTAGGCGTTGGAGGTACAGCCAGGGCAGGCATAGGGAGGAGGCGGTCGAAGCGCTTCTCCCGGCCGAGCTGGGCCAAGCCGAGGGCTGGTGCCAGCTCCTCCAGCTCCGGGACAGCAGCGGGAGCCGAGCCGGAGCCGCGGGCGCCGTCGCCATGCGCTGGGTCCGGGCGCTGTTGAAGAATGCGTCCCTAGCAGGGGCGCCCAAGTACATCGAGCACTTCAGCAAGTTCTCTCCGTCCCCGCTGTCCATGAAGCAGTTTCTAGACTTTGGTACGGAGTCAGCGTAGGTGGGCACAGGGGGCGTTGGGCGCGGAGAAGGAGACCCTGGCAGTGACAGGGTAACGACCGAGGAAGAGGTTCTGGGTGGCAGGCGGGTTGGCTTGGAAGAGTATGGACAGGAATGGGTAAACGGCTAGGCAAGCCTGGCTGCCCAGAAAGAGTTAAAGGGTGCCCCTTCACACTGTTATTAAGAATGGGGGCTCGGGGACAGCGTTGGGAGGAGTCATGGAGAGTTGGAGGCAGTGGGGGGTGTAGGACCCCATCCAAACGTGATAGAGCTAATGGGGGATCCTGACTACTGAGAGTGGGAGACCAGGAGTAAATAGGGGACATGCTGCTGGGACTGCCAGGGAGATCCTGTCACCTGGAAGACCTGTGCTGTGCACGGGGTGGGGTACTTCTGAACTGAGCCAGGGAGAAATCCCGGGGCAGCTGGGAAGGGGGCCCTCTGAGTAGGAGGTGCTGACAGGAGGAGCTACCCTGACTGGTGAGCCTCCACCCCTGCAGCTGCCCACTGGGCAAGGACACTTGAAGATCAAATCTGTTCTGGCCTGGCAGCCGCTTCTAGCTGGGCAGAGCCCAAGTTGCCATGAGGTAGTCAGGTGGCTTTCATCCTCCCATGGCTATCCCTGGGTTTCTGAGGATCACCCACTACCAGTGTTCTGGGGGTGGAGGTGGCTTTGGGGCAGGAGAAAGCTGTGCCAGGTGGTGGATGGAGACGTTGTATGTCCCTCTCTGTCTACATGGCGTTCCCACGGTGCCAGCTGGTGATCAGGAGTGGGCCCAGGTCTTTCAAGAGTTGGCTTAGGTTACAGCTGCGTCACAGACAGGAAGACAGGGAGGTGGCAGACGAGATTTGGGCACCTGTTTTCCAGGAGGTGCCTTTGTGTCTCCCTGTTCTGTTGGAGTCTTGAGCTTTGCTTGTGTGGGAAATCCTTCAGGACTCACTCTAAAGCCCGAGCAAAGTGTCACAGTTGGAAGGGGCCTGCAGGAGCCCAGCCCACCTGTATGGGGAAAACTGAGCCCCTCAAGGATGGTGGCATACCCTGGGTAACCGAAGCGCAGCCTGGTTTTGATCCTGGGTCTCCTGTCTCTAGGCTAACACTACTCATTCCTCCACTGCCTGTCCCTCTTGACCCTGGACCAAGGTCCCCATTTGCTTCACAGATGGTCATTAGACATGGCCAATTCTCCACTGGCATCCATCTGTTTCCTCAGCCTGGATGAGATGGGCTGCCTCAGGGATGCCGTTGAGTTCCTACAGTCCTGGGGATCTAGGCACAGCACTCCAGGGAGGGAAGGATTGCTTAGGTACCTACCTCTGCCCCCTGGACCAGTTCCCTGAAATCAGTGCCTACCTAGAGGGATGGACAGAAAAGTGAGGTGACTTAGGCCAGCGCAGTTCAGAATGAGCCCCAGGAACGTCTTGTCTCCCTGGTTAAAGAGATGGGGTTTTAGATGGGGGTTAGGAGGGGATACCTCTCCTGAAGTGTCAAGCCGGGTGGTGGGTTCTCTGGGGGGAAGGCTCAAACACTGCTGTGTTAGGACGGCTGCCTTACTGTGTGCCACGGATAGGTCACTTGGTCATTTCAGCCTGCCCAGCCTCCACGTGTGTGCCCGTTCCCGTGCTTTACAGCTATTGACTGGCCTCTCTCTTACCCTCAGGATCCAGCAATGCCTGCGAGAAAACTTCCTTCACCTTCCTCCGGCAGGAGCTGCCCGTGCGCCTGGCCAACATCATGAAAGAGATTAACCTGCTGCCTGACCGAGTGCTGGGCACCCCCTCGGTGCAACTGGTGCAGAGCTGGTGAGGCCCTGCGCATGACGTCACCCCTCCATTATCACCATGTTCTTAGGTCAGAGGCAAGGCCCAGGGGCTCCAGGAGACTGGGGAGTTGCCCAGGATCACGTGGAAATCCTCAGCTTGAGCAGGGACAAAGGTCAAGTTCAGTCTGTGTCTCACCATCCTACTTTCTCTGGGAAGCTAGGGTCCATCCAAGGAAGTGCAGCTTTCTCAGTTAAGAGCAAAAGTCATGTTAATGTCAGCAATAACCCTTGGCCTGCTCCGGGAGCCCAAGCCCCTGTTTGCCCAGGTAACTTGGAGAAAACAAGAAACAAGAAGACGATGCAGTTATCCAAGTGGCAAGGCAGTTATCTAACTGTCTTGAGTATTGGGGAAGCACTCAGTTAAACACAGACAATACAGTCCCCGAAGAGTTCAAGGGCAGGGATCAAGTTTATTACAGGTAGCCGTAGGCACAGAACTCTGTCTGGAGTTGGGTAACAGGAGGTCACTAGCCAGTAACCTCACATGAAACGTAAACAAAGGTGTGTCTGTCCCTGGGCATGTCCCTGGCTGGTCATCAATAGACTTTTGTGGCAACTAGACAGAAATCTAGTCTTCAGGATTTGCAACGCGGGATGACCAAGGTTTCCCTGGGACTTGGGAACTTGGGTCATACCTATGGACCCAACACTGTCCCATGTCTAAGCAAATAGCAGCTGACTGTGCAGCTCAGTGATAAAAACATGCCTTTTCCTAGCATGCCAAAGCCCTGGGTTGTCCCTCAGCAGCTGAGAGGCAGTTTGGGCCTCACTAGTGGTGCAGGCCTATCATCCCAGCTCGAGGGCTGAGGTAGGACCATCATGATTTAAGGTCAGCCTGAGGAATTTAGTGAGACCCTGTCTCAAAGTAAACCAAGGGCTGAGACTGTAGGTCAGTGGTAACGCAGTTGCCTGCTCTAGATGAGGCCCCATGCTCAAGTCTCAGTATCACACACACACACACACACACACACACACACACACACACACACACACAAAGACACAGCGGCAGTTTCCCACAAGGAGCCCGTGGTGTTCCTGGGAAATGAAATTCTGCCAAGACAGGGCAAACAAGGTACAGTACAAACATGTGGAGTGGTCATGAGCAGGGAAGGCTAGGGCCCTTTTTGTCTGTTGGTTGGTTGGTGTATGAAATGGCATTGAGTGGCACACGCCTTTAATCCCAGCACTCGGGAGGCAGAGACAGGGGGATCTCTGTGAGTTCGAGGCCAGCCTGGGCTACCAAGTGAGTTCCAGGAAAGGCACAAAGCTACACGAGAAACCCTGTCTCGAAAAACCAAAAAAACAAAAAAAGAAAAAGAAAAAAAGAAATGGCATTGATTATGACATCTCCCCTTGCAGAAGTGTCCATTTGGACGCTTGTAAAACACCAAAGTGTAGATGGAACACGTCCGCCATAACCCTCTCTCCTGCCAGTCCCCGCCAGGGTGTTCTGCAGCTCTTTGGTGCCTTCCAGCATTGTGTGTGCACGTTGGTGTGCATCTCCCCGGCTTATTCTAGAGAGGTGGCCTCCAGTAAGGGACAGGGTTGTACACACAAGGCCAGGTATGTTTTAGGTGCACAGTGCATGCTGACGGAAGTCATGGAGAAAACGGAGCAGGGTGGAGGCAGTGCCTGTTTTCCTAGTGGTCAGGAGGTTGAAGCAGGAGGATCGTAAGCTCAGGAGTTTAAGACCAGCCCAGGCAATAGAGTGAAACATGTTTCAAAGCAAAACGAATGGGAAAATTGAAATGGATACACAGAAGGACTTGGATTCTCCAAAGCTATAAAGAAGTGTGGGGAAGAGGGTGCTGTGACTGTAACTGAGAAGGTAAAGGGTGGGTGGAGGGCAGGGTTTGATTTTCAGGTGGCCCGCACTGGCTAGGTTGCCCATCACTGAGCCCTACACGGGGAGGTTCAGGACCACTGAGCCAATCTGCGTGTCTTATCACAGGGTGGCCAAGCTGAGCTGTCGGGAGGAGACAGAAGGTACCATCTGTTCTCCCGGCCCTCCTCCAGTCTGTCCGGATGACTGGCTTGGCTGACTCACCAGCTGGTCTATGACTTCAGGACAGGACTTCTCAGACCCCTCCCAAGACACCGTTCTGAGGCATTCAGGAAGGTGTGGAGGGCAGGAGGAGAGCAGGGGGCCGCTGGACCACCTGTGCCTCCTCTTCCTGAGTCTGTGAGACATCTTGGGGCTTAGCCTGACTTATTCTTTCCTCAAAGCTTGGAAGGAATGCCAGGACACAGCAGGAGGAGCAAAGTCAGAGAAAACACTTCCCCAGTGGATGGTTCAGCATTTGGGAGCATGGCCAAGGGGGTTACCATGGTGAAACACCATGGCCCCAAGCAAGCTGGGAAGGAAAGGGTTTATTTGGTATACATAGTCCATTAGTGAAGGAAGTCAGGACTAGCTGGCACCCCATGGCTTACTCAGCCTGCTTTCTTGTAGAACCCAGGACCACCAGCCCAGGGATGGCTCCACCCACAATGGGCTGGGCCCTCCTGCATCAACCACTAATTTGAAGAATGCCCTACAGAGTCTCTACAGTCCAGTGTTCTGGAGGCATTCTCTCAGTTGATGCTCCCTCCTCTCCAGTGACCCTGGTTTGTGTCAAGTTGACATAAAACTAGCCAGCGCACACAGCTAGAATTTGGACAGTACCAGCCACAGTCCATGCTTCTGGGCAGCCACCCCTGTAGGTCAAAGGTGATACTATGTCGGAAGTTTCAGAGGCAATGAAGCAATGAAGACAAGGGGTATGCCAAGAAGTCAGCATACCTGGGGGCTTTGGAGCATCGGGGGCCATTCTAGATGCCAACGTAGATGGTCTGTAAGCTTCATGACTTCCCTGTCCATTCTAGATGCCGACATAGATGGTCTGTAAGCTTCATGACTTCCCTGTCCATTCTAGATGCCGACATAGATGGTCTGTAAGCTTCATGACTTCCCTGTCCATTCTAGATGCAGACGTAGATGGTCTGTAAGCTTCATGACTTCCCTAGGTCCATTCTAGATGCATGGTCTGTAAGCTTCATGACTTCCCTAGGTCCATTCTGGATGCAGACGTAGATGGTCTGTAAGCTTCATGACTTCTAGATCCGTTCTAGATGCCGACGTAGATGGTCTCTAAGCTTCCTGACTTCTCCTAGGCCATTCTAGATGCCGACGTAGATGGTCTGTAAGCTTTATGACTTTCCCTAGTGAGTGAGTCTCCTCACCATCTCCAGATGAGAGATGGAGACTCAGGAAGTGAGGAATCTTGGCTAAAGTCAGTTAGGGGAGTAGTGGTGGATTTGAACCCAGGTCGTGGGTTCTGGAGGCTGCATTTGGGAAGGGACAGGAAAAAGGCTTTGTATGTATGGGGTTATGACCTAGGGCGGTGATTTCCACATTCCATACAAGCCTGTGGGAATGTAGGGCTCACCTACAGGAATGATACTTCTCCTGGTCCTACCTACCTACGTGCTGCCAGGGTCCAGAGAGGTGTCCGTTGGTTCCTCTCAGGAGGAAGACCACTTGACGAGGCTTGGACAGGTGGGGAGGCACCTCTAGGAAACACAGCCAGTGAGTCACCCCCCTGTCACTGAGCTTTGTAGAGTTGGAAGGAGTGCGTGGAGGGGGGTGATTCAGTGGGAGAGGGTGTGGGTGTGGTGTGTGTGTGTGGACATCACCCTCTCACCTACCTCCCTAGTTTGTCCACAAAGTGTGTGGACCCCAGGCCCTGCCTATGGATAGCCCCCCTCCCACCCTACAGAAGCCACTTAGCCCATGTCCTGAGCAGACAAAGAGGTAGAAGACCCACCAACAGGAGCTGGAGCCTGCAGGAAGCCAGCCAGCCTGTCCCTTCTGGCCCAGGCTAGGTTACTGATGAGTAGCCCCACAGGTAGTGATCCCCCAAGGCATTTTTTAAAAGCTAAATCCTGTGCCACCCCGAGGCTCCTGCTGTGAACCCCATTTTGCAGTTGGGCTGGTGCATCCCAGTGGCCTTCGGGAGCAGCCAGTGTCCAAGCCTGAGCCTGCTGCGCATTCACAGAGCGGCCCCGGATGTGAGATACGTTCACTGTCTCCCTTCATGCCAATAGCCATCCTCCTCACGTGGCCGTGGCCAGGTTTACGCCCTTGTCTCCAGCTGCTGTTGATGCTGGTCCACACCCACAGACACACACACTCTTTACACTTACACACTCGCTCCCTTGGCTCAGCCATCTTTCCACTCCCACACACTACTTGCAGGTGGCCACACCCCCGCCTCTCTCCGCTGCTTGCCTCTCCCTTCAGGGGCCTGCATTCCACTCCCTGGAGGGCTTTGTCTAGGGGGTGGGTGGGGGTGTCTCTGTGTTATCTTTGCAGGGAGGTTAGGAACACTAGATTTTACCAAAGAGGGCCTTCCCCTCCAGACCTGGACGCAGACTCTGCCTTTAGCCTGCCTCTCCACCCTTCCCTGGCTCTGGAGAGGAGCTACCCAAGTAGCTCATCCCAGTGTCTCTCTCTGGAGAATCCCGCTCTAGCCTAGGTAACATGGAAGGCCAAGGCCCATGGTACCTCAGAGCTAGACCAAGGGCCCTGAGCAAAATCCTCCCGTGTTCCCCCCTGGGTCACAGGGCTACACCCAGCGCTGTGTGCCTGTGGAAGTGGCTCTTTGAGGGGCAGACAGGGACGTGCGTCTCCACAGTGTCCCCACAGCAACTCCAACAGTTCTACCTTCCTCGATATGTCCGGCGCCCTGTGTCCCATGTCAGTGGCCCTGTAACCAGTTACATCTGTTCCCTTGGAAGTTCACTGCGCAGGGGCTTGGAAACTGGGACCCTGTCCATTTCTGCCTCCTGCCTCTGACGCTTCCGTCCCCGCCCACCTTGGATCCTGAGCAGGGGTCATGTGGCCCCACCTTCTAACTGTTCCCACCTCCTCTGTCCCCTTCCCTCTCCCACACTCGTGGCTTCTCTCCCAAGCCCCCTCTTCCTCAGAGCCCCTTCGTCTAGTGATTAGAGGCCCTGTGTGGGCCTCCGAGCCCAGGTAGGCAGCCGTGGTCAGGTCCGTCCTAGCAGTAGCTCAGCGAAGGTCAGCTGTCACACCTCTCTAAGGAGACCGAGGTCCTCCTGATGTAGAGGTGTGCTGTGGGTGGGGGTGAAGGCAGTCTGACAGGAAGCTGGTCTCCTTGTCCATCCTGTCCCCAGCTAGTGAGCCAGAAGAGCAGCTCCCACAGGTCTCGTGCTGGGGAGGACAGGGAGGAGCTGCAGACGGAGCCTGTTCCTGCCCCCAGTGCAGGGTGGCCTGCAGCTTGGCAGCACAGGCGGCAGTGGAGCTGAGTGAGTGTGCTCAGCCGGTGACAGGTGTTTGAGCCACCAGCATTCCGAATGCCCCCCCACCCCCACCCCCATGTGGTGGGAAGTAAGAAGAAGAGCTTCCACCTTCCTGGTGGAGAAACAAGCCCAGAGAAGTTCCGTTGCTTCCCCGGGGCCACGCTTGAACCCAGCGGAACCAGCTCTTCTCTGGTGTCGGTTGCGGGGTGCAGAGAAAAGGGCGTTCTGCACAGAAGAGCTTGAGTGGAGGCCGAGGTGAGATCCTGAGCAGTGGCAGCCCTGTAGGTGGCCGGAGTTCTAGAGACCCATGAGGCCTTGCTGGATGCCTACCCAGCTGGGACACTGCTCGAGAGTTCATTCTTGCCTCCCTTTTTTTTTGGGGGGGCTTCAAAACAGGGTTTCTCTGTGTAATTTTTTGGTGCCTGTCCTGAATCTCTCTCTCTAGACCAGGCTGGCCTCGAACTCACAAAGATCTGCCTGGCTCTGCCTCCTGAGTGCTGGGATTAAAGGCGTGCGCTGCCGCCGCCGCCGCCGCCGCCGCCGCCGCCGCCACCGCCACCGCCACCGCCACCGCCACCACCACCACCCAGCTCTTGCCTCCCTTCTTAGAGGGCTGAGTGCTTTGGAATAGGTCCTGACCTAGCATCTCCTCTAGAGACACTGCAGGGCTTCAAGAGCTCTCTCTCCCTGACAGGGCTCCAGGTAGCCCCTCCCATCCTCAGGCCAGAAGTGTTTTTGTCATAGGGAACCGAGGGAGGCTGGTACTTTCACCTTTCCGGAACAAGCTACAGGCCGGGCATGTCTGTAGGGGAAGCTAAGGTCATACCTCAGTGGAGCCAGGGGTCAGTGGTATCAGATTGGCACCATCTGCTGCTGCAGGCAGACCCACCTCATACGTAGACGCTCAGTACACTGGCTCAGCTTTGTTTACTAACCTTCCTAGTTGGAGAGGAGACCTGGCCCTCTGGCCAAGACTATAGGTGGAGCAGACGCCAGGGCCCACCCACACCTACCCTGCTCATTGGTGTTGCAGGGCAGAGTGAGCCTCCCGGGTCCCACCTAAGAACAGAGCTAGTCACACCTACTCACCTTTCTAAACTGGGGTCCCCTAGGCAGGTCCAGGTCACTGTGGGAGAGGCCCTTTGCCAGTTAGCTGCCAGATACACCTATAGTCTATTAGATGCCGTAGCCCCCCGTGGGAGGTGCCAGGATCTTCCGTCTATAACAGCGCTCAGCAAGGCAGGTGGAAATCTGAGCCCTCGGTTACTGTGGCCTTTGATACAGCTGGGCCTCAGTCCCTGTTCTATGCAGCCTCAAGGAGGGGGTGATTTCTTTGGAATAGGTCCTGGTCCCTCCTAAGGTTGCTGTTACAGGGTTCTGAAGCAAAGAAATGTGCTGTAAGGGAACTATCGGATGCAAGGTTTCCTTGTACAACTTGCTAGGTCGTCAGGGAGACCTAGAGCCGACGAAATGGGGTGTTGATTGTCAGCGGGTTCAGCTCTGTGTGCTACCTACTGTGGCATCTGAGGGGGTGGGAGGGAGCATTGTGTAGTCTCAGCTGAGCTCATGGCCCTTCTACCTTCACACAGGTATGTCCAGAGTCTGCTGGACATCATGGAATTCCTGGACAAGGACCCGGAGGATCACCGGACCCTAAGCCAGTGAGTGAGCGCCCTCCTCAGGGACAAGAAGACAGGTGCAGGCAAGGACATCTTGGTCAGGGCCCCAAGGATGGAATGCCAGCCGGATGCAGGGAAAGGCCCCTACCTCCAGGGATACCCCAAGAAAGCGGGGGAGACAGGCTACTTCTGGGAAATCCAGGTCGGCGGGGAGAGAGGCAGACTCCAGTGATCAGTATGCCAAGCGGATGTGGGAACCCTGCCCTCAGGAACAGACCTTCAGAGGAACTGAGAGCTTTAGGTGTGAGCAGGAAGATGGATGGGCAGCTGGGAGAATGTGGACGGGCTTCAGGCGGGCGAGCACTGTGGCTCCGTGGGGCTGGGAAGGATAGAGAAAATGAAGAAAGTGAAAGGAAGTTGAGACTAAAGGAGAGCCGGGGGTGCCCCCAAGCCTGAGACTGGATAGGGGCAAACGTCTGCCTTCTCGGAAGGTTCACGGATGCCCTGGTCACCATCCGGAACCGGCACAATGACGTGGTACCCACCATGGCGCAGGGAGTGCTGGAGTACAAGGACACGTACGGCGATGACCCCGTCTCCAACCAGAACATTCAGTACTTCTTGGACCGCTTCTACCTCAGCCGCATCTCCATCCGCATGCTCATCAACCAGCACAGTGAGCTCTGGCGGCCTCGGAGAGGGCAAGGGGTGCGGGCAGGGCACGCCAAGGAGAGGCACCTCCCCTGACAGGAAAGTGGGGGGGGGCCCCCACTTCAGCCACTATGCCCAGAGGCCTAAGTACCATTCAGGAACTGAAGAGTTTATGTCGGGTGTGGTAGCACATGCCTTTGATCCTAGCACCTGGGAGGCTGAGACAGGAGGATCCCATGTTTGAGGCCAAGCTTAGCTACATCATGAGACTTTGTCTCAAAAAAAAAAAAAAAAAAAAAAAAAAAAACCCTTAAATAAATAAAAATAAGCCAGGCAGTGGTGGCGCATGCCTTTAATCCCCAGCACTTGGGAGGCAGAGGTAGGTGGATCTCTGAGTTTGAGGCCAGCCTGGTCTACAGAGGAGTTCCAGGATAGCCAGGACTACACAGAGAAACCCTGTCTCGGAAAAAAAAAAAAAAAAAAAAACAGTACACTTAACAGGGTATGCTGTGGGAGAAGCCTTTGGAAGGCCTGCTGCAGGGTGCAGAGGCTCTGGAAGGCCTGACCTGGGGAGAAGACAGGACTTTGGGGGCGTGGTTAGCACGGGCGTACAGAGCGCTTACAGGTGAGGTGAAGGCGTTTAGGGAGACAGAGGCCTAGGCCCCGTGAACTCGCCAGCAACACCCTTCCTTCCCTCTGCCCACAGCCCTCATCTTCGATGGGAGTACCAACCCAGCTCACCCCAAACACATTGGCAGCATTGACCCCAACTGCAGTGTGTCTGATGTGGTGAAAGGTGAGCCCCCCACTATGGGTCCTGCCCATAAAGGAGCTCCAGGGAGCCCTCCCAGATTACCTGGCCAGAGGGTGACCCATTCCCAGTGGCAGGGGGCATGTCCCCATGGGTTCATGTTGGTGATGCCCAATGTTCGTGCATGCTGGTCAGCCACCCATAACCTGAGTGGTTCCCTCTCATCTTAGATGCCTATGACATGGCCAAGCTCCTGTGCGACAAGTATTATATGGCTTCACCTGACCTAGAGATCCAGGAAGTTAATGGTAAGCAAATGAGGCTCTGTGTGCATGTATGTCTGTGTGTGTGAACATGTGTGTGTGTGTGTGTGTGTGTGTGTGTGTGTGTGTGTGTGTGTGTGTGTGTGTGTGTTTCAGAGCACTGGGGACAGGCCAGAATAGGGGAGCTGGGTGGAGGGTCGGGTTCCCTTAGAGGGGAGCTGTTCTGTGTTATTAATTTGTTGGATAACTGCTTATTATTTGGCACTTGCAGCATGTAAAGAAGGCAGGCAAGCTCTTGCTCTCACAGAGCTTACATCCTTGGTGCTGGGGAGGTTGGGACCTGTGACGGTTAACCACTGAGCATGTAAATACAGCAGCTAATTTCCAAGCCTTGTAACTGACAGGCTGGTGTCCTTGTCCTTGTAAGTGAACAAGGACATGATGTGGGGTCAGAGGACAAAGGCCAGGGAGAGCGATGTGTGATGGGATACCTCCCCGGAACACAATGGCTTAATTAAGAGATGCCTGGGTGGCCAGCCCCAGGTGGAGCCAGAACCCCCTCCCAGGAAGCTGGGCAAAGCAGGACCTGAACTTGTACCTTCCAAGGGTTGCTAGCTGCGGCAGCTTGGAAGGCACACAGCCATGTGTCAGTTACAGCTGTGGGGAGACGGGCGGAGGTCTGCTCTGCAGGAAGGAGGGCCACACTGTAGATAAGATTGTGGAGGGTTACCTTGCGGTGTGCTCCTGTCCTCGGTCTTGATCCCCACAGCGACCAACGCCAACCAGCCCATTCACATGGTCTACGTCCCTTCCCACCTCTACCACATGCTCTTCGAGCTCTTCAAGGTAAGAAGGCTGCCCTCCTCAGGGGAGTCCGGGAGGGTCGGCCCTTGGCCCTCAGCTTTGGCAGCGTGTGTCCCTTACTGTGCCCTCCATCCCCTCCCCAGAATGCCATGCGGGCCACTGTGGAAAGCCACGAGTCCAGCCTCACTCTCCCCCCTATCAAGATTATGGTGGCCTTGGGTGAAGAAGATCTGTCCATCAAAGTATGTGGCCCTTGACTTGACCTCGGGAGGTCACAGGGATGGGGGTGAGGAGTAGAGTCCATAACCCTGGAGGGTATCTCACTGGTCCCCTGTCTCCTAGATGAGTGACCGAGGTGGGGGTGTCCCCTTGAGGAAGATTGAGAGGCTCTTCAGCTACATGTACTCCACAGCCCCCACACCCCAGCCCGGCACTGGGGGTACCCCGCTGGTGAGATGGCTTCCTCCAGTCCCCCTGGCTCCTGCTTCCTTAACTCCCAAGCACCCTCCACCCTCCCCCATGGCTGGGTGGTGAAGGTCTCCTGTCCTGAATCTGGTCCTCCCAACTCTCCCTGCCTGCTGATCATCTGCCCGTCACCGATCTGTTACTCTTCCTCAGTGCTCTCTCTTGCCTCTTTCTCCACTTCATTGAATCGCCGGCACCTCTGTTCCACCTCCCGTGGATAGGCAGGCAGTGCTGGGCTCAGGGAATGGGCCCCAAGGTGCTCGTGACCCCCCAGGCCTCTGGGTAGAGCTCTCCTGTCCAGCTTCCTTCTCTGCATCCTCTGCAATCCCCCTGTCTGCCACCCACTCCCGTCTGCTCCAGAAGTGACTCTTGCCCACCCCTGCTCCAGCACCCCTGCCTGTCCCTAGCCAGGCATCCCCGGCTCCCTCTGTGACCTGTGGCTTATCTGCAGGCTGGCTTCGGATATGGACTCCCCATTTCCCGTCTCTACGCCAAGTACTTCCAAGGGGACTTGCAGCTCTTCTCTATGGAGGGCTTTGGGACAGATGCTGTCATCTATCTCAAGGTGAGGCCCACGGGGGGGGGGGGGGGGGGGGTTGGGGGTGGGGGTAAGCTAGCAGGGTTCTACCTAACCCTCATCCTGCCTCCAGACTCAGAGCCGGGCCTCGGCTCCTCAAGCGCTGTAACTTTAAACCAATGTGGTAGGGAATTTCAGGGGTTCCAGGGTCTGTGAGTAGAGCCCCTCTTCTGAGGACTCAGGTTTGGAAGAAAAGGGGCCTTACAGATCTTGGCCTTCCATTGAGAAGCAATGTGCCCTGGTGATTGATAGAGACCACACAGCCCAACCTCCTCCCTCTCTCCTGTTCCTGAGGGAACAGCTTTCTGGAATGGACCAGAGCAAGATACAGAAGGTCCAGACCCTTTTAGGGGCTTCTCTGGGTCTGGGGTCGTGTCTCAGCGAGTGTCTGGTTATGGGGCTGACTTAGACATGGGTTAGGATGCCAGGGGCAGAGATCATCAGGGCCCAGGTGGGAAAGGGTAGTGTGCCTAGGAGTGAGGAAGCAGGAGGCTGATGGCAGTTCTCCCCAGGCCCTGTCCACGGACTCAGTGGAGCGCCTGCCTGTCTACAACAAGTCTGCCTGGCGCCACTACCAGACCATCCAGGAGGCCGGTGACTGGTGTGTGCCCAGCACAGAGCCCAAGAACACATCGACGTATCGGGTCAGCTAGGGGCCTTCTCTCCCTGGCACCTGGGAGGTTGCTGCCACCTCTGAATCCAGCCACCACAGGGACCTTCCCCATCCCCTGGGGTCCAGAGGGCGAGGCCGGGTCTCCCCAATGGCCAGGTCTGTCTTTGTAGAAATCTCAGTGACCCATCTGTGGTGGTCCCTAAGTGCCAATCTGTCTCTATGGAGACACCTAGGGGGTTTCCCTGGAGTCTGGTCTCCATGGTGACGCTTGAGGGTTGTAGATGGCTCTACCTGATGGGGTGCCCCAGAGACACTTCTCCACGGCAGTTCTCCCAAGACCAGAGCTGTCGGTTTTCTGCCAGCGACCCTGGGTCCCCTTCACTGCCTGCATAGTCCTGGCCTTCCGAGTGGCTGCCCTTGCTTGCCTCACCCCCACACCCTGTACAGGTATACTGGGCTGTGTCTTTTGTCAATGGGAAGAAGGGTGGCATGCCCTCAGGTCTGGAGAGAGGATGGAGGGGGGCGGGGCACCCTTGACCCCAGTCCTACAGCCTCCCTGTCGCTACTCTGGGGACTTGAGAGTGGGTAGTGGCTCTCAGCCAAGGCCCACTTCTAAAGTGGGGGCACCTGAGAAAGCCCTGAGGTAACCCGGCCCCACCAGGATTCCAAGGTGATCCTGGCAATGTTTGTGATGCTTCCTAAACCCTTCCTTGCCCAGCATGTCCTCACATGCACACACACGCCCCCTCCCTGCCCAGTGTACACCCACCCTGTCCTGCCTGAGCTTTAGACCCCAAGCCCCTGTGCCCACCATGTGTGCGCAGGTGACTGACTCACCCTAGGACACCCCATGTACATAGCCGGTTTTGTAATCTCAAATGTCCAACCCCCCTCCCCCTCCGCACACAGGGGTTAAAGCTGTGTGCCCCTCCCAGTGGCTGGGACGGTGACAGTGACATCCACAGTAAATAGATGAAATGAGACTGGCGTCCAGCTGGCTGCCTTGCTGGGGGTGGGGGGAGGGGGAGTCCCCACCTGCACCCCTGTGAAGACCGGTCCTCCAGGATCAGCTGTACCCGGGACCTGCGTACACCACAAGGCAGGGCCATCCCCTCAGAACACCTGGCAGCCCGTCGCCCAGTGGGCACTCAAGGCATAGCTCAGTCACTCGTCCCAGACAGAAAGATCATTGGTGTGTGGTAAATATTTATTGAAAGAAGTTGAGAACCATCTCCCCCTTCACATGCAGGTGGGGCACACTTGGCTCCTGACAGCTTTAGGGACAGTAGGGCCTCCACCCTCCCCACCCAGTCTAGATAGTGCCAATGCCCCTGTACCTTAGTTTCCCTCTGAGGCCCCTCTCCCAGTACAGATGGCTCAGCCCAAGCACAGGGCCCTGGCCTTCAGCCGCTTCCCCAGGCAGGAGAGAGAGGGGGTTAGCATGCAGGTCCTGTCCACCCCTCCAGGAAGCTGGGAGGGATGGGAGTTTCTCCTCAGAAACCTCCTGGGCCCAGCAGCAGCCGACCAGCACCTGAGAAGCTGGGTCAGCATGGCAACTGGACCCTCTACCTCTGAACATAGCCTACACAGGACATGGGCCAGACCCACCCAGGGCTGGCCCAGGCCCCCCTGTAGCCTAGCAAACCTGAGCCAGCAACGTTTGTCCGCTCTCGGCCCACTGAGGCCTTGACACACCCCGGGGCACCTGGGGAGCTGATGGACCTTTCTGACCCAGCAGCTTCCAGGCCACCCTCAGATTGTGCCTCTGCCCGGCTGGGGTGACGAAAGTCACCAGTTCAGTGCCACCTAGGCACAAGTGGGGGGAAATGTCCCGGGTCCCCAGCAGCTCCCATTTATCCTGCCCCCAGAGACGGCCCAAGCACTCTCTGAGGAAGTGGATTCTAGCTCTGTGAAGGGGCCAAAGACCCACTCCTGACCCAGTGGAGAGGAGCAGTGCCGTCCTGTCCACTGGATCCTGCAGGGTAGTGAGGGGGGGAGAGAAAGAGCCCCCCCCCCCCCGCCTCCCTCTGCAGTCCTCACAGAGGCCAGCTCACCCCGCACTGCCCGCTCTTCTCCACTTGGAGGAGGTGTCCGGGAATCTGCCCTGAGTGACTCTACCGCAGTGCCCACTGGCCTCTCTGGGGAGATCTGCTCTCCCACCACACAGCCACCTTCAAGAGCTGAGAACACACAGCTCTGTCTCCCGTCGGGATGCCCAGGCCGCTGCTCTCTGAGCCTAGGAATCCTGGTCACGTAGGGCCTCTCTCGCGAGCTCACTTCCTGTCCGGTACCACTCTAGCCAGAGGGAAGAGGTTCAGCCCGAACCGGGCTCCTCTGGGCTCCAGATTTGCTGCGTTCCTGGCCTCTGCCCTCCTCATCTGCCACCCGCTTCCCCCTGGAAATCTGTGCCAACCAAGTCCTCGAAATTGGGTTTATTCCTGGGCCCTCTCCCTGGGATCTCCCTCCGGAGGACTCGGTCCAAACAGGGTGAGAGGGGTCCTGTACCCCAAGAACCTGGTGCCTAGACCCTACTTCCCTGGTGAGGCCCATGCAGGTGGCTGCAAGTGCGCCGGGGTGCCAGCCCCGCCAGCCATCCCTAGCTCTTCTTAGCCTCATGCTCCCGGCGCCGCAGCTTCTCACGCTGGCGCGCGGTCTTCTCCTGCGCCTTCCGTTCCTTCTCAGCAGCCGCTGCCAGCTCCTTCAACTTCCGCTTCACCAGCGCCCGGTCATGCGAGTTGCTAAGCCCCAGGCTCTGGGAAGAAACCCAGAATGAAGGGAAGAAGCCCAGAACACCCCTCCCACACATACTCCCCGCAGACCTCTGGAGTCTGCTCTGAAGAACGGCCTTCGCCTAGGGACTGGGCCTCAAGGGAAGGGGACTGGGTTGCAAGTGATCATAGAGATGGCCGTTGGCACTAAGCCATCTGTGCCCCATCCTCGGCTCCAGATCCACCTCAACCGAGGTGCCATGACCCTGCCCAACCTCCCGAGGTCCTCCGGATGGAGAGTGATTTGTTCATAGTCACACTGCTAGGCGGCAAGGTCTCTCCCCATTTCAAGATTTCCTGTGGGGTTGTCCTTCAAACCCAGGAACCTACAGGTGTTGGAAGCCCCCCCTCTACACACCCCTACCATCAGGCTCTGAGACTGAATGTGGCATGGAGCTGGCCAGGAAGGAGGCCTGGCTTCCCAACACTGGATGGGTAGTTCAAAGGGCAAGGTCAACACCCGGGCTGGAGCTAGGTAAAGGAAGGTGGTGGGCTTGAGTTTCACCTCAGACTGGGGGGTCACACTACACTGCAAAGATTAGGTCAAAAGCCAGGCCAGCGGCTAGACAGGGAGAGGAAATCCCAGGTCAGTTCAGGAGACAAGTCAGGGCCAAAAGTCAGGGCAAAGGGGGTCCTTATCTCGCACCCTGACCAACCTTCAGTCTGCTCCCATCCAGCTGCAGGAGCTGCGGCCCGTCCACCTGTCGGGCAGCAAACTCGGCGGTGTACTGTTCCAGGTTGAGGCTGCGTAGCCACTGGCCCACCTGCTGGCTGGTCCAGTGTTGTATGGTGGGGAGGGACTCGTCCAGGAACTGTGGTAGAGACGGGGAGAGTCAAGGCAGCCCGGCCTGGGGCCAGGCCCCCAGCAGGTCCCAAGGCTAGCCTGGCTCACCTCATCCGAAGACTGGGACAGCGTGTGGTAGGGATAGGAGCACTTGGACTCCTGCCGAGGACCACTGGGGATCTTGGGGCTGCTGCTGGGAGGGGTGGAGTCATCACTCAGGGTGGATTCCTGGACAGAAGGGGATGTGTGCTGAGGGGCAAGTTCACCTCCCCCCCACCCCAGCCCATCACCTCGACCAGATGGACCCGAAATACTGGAGTAGACACCAGCAGTTGTTCCGTGCTCCTGACCATGAACCCAGACACAGGCTGTGATGACTCAAGGGACACACCAGAACCTGAGCCCTCTAGGAGGGAGCTGGCTACCCAGAGGAGCGGGCACTAGCATTGAGTCGAGCAGGAGAACTAACAGGAGTGAAGGAGGCTAGGTGCTGCTGCCTTCAGGTGGCCCACCAGGATTTCCCCGAGGCTGGGTCACGTGTCCCTGTTACATGGAACCCCTCTCCTAGGCCTCTTGCATCCCGGCTGGCGGGTACCCTCATTGGCCTCAGATCTCTGTGAGAACTTGGGCTGTGTCTCACTCAGCAGGGTGTCTCCCCCGCCCCCCGCCCCCTGGACCAGCACAAAGGAAAGAAGGGAGGAACTGAGGAAGGCTGCCCGGTGGTCAAAGGACAAAGTTGCACATCAGAAGGGTCTCCCCCGAACCCCAAGATCTATGCTTCTCCTAAGTCCTGGCACCACACACATCTGTGCACATCTGGGAGCAAGTCCCTTTTCTCCGGGCCTCGTTTGCTTATGTACAGTGCAGATAATAATGCCCGCCTTGGTTGGCTGCATCACAGGAAAATCCACACATGAGTCATGGGCTTCGTGAAGTCTAGCCGCCTGTGAGCGTCTGGAGACATTAGCATTGCTTGTGTGGCTGGTTCTCGTTTCCTGGGGTCGGACGCTTTCAGAGCACTAGGTGGGGGACCTGCTCATCTCTCTGTCTCTAAAAATGTCCCACCATGCAGGTGGCCAGCTCTTGATGGTGTAGTCCGGGCCTGACTCAGGCAAACAGTACGAAGCAAGGGAACCTCAGAGTGAGCAGCGGGACTCAGTGTTCCCACACCAGTGCCGAGTGGAGGAAGCAGTGTGAATGGATACGAGTGCACGAGCCCATGAAGGAACGAAGCCAGAGAAGATGGAAGTCATGAGTCACTAGGTGACTCTGTGGAGGGACATGAGGGGTCCCAGAAAAACCTAGGTCCCAGTCCAAGCCCAGATGAAGTATGTCCTTGTCATGAGGCTGGAAGCCAGTGTGGGACGAGAAAGTCCTGGGGTTCCACTGGCAAGCATGGCACACTCTTGTAGCCCTAGGCCAGCCTGGGCTACAGAGTAAAAGTGCCTCGGGGCAAAAAGACAGATGTAAGGGAGAGCCGGATGATAAGAGGGAAGGAGGAGAAGGAACAAAGACCCGGGCTTACCTGGGAAGCTGACTTCTTGGGGCTGAAGCCCTCATGTTTGGGGGAACAGGCCGGGGAGGTGGTGCTCCCTGAGGAAGCAGAGCCTTTGCCGCTGTCTGTGAACCAGGAAAAGGGCAGGAAGGGGGAGCTCCCTGTCCTTCCAGAACCTTCTACGGACTCCCTGTGGAGAAAACATCCGGCATGGTGTGGGTGTCCAGGAGAGGATGGGAGCCGCGGGTGGGTGCCGCGGGTACCTCTCACCTGCTGCCCATGGACAGGCGGTTGCTACCCTTCTCCTTGCGGCTCTTGCTGGTGGACGCTCGGCGGAGAGTGACCCTGTAAGGAGGCAAGGGGAATGGAGCACACCTGCCCACTGCGATGTTCAGACCCCAACAGCTCCAAGGACCCATGCAAGACCTGCCCCCCACTCACCCCAGGTCCAGGAATTTTCTGCGAGTCTTCTTATCCAAGCCGATGGTGGGGCTGGCAGGCTCAGGGGGGCTGGCATCCCGGCTGTCATCTTTAGAAGAAGAAGAAAACAGCTAAAGCAGTGGTGGTTTGCCTGCCTCCTGCTGCTGCCCATGTGGGGTGGTAGACATTTCTTGACTTAGAATTAGACCATCTGGCTCTGGGGTTCTTCATTAGCTGTGTGACCCAGGAGAAGACACGCTCTCTGTTTTTGAGTTCCCCTTCATTTCAAACATAGAGACATGTCCATTTTACAGTATCTAATAGGAGCCTAGGCTTCTGCCTTTTACAAACTGTAAAAGCAAGCTGGGTGGTGGTGGCGGTGGCGGCGGCGGCAGCGCACACCTTTAATCCCAGCACTCGGGAGGCAGAGGCAGGCGGATCTCTGTGAGTTCGAGGCCAGCTCTGGTCTACAGAGCGAGATCCAGGACAGGCACCAAAACTACACAGAGAAACCCTGTCTTGAAAAACAAAACAAAACAAAAAACCCCAAAAAGCAAAACTGTAAAAGCACTTGATAAGCCGGGCGGTGGTGGCGCACGCCTTTAATCCCAGCACTCGGGAGGCGGAGGCAGGCGGATCTCTGTGAGTTCAAGGCCAGCCTGGGCTACCAAGTGAGTCCCAGGAAAGGCGCAAAGCTACACAGAGAAACCCTGTCTCGAAAAATCAAAAAAAAAAAAAAAAAAAAAAAAAAAAAAAAAAAAAAAAAAAGCACTTGATAACTGAGAAAATAGGGCTATGAATGTTTGTTTTCGTTTGCTTTTGAGACAGGGTCTCAATGAAACCCTATGAATTCCCTATGTGGCCTTGGACCCCTGATTTTCCTGTCCTCACCTCCTGGGTACCGCAATTACCAGGGCACATCACCATATGTGGTGTGCTGTGACCACGGACGGCTTCCTGCATGCTAGGTATACTACTGACTTTATCTTGGCCATCTTCTAACTAGCCTTTCAATCTTGGCTCAAATGTCACCTCCTCAGGGAAGCCCTTCAGGTCAGGTGAGACTCTTCAGCAACTGTGTGTGTGTGTGTGTGTGTGTGTGTGTGTGTGTGTGTGTGTGTGTGTGTATGTGTGTGTGTGTGTCTCGTCCCACCCACCCCCCCATAGCTTTTTATTACATTTGTAACCATATGTTAATTATGGGGTGGTTTGGTTGTTTCTTTCCTAAGCTACACGTCCCCAGAGGCCAAGGACTGTATCACTGTTCTGTTTGGTCCCAGCGATGTCTGTCATATAGTGAGCTTCTGTAAAGGAAGAATGGAACCTGCTGGTCATCCATCCTTCTACTTCCCCTGTAGCCACCATACCGCCTGGCCAGGCTGCAGTTCCCGTGCTCGTTCACAGGGGGCGTCGCGCCTGCCGGGCTCACCTTCGCTGTGCGGCTCTGCTCGGGGATAGCGGCGCACGAAGCTGGGGGAGCTGTCCGAGGAGGGTGCGGAGCGCGGAGGCGAGCCGGAGGTGGCCGCAAGGCCCTCATGCGAGGCGGCATTGTGCAGGGGCCGGTAGCGGGCGAGGGGCGAGGGCGGCGGCTCGTCCTCATCCAGGCTGCGCCGCAAGCCGGGGGGCTCCAGGCAGAAAGAGCCGCTGGCCGGGGAGCCGGGGCCCGAGTGCAGAGGCGAGCGCAGCCGGTGCAGGGGGCTACCGCAGCCGTCGGTCACCTAGAAGAAGGGCAGCCGCTCATCCAGCGCCCCCTCCTCACTCCCTGGGGCCTGGAGGGTGGGTTCCTTGGGCCCGGGGATGAGGAGTGCCTGAGCAGTGACAGGGGAGAAATGGGTGATCACATCAAGTGAGGACATCCTGCTTCGGGATTCCCCCGATCCCTGCTGCTCTCTGCTTCTTCATCTGTGAAATGGGCTAACACTTTTTCTACAGAGGTACAGGAGCCAGAAGTGAACAGCTAGCTGACCTTGGGGTGGATGACTGTCAGATCTCTGGGGGCGCACTTCCCTGGAAGGGGGTGCTGGTGATCCAGGGGGCAAGACGTGAGTGTGTGTGTGTGTGTGTGACCCCAACCTTGCCTCCGGGTCCATCAGAGCCTTCACCGTCCTCAGCAGAGCTGGCGCTGTCACGTAGCCTGGAGCGGGAAGGCCGGTGTCTCCGGCCCTTGGCCAACAGCTGGGCCCGGGCTTTGTGTAAGCTGCTGTCCAGTCTGGTGGTCTCCGGTACAGCCAAGTCCAGGTCTGCGAACAGAGACCGGAGCCACCTCAGATGGCCACCCTGACTCACACCGCAGGCATTAAGCTGGTTGCTTGGGAGTGCGGTCCACTGGGACTGTAGGTCTCCCAACCCCACCTGCTGCACACGGCACGACATGCCTGGCCCTCCCGCGGGCGTGGCTGGGCTCTGTGCAGACACTCATAGAAGCAGGGGTGAGAGGGGGCACACCCGCCTGGATCCTAAAGTCTGGGTGAGAGTTGGCAAGCCTTGAAATGGGTGGAAAGTAGGGAGTAGGGATGGCACCTCTGGGTGGCAGGAAGTAGCTCTGTGGGGGTAAGAACTGGGAGAAAAGCTCTGGAGACCAAGGGGATGAATCTGCCATGCATCCAGTGTGATACACACACACACACACACACACACACACACACACACACACACACACACACATCACTCTCCTCCTCAGAGCTCCCTGGCGAGGGGAGGTTACAGCATTTGGGAAACGTTTACAGCCGAGCCAACTAGGACCCAAGAAGGTAAGTGATGACTGGAGCCACTGGCTAGTAACAGTCTGGGGTCTGGGGGTGTGGCTCCAGAAAGGGACCCTCCTGGGGACACGATCTTGCTGTGCCACACTCAGGACTGTATTTAAGGATAGCAGTAAGCCCCTCTGCTCTGCTGAGGAGGAGGAGAGGGGTACCCACACGCAAAGCTCCCATAGGCCCTTACAGCTTGTCTCTTGGGTCCTGGGCTCTACCGTCCAGTGCTAGATTCTGCTAGAAGCTGGGGGGGGGGGGGAGTCGGCACCTGCTGGGGCAGTGCAGAAAGCACTCCATGGCCACACTTACACTTTTTGTCTGCCTGCCTGGTAATGGGGCATCACTCTTGTTCTGGCCCTGACTGGGGTCTTCCCGGGCTTCAGGATGGGTCAGTACGTTCCTGTTCCCCCCTTGCTTAGTATCTCTGGGGCCCCCCACTCCATCCTTCACACTCACTCTTCTTGCCTGCTCCTCTCTCATCTGCAGACATGCCAAAGGTACCCCCCTACTGAACGGCCACTTTGTCTATTCCCAGCCATGACTCCTCCACTAAATACTGAGCCTGAGCACAGAAGCCCCTGCCAGGGAACCCACAAACCAGCCCCCAGCCCCCCGTGCCTCAGCCAAACATAACCCATAAAAGCACACCCTTTTGCCTTTAATCCCAGCACTCATGAGGCAGAGGCAGACAGATCTCTGAGTTCAAGTCCACCCTGGTCTACAGAGCTGGTTTCAGAACAGCCAGGGCTACACAGAGAAACCCTGTCTAACACACACACACACACACACACACACACACACACACACACACTCACACACACACACTCATTGGCTTGCCTTAATCAGACTTGTTGCCTCTTAGAGACCAGTCTACCCAAGTCATCCAAGTCGGACAGCTCTGATTTACCCTTCTTCCCTCAGCCCTCCTAGATCCTATTCCCACATGTACGCTGCTCCTTGTCTCCTCTGCTGGCTATTCAGCAGGGTCTTCAGTTCACAGCCTTTCTTTTCCCCCCATGGCTCTCTTCCTGGTTGGTCTCCCAATCCTGGTAAACAGTGGCTCCAACCTTCCTGCTACTCAAGCTAAACTCTGGGTCTTTTTTGACTCTCCTTCCCCCCCCCCCCCCCGCCACCTTACCCCCTTTCTAACAAATTGGTTTAGCTGTATTCCTGTTAGCTCCGCCCTCAAAATAGCTAGTCCTGTTGAAACACAGAGGTGAAGCCTGAGACTGTTTTCAATCAGAGTCAAAGTGATCCAGGGTAATGGAGGTGAAGAATGGCGAGGGTGGTGCAAGCCTGGCCAGGGGGTGAGCATGGTGGAGATGGACCAGAACTTGAGCACATGGCAGGGTGCACTGTGTTATTTTTCTCTACTTCTGAGGATGGCTGAGGTTTTATTTTTTTAAAACTATTATTTGGCTGTCTCTCTCTCTCTCTCTCTGTGTGTGGGGATATGCATTTGAATGCAGATACCCTCAGAGTTCAGAAGAAGGAACTGGATCCTTCTGGAAATGGAGTGACAGGCTGTTGTGAGCTGCCTGACCGTGGGTGCCGAGAACCGAACTCGGGTCCTCTACAAGAGCCGTACCTGCTCTAAACCGCCCACTCTACAGCCCAAGCTCTTAGGTTTATCGGTGAGTTTACACACGCATATGTGTGCACAAACCGAGAGGAGTGAGAAAGAGGAGGGGAGAGGAGGGGGGAGGAGGGGCGGGGCGGGGAGAGGAGCACCAGGTCTAGGTCCCTGTCCTCTCACACCTCTGCTGTTGCGTGGCCTCCTGCTCTCCGGTCACACTTAGTGTTTTCCAGCACAGCAGCCAATGATCTTATTACTATGGGGTGTCAGCTCTGTCACTCCCCTGCTCAGAACCATCTCAGGCAGAGGCAGAGCCAAAGTTCTCCCAGTGATGGCGGCCTTCAGCCTTCGTGATTCAGTCTGTGTTCCTCACCTCCCTGCGCTTCTGCCTCCACCCGCTCCTTCCACCCAGTCTGCGCCTCAAAGTCTCTGCATGTATAGCACCCTCCCCTATATGCCCCAGAGTGCCCTACCTGTCTTTTCCTGTATCACACATCACTTTCTGGCATCCTGAATACCTTTCTTATTTAAGCTTGCCTCTTTCCACCTATGAGACTTTCAGCTCCATAAGCACAGAGTTTTCCGTCTATGACTGTACCACGGGCACCGGACAGCACCTAACCCATATAGCAGGTGCCTAGTGGATACTCTCTTGAAGAAAGAAAAGGGGCACATAAGGAACTATCCCGAATGGACAAGAAAACAATAACGACCAGGGCTACTGCCTCAGATTTGGTTTCCAGGCTGAGGCCTGGATGGCCATTAAAGAGATTTGGGGTTTTTCAAGACGGGGTTTCTCTGTGTAGCCCTGGCTGATCTGGAACTTGCTCTGTAGACCAGGTTGGCTTCAAACTCAGAGATTTTGCTGCCTCCCTCTGCCTCGTGAGGGCTGAGATTAAAGGTGTGCAGCACCACCCACCACTGCCTGGCCAGAGGAGATTTTCTAAGGAGAGGGAATGGTGTAGCCCTGGGTTTGAGGTGTCAAGGGACAGCCAGGAACAGCCTGACTGAAGACAGAAGTAGATCAGAGGCCGTGGCACTTGTCCAGGGGTGTCACGAGGGGCGGGGAGGGGACAGCTACTGTCAGGACTGCTCTTTTGGATCCAGATGTGACTCACTTGGGTCCTGATGAAGAACATCCCGGTTCCCTGGAAGCAGCCCGGAGCCGGTAATAGCTCACACTGCTCCAAGTGCTTCACAATTACCGGTCACTGAACCCTCCTACAATCTCAGAGGAAGAGACTCGGGATCCCCAGGGCAGCCTTAATTTGCCCAAGAGCACAGAGCTGGTAAGAGCTAGCTGGGGTCCAAGACAGGCAGGCTGGCTTGTTTGGAAGTACCGGACACATCAGCTGTGCGCTTTCTGGACAGAGAAGGAGGCAACATTATGTCTAAGCCCTCATTTTAAGGGTGGAGAAACTGAACTCGGACAAGAGAGGTCTGGTCAGTTGTGTGGAGGGAGTAAAGGTGGTGTCCAGGTCTCCTGGCCCTGGGGCCAGTGCTCTGACCTCCTCTCCACGGCTGGCACCCAGCTGGTATCCAGCCATCCGCATCAGGGTGACGGGACCTTGCTGCACATGGCAACATAGGTATTACCCATAGTCTGGAGAGCAAAGGGTCTCCCGAGAGCTTGGGGGGTACAAAACAAAGTGGGGCCCAGTCTCACCAGGGTCCCTCAAACCCTCCTTCCATCTGTTCCCTTCCCAGCCTCCCCCTCTGGGCTCTGGGCAGTGGGAGTGATGAATATTTAATTGTTTTCTTATGAGGAAGCACTCCAGGCAGTGCCCAGCTACCTCAGCAGACAGGAGGAAACCAGGAAAGGATTGGTGAGGAGCATGGGGTGGGAGGTGGGGAGAGAGGAGACGAAAAGCCCTCCCTCCACTAAGGGAAGCTCACCTCTGTGGACTTGCCAAGGTTAGGCTGGACTTGCGTAGGGCCAGAGATACAGAAATGCTGCAGTGGTGGTGGTGGTGGTGGGGGACTAGCTGGGGGGGAGTAGCTGGGGGCACGGGGGGGCTAGGAGGGAGCAGTGTTCCCAGAAGCACTGAGATAACACTACTGGCGTGACCAGGACCAGTGGCAACGGCAAGGAGGAAGAGAAGAGAGAAGGGCAGAGATCGGAGGAAGCAGGAGAAGCTGGAGCCCTCCGGCATCCCACGTTAAGGAGCCCCGTGGAGTTACACACAGGAGTCGTCCACTCAGATCTAGCTGGGGGACAGCTTGTCCACAACGCAGCCACAGAACCCACTGACAGCTCTGCCTCGCTAAATGCTAGGGTATATGTGGACACCAGTGGATGCTGAAGGCATGGGCAGACGGAGACATGGAGGCCGTGTGTGTGTGTGTGTGTGTGTGTGTGTGTGTGTGTGTGTGTGTGTGTGAGAGAGAGAGAGAGAGAGAGAGAGAGAGAGAGAGAGAGAGAGAGAGAGAGAGAGAAGATCTCAGGCGCTTATATATGTGACTTGGAGAAAATGCATGGTGTCTGAACTGGAGTAGATAGAGGTTTAGCCCAGTGACTAAGGACAGGGGTTCTTAGCCCAATTCTGCTGCTAACTTGCCATGCGATTTATTTATTTTTTCATTCATTCTCTGGGTGCATATGTGTGTGAGTGCATATGCACGTATACATAGGAGCCAGAGGTTGATGGCCTCAATCCCTCTCCACCTGAGTTTTGGGGACAGGGACTCTCAGTGAACCTAGAGCTAACTCATGCGGTTGGCCTGGCTGGCCAGCAAGCCCAGGAATCCTGCCTTCCTGTCGCAGCACCAGGATGACAGGCCTGCACTGCTGCGTCAGTTTCGTTATTATTATTGTTGTTGAGATAGGATCTATGTAGCCCTGGCTGTCCTGGAACTCTATGTAGACCAGGCTGGCCTCAAACTCACAGAGATCCACCTGCCTCTGCTTCCCAAGTACAGGGATTAAAGGCGTGTGCCACCATCGCCCGGCTTGTGTTCCATTTTTATGTGGCTGTTTGGGACTGAACTCAAGTCTTCATGCTTTGATGCTATTTTTTAAAATTATTATTAGTGTGTGTGTGTGTGTGTGTGTGTGTGTGTGTGTGTGTGTGTGTGTGTGATAGTACACATGGAGGGCAGAGGATAACTTTTGTGGAGCCGATTCTCTCCTTCATCCTTGATGTGGGTTACGGGAATCAAAGGCAGGTTGTACAGCTAGTGTCTTTATCTGTGGAGCCATCTCACTAGCCTCCATGTGATCTTTTCTTTTGGAGCTGAGGGCCGAACCCAGGGCCTTGTGCTTGCTAGGCAAGCGCTCTACCACTGAGCTGAATCCCCAAACCCCTCCATGTGATCTTTAAAGCAAGTCACATCAGCGCTCTGCATCCTACACCCCTTGTCTGGACAACTAACATTATTTTAGAATCAAAGGATACCCTGCATGTGGGATCAGTTGCACACCATATCCTGAAGTGCCCTATCTGCCCTTATCTCATGCCATGCCCAGTAGACTTGAAGGAAGGATCCCATGGCTAGGTCTACCGCTAGACATAAAGTCACACAGAACTTACCAAAAACTTCATCCACAGGTTCTCGGAGCTTTGACGAAGCCATGACTCAAGAGAGCTGGGGAGGATAAAAAGGAGAGAGAGAGAGAGAGAGAGAGAGAGAGAGAGAGAGAGAGAGAGAGAGAGAGAGAGAGAGAGAGAGAGGACCCTGGATAAGAGGTTCAAGTTGGTCGTGGCAGTCAAGTCAATAGCTTCCCGATCCCCGCCCACTCACTGCCTTCCTTTCCTTAGAACTCTCCCTTTGGTCCTTGGAAGAGAAGCCTGTGAGCGCTGAGGCGCTGAGGCAGGAGACATTAGCAGGAAAGTCAGAGCAAAGCCACTCCAGGGCACAGACTCAAGCCAGCTTCTCGGAGTCTAACTACTGGTTGTTGGCTTCACGTAGGTCTCTGCATTGCCTTCGGCTCTCCAATCACTAGCTTCCCCTGAAAGCCTCCATCATCATCAGCTGTTCAAAATCAAATCTAGAAGTCACGGAGATTAGTAAAGCCAGAGCTCTTGTTTTACACAGAGACAGAAGAGGAAGTGGCTGGCCCAAGATTTCGCAGCAATTAATGGCAGGGACAGATTTAAAACCCAGGTTCTTCCATCCATTGGCCTACCTAGCTTTCTATTTATCTGCTTGCCCTCCCGCCCTCCTTCCTTTCCTCCCATCCACCCAACATCTATTATGTCCATACATCTACCCATCTTTGCATCTATCAGCTGTCCATCTTCCATCCATCATCCCATCCAGCTCTTCCTCCTCCATCACTTGGGCCCTTGCCACCTGCTTTTCTGAACTGTGTGGGAAGCTGGCATCACCAGCAGGGCTGTTCACTGTTTCAGACAGAATCCCAGTTCTCACAGTGCTTGACAGACTCACGGGTGCAACAGGGCATTGAGTTTTCACAGCAGAACATCCCTGCAGCATTCAGAATGTTCTGGGAAGGAGTGACGATGGGCAGAGTTGGGCTGCTGTTTGGGTTAGGTGTCTGTTTTGTTTTGTTGTGGGAAGCAAGAAGAGCAGGAAGGAAGGAAGGGAAAGAGGAGAAATGCATCAGAAACACTTCGGGTGGCCTTCCTAACAGGTATATGGGACACGGATAAGAGAGGGAAGGGGTTGGAGAGATGGCTTAGTGGTTAAGAGCACTGGTTGCTCTTCCAGAGGTCCTGAGTTCAATTCCCAGCAACCACATGGTGGCTCACAACCATCTATAGTCGGGTCTGATGCCTTCTTCTGGTATAAAGGCATACATGCAGGCAGAGCACTCATATACGATAAATGAAAAGATATTAAAAGAGAGGAGGGATGGAGGGAGGAAAGGAGAGAGAAGGGGAGGGAGGGAGGAAGGGGGGAGGGAGGGAGCTCAGGGCCACTGATGGCTCAGGGCCAGGAGAACACTGAATGGCTAATGCTGTGGATATCGCTCTATATAAATAAAATGTTGATTGGCCAGTAGCCAGGGAGGAAGTATAGGCGGGACAAGCAGAGAAGAGAATTCTGGGAAGCTGAGGCAGAGAGACGCTGCCAGCCACTGTGATGAGAAGCAACATGTTAAGATACCAGTAAGCCACGAGCCATGTGGCAACTTATAGATTAATAGAAATGGGTTAATTTAAGCTATAAGAACAGTTAGCCAGAAGCCTGCCACGGCCATACAGTTTGTAAGCAATATAAGTCTCTGTGTGTTTCCTTGGTTGGGACTGGCGGGTGAGAAAGATTTGTCCTGACCGTGGGCCAGGCAGGACTGGAGAAAACCTAGCTACAGGCTGAGACATAATCTCCAGTTATTTTGAATCCTTTGGTCTCACTGGCCTGGACCACATGCCCTCTAGCTCTCCTATCACGTCACACACTTCACAGACATCACGTCTCTATGAGCTACTGGGCTTGACTTGCATCTTGGTATCCCCCACTTTATGGTGAACCCTAATATACAATAGCTCAGGAGCAGATGTTGACCCAGGCTGCTGCTTCCCAGCCCTATCCTAGAGGCCTGATCTGCAGTTTCGGTGTCGCTCATGAGGAGGGCCAGGGTAGAGGGAGGGCTGGGGTAGAGGGAGGGCTGGGGTAGAGGGAGGGGAGCTGGTCTGCACTGGCTAGGATTAAGGCAAGCATTAAAACCACCTCCACTAGGCTTCAGGGATGCTTGGAGCTGGGCCAAAACATGCCATCTGGGAGAGGTCAGCAATGGCTCAGTAAGGACCCCTTTGCCATTCTTGAACTCTGAGAACTAGTAGCCAAGATCTAGAATATTCCTTCCTGGCCCAAGAAGCCAGATGAGAAGATAGGTTGGCCCTCAACATAAACTATATCTCTCCATTGGATCACAAAGCCTGCTCTGACTAGGGTCCAGCTGTCCCTTCTCTGGACTGTTGTCTTAGGTTGGGCTTTCCCCCCCTCCCCGCCCTACCCCTCACCCCCCATTTGTCTACACTGTTTGAAAGCCACTTCCCCAGTCCCTGAGGAATGGAGACCTTTTCATAGGTTACTGGTTTCCTGCTTGGGTCTTATCTCCCCGTCTCAGATGAACCATGTACTCTCCTCTCAGGCCAGAGACTCGGGGTAATAGCGGCTTCTCCCACCAGAATGGCTTGCTCTCTGCAGACAACACAGAGAAGGCCAGCCCATGTTCTTTACTGAGGGCTCCAGTCCAGGGGTGAGCTCCTGATGGGCACCGGGGACTGCTTTAGCCCCGTTGGGTGGACTGGGGCCTCCAGCTCAGACTCTCAGCCCATCCTGATTCAGCACAAACTGCTTCCTTTATCGCTGTCTTTAATAGCCAGCTCCTATAACTGTGTGTGTGTGTGTGGGGGGGCTTTCTGCACTATCCCGTGCGAAATTCCATGGAAGTGTGATATACCGGGGAGATCACCTGCCCCAGCCACCCCAAACCCAGCCTTGGAAAATTAGATACCCAGCCTCACCCAGGCTCTCACTCCTACACACACCCTCTCACTCACAGGTGTTCAACTACACAAGGGCGGAAATGAACCTGTTCCCTTGGAACAACCTTTGGGTCCCTTGTCACCAGACCACTCCCTTCCCCAACAGCTTACCAGCTCCTAGAGGACCCTTTGTGACCTCTGACCTTTCTCTGGGAAAAGGAAAGGCAGGTGATTTCCAAGTCACCCAGAGCCCAGGGGAAGCAGAAGCAAAACAAAAGGTATACAGCCTGGGAATGGAGCAGAAGGAGCAACTAGCGGACCCAGAGGTAGAGACTGACAGTCCACAGGGAGCTGAGAAGAAAGATCAAGAAAGAGCAGACCCAGGAGGCTCTGGAAAAGCAGCTGGGCGGCCGAGACCCCACCATGGGGTGAGGGAAGAACAGAACACCTGCCCCACAAGCCAGAGGGGAGAAGGGGGGCCCAAGTAGAAGAGAGGGGAGAGGAGGAGAGGGAAAGGGAGAGGGGGGGGAGAGAGGCAGCTGACAAGTCGCAGAAGTGGGTGACAGGCTGGCATGGGGGAAGCAGTTGTAGAGCCACGGAGGCCGTGCCCCTCCCATGGCACCAGCCTCCAGCCAGCCCCAGGCTTGGAGCAGTCCGCGGGAGTTTGACAACCCATCAAAGCGCCACGGAAGATGGGGTTGGGGCACAGGGCCCCTACTCCAATCAGAGAGCCCCCTCTCCCTAATCACAGAGGGTAGAGCAGTTTCTCCAACCCACCGGCCCAACCGGCCCGGGTTGGAAGGAGTTAAGCCTCTCCCCCTGCCCCCACACCAGTTTCTCTTTCTTTTTCTCTTTCTTTTCTTTTTTAAAATTAATTTCTTCAGGCAGGAGGAAGGGGATTAGGGACACAAATCCTATTTCAGTTTCCTCCCGACAGCCCAGCAGCTCCCCGGTCCAGTGAGGTCTCCCTAGGGATAGAGGAAGAAAGGCCCTTGTGGCTTATATTCATCTAGCCACCCTGCGGGGGTCTCACCTTGAGTCCAGCAGTCTCTGGCCCCGCTTCCCCTCCCACCCTAGGGGTCCCGGCCCCTCACCTCCAGCATCCGTCATTTTCAGGGTCCAGCGCCCCGGGAACCCCTCAGGCCCATGGTGCTCGAGGCGAGTACCGGGCGGGAGAGGGGCGGAGGACTTTCACCCCGGCCGCGGGGGGCTCCGGGCGGGCTCGAGTCGCTCCATCCCAGAGTGTTGTGGGGGGGATCGGAGGGGAGGGTCCCAGAACCGGAAAGAATGGAGAGGCGAGGTGTGTAGGGATGCAGGGAGAAAGGTCTGCGGGAAGCAGGAGGCGCGGGCGGGGCTGGACGGGGAAACCTGACGGCGGGAGGATGTTCCGTGTGTGCGTGCGTGTACGTGTGTGTGTGTGTGTGTGTGTGTGTGTGTGTGTGTGTGTGTGTGTGTGTGTGTGTGAGAGAGAGAGAGAGAGAGAGAGAGAGAGAGAGAGAGAGAGAGAGAGAGAGGAGAGCCACCTCCCGCCCCGCCCCCGCCAAGCCCCGCGGATCTAGGACCCTCGCGCCACAGGCGGATTTGTGCAGCGTCGCGGTGGCTAGGTCCGTGGGGGTCGCCTGGGATAAGGCAATGCGGGGGGCGCTTGTGGGGATGCCGGTCGCCCCGGAGACAAAGAGCGGGAGGGAGGGAGGGAGGGAGGGAGGGAGGAGGAGGCGGGCGGGCGCGGCGGAGGCCACAAGGACCGCGGGGAGGAAGCGGCGGGTGCCCCCGGCGGGGCCCGGGATCCCAATTGCGCCGCTACTTCTTGGACCGGCGGAGACGCGGCGCTAGGGAGTCTGCGCGCTAGGAGCCGGCGAGTGGCAGCGAAGCGACAGGGGTGGGGTGGGGTGGGGGGTGGAGGTGGGGGAGTGGGGGGGGTGGGGGGTGGAGGTGGGGGAGTGGGGGGGGTGGGGGCGGTCCGCTTCGGGACGCACGGGGCTTTCCGCCTCCTCTGCAGGGTCTGTGAGGGCTCCTAATTCTCTCGTTCTTTTATTCAACAAGCATCCGCTGAGCAGCCAGCCTGGGCGCTGGAAGCTGGAGGGGAACCACTGTGGAACAGAACAGACCTGGTCCAGTGCTGTCGGGGTTCAGCCGAGTGGGATTTCCCAAGACTGAAAGCTGTGGGTGCCGGAACGAAAAAGACACTTCAAGTTCTGGAGGGGGCGTGCACCCGAGGCACTGGAGTAGGGCCCAGGGAGGATTCCTAGAGGTGTGTGGCTACTGCAGGCCAGGCTACGGGAGACTTACTCATGAGCATTGCTGGGTGGGTGGACCAGCGGGGAAAATGAGCTGGAGCTGGAGGGTTGATTCATTCTGCTTCCCACCCCGCCCCCCACACCCCCAAAAAAGGCTAACCTAGGAGGGAGGAGCTTCAACATGCATTTTAGGAAAATTCGTTGGGCACCCCAGTGGACTGCAGGGGGCAGCCGGAAGTCTGGCGCCGGCCTCAAGGGATTGCTGGAAGATGACAGCAGTGGGCATGAAGATTAAAGATCAAGCTGAGAGCAATTCTGACTGTAGAATTGAAGACACAGACAGGGTTTGGAGCCGGCTGGACAAAGAATTGAGAGAAGGCGGGGTCTAGGATGGCTGTGGGTCTTGGCTGGGGGCCTGGCAGTTCTGGAGCTAGGGGGTAAGGGGGTGGGGTGGATGAGCTCAGACTTAGACCTGGTGAGCCTGAGATGGTGGCAGGTGAGTGGTGGTGGCGGCGGTGGGTGTGATCACCAGCTACCTACCATGCAGCAAGACTGAGGGCATACTTGGTACCAGGTACCAAGTACCAGGCGTTTTTCTCAGATTCTTTAACATCGCCTTCCCAATAAACGTTAAGGTAGGGGCTTCTCTTGTCCTCTAAGATACACAGGCCAGCGACTCAAATAGAAAATGGTTTGCTCAGGAGCAAGTGATGACCTTAGTGTGAGCTGTGCCGTCCGGAGAGTTAGAGAACGCCTGGTGGCTCATGGGAATGGAGGACTGCCAAGGGTGGGCAGCGGCATGGTGAGCCAAGAGTTCCCTAGAACTGAGGGAGGACGTATCAGTGGAGCTCAGAGCATCTCAGAGCTGGAGGGGCCCACCTCTGGGTATCTTCGAATTCTGCTGAAAGTCTGGTTAGACTGTAGAGTCATGTGAGGAAATGTCTCTGGGGACCGACCACCTGTGCAGGCAGACTCTAGGACAGTGGTCCTCAACCTCCCTAATGCTGAGACCCTTTAATACAGTCCCTCATGTTGGGGTGGCCCCCAACCATAAAATTATTTTTGTTGCTACTTCATAACTATAATTTTGTTACTGAATCGTAAATATCTGTTGTTTTTTTTTTTCTGATGGCCTTAGGTGACCCCTGTGAAAGGGCTGTCTGGCCCCCAAAAGGGTCACGACCCACAGGTTGAGAACTGCTGCTCTGGAGTCTTTATAGGAGGTGTGTGTGTGTCAGTGCTAGAATGGGACCCTTTTCCTACTCGGGCCTAAGGTGCTGGGATCTGGGGAAATCCATTTGATATCCCTCCTCTGCAGCAAATGTTGGGGTGGTGGCAGATCTGCTCAAATCCCCACGACTCAATAGATGATGGGAGTGGGTGAGTTGGGGGAGTTAAGAGGACAAACATCACAGTCTGCGCACACCACTTGACAGCCCCCCAAATGGACTTATTTCATGTGTAAGTCACAGCTCAGGCCTGACAAACTCCCAGAAAAGCCATACACAAGGTCCCCAGCCATACGACACACTCAAACACGAAGTGCTATTGAACCATCCCCTTGAACATCTAGGAGAGGTCCCCTCCTCACATAGTAAGTACACAGGGTAGGTACGGGCCACAGGTCTTCCCCTTTAGATGCTTGGCCTGTCAGACTAGATCTTATCACAAACCCATTTGTTCCCCACCCCCCACCCCCCAGTAAGCCCAGCTGCTTCATTTCTTGGCAAGGTTTCCTGAGCAGGGACTTGGTAGGTTACTGGTTCAGGGAGGATGATCTAACCTAGGCATGACAACCTGAGACCTCGCTTAGGGAATCTCTTATGGAAGTCAACCCCGCCTGGATCTACCTGCAGCATCCCCAGGGCTCCCAATGTTCCAAGGATGACCCGATGAGAGGGAATGTCCTAGGGGCCACCGCCACTGCTAAGTTCCCTGATGACTGTGCGGTAGGTGTCAGAGCTGGGCAGGACTTATATGGCCCTGAGGTGCAGAACCAGTTTTGAGGGTAGTTAACAGGAAGCCACTATTTGGCTTGACAGGAACAAGTTCTGTGACAGAATTACCCGCTAGGGAGAGGCGACCTCAGGGGCCGTTAGTGGAGTTCTTGTGGAGACCACTCATCTCTGGTGTTGTCAGGGGCCAAGCAAAGTGATCTGGAGATTAGGACTTTTGTTTCTTATCGGAAGAAGGGAAGATGAGACTCGCCCGGGGTCCAAGCTACTAAAGCACAAGATTGCCTCCCAGCCCCTGGACAAGACAAGGCTGTGCTGTATACTCCAGGGCTCATTACATTCTCTCCTGGGCAGTAGGACTATATGAAGCCTCTCAAGCCAGCCCAGGAGGGCCAAAGAACATTCTCTGTGCCCTTGTGGACAACAATGCTCTGAAAGTCGTCTTCTAGGTCGTCACCCCAAGAAATCTTTGGTCCCCCTGGTACTTCATAGGAGACCTCTGGGGTCTTGCAGACTGCTCAGTTCTCGGGGGAGAGGAGTTGTTTTTCAGTCCATCTTCTGGCTTGCTCGAAAGACTTTGTGAAAGGGGGACCTGAAAAGCTGTCTTGAGACCCCACGAAAGCTGGGCAATGGTGGCAAGTGAGTTTGCCGAGACGGGTTGGAGAACTGAACTGGCGTTGAGATCATCTCTAGGTCCTGGGCAAAACTAGAAAAGGGTGGGGAACTTCTAGTATCCCTCCCTCTCCCCCTCCCCCCACCAGCGCATCAAGAAACCAGGCAGCAAGGCTCTGGGGCTGCTTTTATGGGGACGACCTGACAGAGGGCATGGTCCGTACAAAACCAGGAACAATACATACATATATATAGTATATACAGAGACGGGGTCCTCCAAGGGCGGGGCAAGAGCGCTGCCGGTCAGAACCGGAAGTACATCGAGGACCCGCCCACCCGGCTCCGCCCCCTCCATCTGCCTAGGTGAAGTGCAGGGGCCGGGCACTTTGACAGCCAGCTCTTTCCGGGGAGTCGGGGAACGTCTAGGGGCGGGAGAGGGGCAAGAAATACTGACTGATGGTATGGTCTATTTACAGGGGTCTAGGGGAAGCCGAAAAGGACAGAACAGGGTTGTTTAAAAACAAAACAAAACAAAAAAACGAACAGAAACCTAGGCTTGGGGCAGGGGTTGTGGAAGTGGCAAAATGAGATGGATTTTTGAAAGGGGAGGGTTCCTGAGGGGGTCTCACCTCCCTTGGTCCAAGCCCCAATTTGGGGTTAAAGTGGGGAAACTGAGTCAATTTCACTTAGAAAGCAGGCTGACAGCAAGCAGCCCTGGTCTCCAAAAAGATTAGTAAAATTTTGCCCTCCAGTGAAAACATTGGAAAACAGTGGGGGAGGGGAGGAGGGGGAGGCTGAGTCTCTTTGATGGTAAAACAAGGCTTCCAGGTGTGGCCCTGGGCTGGGCCTAGCTCCCCAGCGAGAGCTCTGCAGGCACACCACCTAAGCTGACCTCCCTCCCTCCTGGCATTCCTAGGCTAGACCAAGGAACCCTGAACCCCAGCGCGGCCTCAGGACAGGTTCCAGGAGGAGGCTATGGCTATTTGGCACCTGGGAGAGGGGAGGCACAAGGAGAAGGTGAGGGCCGCTGCCCTTCCTAGGAAAAGGGGGGCCGGATTCCAGGTGTTTTGGACTCATCCTCTTCCCCACTCCGGCTCTCCCCGCACCCCACCAAGGATACGTGAGAAATCAGTGCGGGCCCAGGCCCAGCCTCTGGCTCACGGGTGGGCTCTATCCCTCCTGGGATGGGGAGCAGGGGTGGGAGATGTTGAGGCAACCCCTCCAAGCAGGAGGCCAGAATGCAACAGACAGCACAATGGTAGGGAAGGAGGAAAGGGCCAAGAAAGTAGAATCTCAAGTCAAGAGGCCCAGGGGCCACAGGGACCCGGTGGGCAGGGAGCAGCCTCCAAGTGGTGAGATGCTGGGACAGCCCCAGCTCCACTCCGGTCCAGAGACACAGGCTGGAGGTTGTAAAGTCTGGCAGTTTGGTCTGCAGGTCCTTGTGTCCATCCACCACCCAGGTCAGCTTCTCTCACTCAGCCGCTGTCCCTTAGCCCCATAGAACAAGGAGGCCACTCTTCCAGCCACCATCGTCTGCCCGGGCCGCCCTAAAGGGGCCTGTAGTATGGGCCCTCTGGTCCCTGAAGCTGGGGGAGGTGGGGTGGAGGAGTGGGGGAAGTCGGGGCACCTGTCCCCAGGCTGTTAGGGGAGGGGCGGGGATTGAGGACAGGGCGGTGAGGATATCGGGAGGGGATGATTATTATTGTCCAGTCAAGGAGTGACTCCGGTTAAGTAGAATTGGAATTCCTCAGTGTTTGCAGGTTTCCTTCCAGTTCCGAGATCTAGAAAACAAAGACGGGGGGCATCAGGCTTGGCCACTGAGCGTGGACCCTGCCCCCAGCCCCCAGCCCTGACCCTAAGCTCCCCGGTGGCCAGCAGTACAGTCCTTCCCACACAACAGACAACAGAGTGGCGTTCTTCGACTCTGGCTTCTCTGCTGCTCCCTCTGGAGGCCGCTCAGGGCACCCAGGCTCTACCTTGTCCAGAAGCTTGTCCATTTCCTCCTTCCTTGCTAGCTCCGACTCTTCCAGGACCCGACGCTGGGCAGTCTCTTTTTTCAGGAACTCGATCTCCCTGGAGACAGGCGAGGAACAGACGGTGGGTTAGGGTTGATGGTGTGGCTTCGGTCCTATTCAGCCGTTCCAGCTCAGGTACCCCACCATGGTGCCCTCTGACTTCTGTACTCCTTGTCTCCCTACTCAGCCGGAGGGAGGCTGGGGTGGGGATGACCACTGAAGGGCCTCCCCCTCCTGCCCGGGCCCGGATGCAAAGCTCCTCACACCTACTTTTGCTGGTAGTCCTTGATGAGACGCTTGGCCTTGCTGTACTTGCGCTCCAGGGCCTGATACTGAGCCTGAGTCTCCCGCAGGTGCTCGTCCACGGCCTGGCACAGGCTCTGGGCCTCACCCCAGTAGCCCTCCAACTTCTCCATCCGCTCCTTGTTCTCCTCCACACTCTGCTCCAGCTGGGCCTTCTCCACCCGCCAGCGCCCCTTCTCCTGCTCCAGACTCTGCAACTATTGAGCAAAGGGCAGCCCCGGGTTAAAGGCGACCAGAGTGAGCGGCGGAGCCAACGGTCTCCGGCCATCCCTGCACCCGTGGAATCCACTGGCCCCCAACTGCTAACTCTCTGAGGCTGACCTCAGAGTTCTCCCAGGGGGTAGCAGGCACCCAGGAGTCGCTCATTAGCAACTTCTGCCTTATCCAGAAGGTGGGAGCGATAAGCCTCAGGGCTAGTGAGATGATCGATATCAAACGGTCACCACCAGCTCTGCACCCTCTGCAGCCATGGCATGCTGACCAGCCCCTATCCCCGGAGATTCTTGAACGATCCAGCCCCTCTCCAGCTCTCGGGTAACCGGTCTGCATTCTTCTCTCCTGACCATTTCCTCAAGGCAAGGCCCCCCCTCCCACACCACTGCTGTGCACAGAGCTCTGGCCAGATCTTGCTCCTAACTTCCAGCCCTACCTCCCAGCTTTTCACAGGTACCAGGCCCTCAATGGGACCCTCCCTCATCCGAAGCCAACTTTCCTGGCTCGCTTGCCTGGGAGAAGGTGTCACCGCCTCACGGCAGTCCCGGTACTCAGTCTCCAGTTCCTGGGGGTCCTTTTTTTTCTTACCCACTGCAAACACCTCTTGCTTTCTAAGCTTTGATAACTCAGGCCTTCCTGCAGACCCTGGGACTTGCCACAGGGCCTTTGCAGGTACTGTTCCCTCTGCTAGGAATGCCCCATCTACCCTTCCTCAGTACTCTTGCTGGGTATCACTTTCCCTGCAGCGACTTCAGTAGGGCAGCATCCTCCTTCCAACTGGATGGGGTTCTTCCTGCTCCACAGAGCCTATCAGGCAGGAACAGCAGCCAGTGGTGTGCCGACTCTTAAGACGCACAAGGACAAGAATCAGCTCTGCTTTTGCTCAGCACTGGGCCTGAAGTGGCATTAGCGGTCCAGAAGCTGCCCTGGGTGTCTGCCAACTGAATGCCTCTTTGCTTCCTGAGCCTGCAACCACCTGTGAGCCACCCTCTGCTTCATGCCCTGAAAACACCCTCAAAAATGTAGCCTCACTTCCCTTCCACCCTTGGCCTGTACTCTGACTCACCCTGTCAGGCTCTGCCTAGGCTTCTAACCAGTCTGTCCATTTCCAAGGCCTTCTTACCCTTGAGTCCTGCCCCCTCACCCCCATTTCCTAGGTGGTGAACTTCCAAAAAAAATCCCTAGGGGCCACAGCTCCATGCCCATAGAACCAAGGCCACAGCTCCTGGAGGGCTGAGGTCTATACAATGCCATTTCTAGCCTTCCCACCACCCAGCTGCCCCTGCCCTCTCCTCACAGGAACACCTGCCATGCCCTGGCAGGCCCCCTCTCAAAGGCAGCTGAAATCTCCCTCCTAGGCACCCATCCCCTGCCCTCCTCCATCCATGGGGGAGAGAACACACACATCCCTGTTGCGCTGCATCTCCCGCCCGCATCGGTTTTTCTCCCACTACCCTGGAAACCCTGTGGGAGTTGGGACTCCTTCAATATAGAGTCTGTGTGTCTACAACGCCTGGGAGTGTGTGGGTACCCAGTGTGCTTGTAAGCATCTGGTAGGCATGTACAGCAGCCGTGTGTGTCACCAGCTGGCGCCGTCAGCACCAGCATGCGTGCTGCTGGCCCAGGTGACAATGTGCATGTCCTCTGACACTCTTCCTGGGCCCGGCAGCCTGAATGGTGGGTCATGCCCATGCGTTTCTGTGACCTCAAGGGCAGTGTGGATCTACCTATTCAGGCCAATCGGTCACAGGTATATGAAAATAATGTCTGTGCAGACAGGAGTGTGCAGGGTCTGGATAAATGGGTCTGGGGATCCAGGCTGGTATGCGTCACTCTGTGTAGCTCTGTGGACTTTAGGTAGTCAAAAAGCCTCTCTCTTATCCCTAGGCCTGTGCAGAGTGGATGGGTGTTGAACAGTAAACACGGACGCCGACAATGAGAGCTGGTTTATCTCCACGGACTTGCTGACACACTCTGACTTCTGACTGAGCACCGACCCCGGACCAGGCTGTAGACTTCCTCTATCTGCTGCAGATGTGCATGTAGCAGATCTCCGGTTTCTCTCTATGCTGCTGGCAGTGCTTTCATACCTCACCTCACGTATGATGGGATGGAGACCCAGTTAATGAACGGGGGAACAGATGGGCCAGAGCTTGGGATCTTAATCCCGATATCCCTGGCCTCACGGTAGCCCACGGTGGAATGTTGTGTGTTGGGGTGTGTGTGTGTGTGTGTGTGTGTGTGTGTGTGTGTGTGTCCCCCTGTGTGAAGGCAGGGCTTCTCTCTCCAGCCCTCAGCCCAGCTCTTCAATGTGCACCCACACGCACATGTACACGCACACCCTCACCTTCCGCTTCAGCTGCTGGATTTCCGCTTCAGTGACAGCATGCTTGATCTGGAGCTGCAGACACAGGGTGGCACTCAGCCCCTGGGGCCAGCTCCCCGCCTGCCTTCACCCACCGCCCAGGGCCCTTCCTCCAACCTCCTTGAACTTGTGCACTAGCTTCTCCGGCTCCATCTCCACAGGGGACAGCGCGTCCTCATTCTCTGCTAGTTCGAACACCTCGATGGCCATCTCGCCCCCTGGGAACGTGGGGCTCAGTTCTTCATCTTCATCGGTGGCATACTCTCCTGTCTGTGGAGGGATGCAGGCGATGTGGACCCGTTCACTCCACCTCCCTCGGCAACCCTGCTGCCAGGCCCGAGACCAGCAGCAGGATGCTCATGTCACACTGGGGGCTAGCCAGGGGAGTCTCCATGGCTAGGACAGGCAAACTGCAAGACTCGGAAGAAACTTCCTGTACTGTTTTCCCCATAACATAGCTTCCTTGAGGACCCAACCCTCTCCCACGATTCGGTTCCCTCGATTAGGGGCTCTACCCTGCTCCTAGAGTAAGGACTCAGAGGGGACCTTGTTTTCCTTCTAGTTACAGGGACACCCTCTGAAGACAGAGAGTGGGACTCCTCCGTTTGACCAGGGGGTCCTCTGAGGGGAGGGTCTGCTTCTCTCTCTGACCATAAGCTCCCCTGGGGTTTGAGTTTCTTTAACAGGCCTGGAAAAAGGAGTTAAGGCCAATGACTGCACTGCTTCATCTGGCCACCAGAGGGCGAGCATGCCGAGTCCCTACCTCCTCATCCTCCTCTCCATACTGGGCGTATCTCTGCTCCATCATCTCCCGCTGCCATCTCTCCTGCTCCAAGGTCTGCTGAATTAGCTGGGCCACTTCGCTCTGTTCCCCAGGCCGCTCCCGGCCAATCATGAACCTGCAGGGACACCAGAGTCGTCTGTCATCCTGGCGTCATCCCAGCCTGCCTACAGCTGGGCATGCCACTGCCCTCCTGGTGGTGTTCCCCGCCCCCCCAACCTAGGCCCTCCCAGGGGAGGTGAAGTGAGAGCCGGAGTCCAGAAGCTGTGGAATTAATAATGAATGGGGGAGCTAGGGCTCTCCCAGGGCTGCCTACCAGAAGAGGCAGGAAGACCTGCTAGCCTTCCCGGCCACTTTTGGGAAGGGGATGTCAGCCAAACTTTGGGCAGGGATACAGGGGAACGTGAACTCAGGAGCTCTAGAGCAGCATAGGAGCATTTCCCAACGAAGAGAAAAGACAAACAAAACAAAGCAGGGGAGTGGCCTAAATGACCCATCCTAGGGGATGGGGACTAGACCAGAGAGGTGTATCTTGGGTGTGCTCCAAGCCCCTAGTCAGGAAGGGGCAGGATGATGGCAATCACAGATTAGCATGGAGAGGAAACAGTGAGACTTCCAGGCACCTGTTCCTCCTCCCCCAGGCACCCACATCCTGTTACTCTCCAGCACCCTTGCCTGGGGGCAGCACCCCTCTAGAAGGGGGGCAGAGAGTGATCCCCAGGAGTCCCGCCAGAGGTGCACACAAACTTCTATTCAACCCAATGGAGCAACCTTAACCAACAGGGCATGGTGTGGACCCGGAGGGAAGAGGACGCTCTAGGTGGGGGAACCTAGTTTGGTTGGCAGTCATTTGGTTGGCAGGGAAGGAGAATAAAGCCCAGAGAAGAGCATGGAGGGACATGAGCCTGGAAGCCTGAGTCGCAGTGGTGAGCAGGAGCCAGGGACCCAGGGATGGGAAGGCAGGCCTGGGGCAGGGGCTGCAAGTCTAAGTCCCTCTGGCAGGGAACTGGTGCCATGAGGGGACTAGCTTCCTGCCTGTCCCCTCTCTTGGCTCTCACCGCACTCGGCCCTTGGTGTTCCTGAGGACAGAGGCTGCGAAGCTCTGGGTCACTCCCACCAGGCTTGTTCCATCCACCTCCACCAGTAGATCGTTTACTTGGATCCTAGAGGAAGTGACATTTGTTAGGGTGTCAGGAGAGGAACAGGAGGTGGGTTAAGGGTGGACTCTTCCAATCCGAAACTCAAGGCTCAGTCTGGCATACAGTTCTGGCATAAAATATGTGAGGACAGGGAGAGCCAGGTGTCTGGGGCCATGCGAGGCGACCAACAGGCAGCATTGGAACTCATGGAACATGGCTGGGAGGTTGGCAAAGCCACACCTGAATGAGCCTTGGGGAGGCAGATCCCTGAAGACTACCAGTCCCGAGGACCTCGTGCTGTTATTGAACACAGCTCTGATTGTTGTCTTCATGGTCACCACAACCCTCATCATCTATGGGTTGTATGAAAACTCTCAGGGGGCTTCTAGACCCTCATTGGGCAGTGTTACTGGTACTTAAAATAATAGTGATTGACTTTTTCCCAAAATTGCTGCTGGAGCAGATTAATGATTCAACCCCTACCCTTAGAAATAATTTAGATATGTAGAATTGTTAGTAAGGTCAAGTTAAGGTGTTTTTGTTAATGGCTTTGAGGTAGAAAATCTTGGGGAACAATTTAAAGTTTAGAAAGGCACTTAGTTGAGTGAGCGAAATGTTGAGGTCAAGAAACAAGAACAAAAACGGCCTGGTTATTATTAGCTGACGTGCCTTTCTTGCTAGGATGGGTTGGTGATCAAAGGTGATGATTAATTCCTTGTACCCATTTCTGCCCTCAGCTTCCTGATAGAAAAAACTGTTGACAAATGGGCACGTACCCTGAGGACTAAAAGTAGGGCTGACTTTCTTTGTTTTCATATGTAAAAGTTTAGATTGTGTTATTCAAAATTTTTTTATAAGATTACCTTTTAAGATAAATAATAAGATGATTGATCCTTTCCTTGTAAACTGCAAAATATAGCCTGCCAATAAAGGAACTGGCTGAGAAAAATACCTTGCTTGCTTACACTCTGTTAATTTATAACAAGTTGCTTGGAAATGAATTTATGTGGGTTATTGGACATAATTTGTTTTTCACCTGTAATACATGAAATGTTTAATCATGTAAGGGAAATGGGAAATGTGTTTCTTTTTTTATTACTTGTAGGCAGAGTTTTTCCATCCCAGCAGCCATTTCCAAATTACCACACTGAGGCTTATATTACATATAAATGCTTGGCCAATAGCTCAGGCTTATTATTAACTAGCTCTTACAACTTAAATTAACCCATTTCTATTAATCTACATTTTGCCACATGGCTCATGGCTTTAAGAAGGGTTATTCCACAGCATTTACTTGTATTCATTGTAATCATTCACTTAAAAAATTGAATGTAACCACATTTGTAATGTTACACTGCTTGAAAGATTCTGATGGGGTATATAAGCTGTAAGGGAAAAAATAAGTTAAAGGAAGACATCAAGAGAGACAGAAGGGGCCGGGCGGTGGTGGCGCACGCCTTTAATCCCAGCACTCGGGAGGCAGAGGCAGGAGGATCTCTGTGAGCTCGAGGCCAGCCAGCCTGGGCTACCAAGTGAGCTCCAGGAAAGGCGCAAAGCTACACAGAGAAACCCTGTCTCGAAAAACCAAAAAAAAAAAAAAAAAAAAAAAAAAGAGAGAGACAGAAGGGATACCTCTGGATAGAGGTGAGAAAAAGAAACAAAAAGATGAGAGGGAGAAGACAGAAAGACCCTAACGGTGTGTGTGTGTGTGTGTGTGTGTGGGTGTGTGTGTGTGTGTGTGTGTGTGTGTGTTTCCCTTTTCCACCAGCCCCAGAGAATTAAGTGTTACTCTCCCTCAGAAAAGTCAACTGAGTGATTAGTCCGCTGACTCTGTGGCTCCTCCTCAACTCCTGAGCTGCTAGAGGCTGGCCCTCACAACAGCAGTCGGACAACACAGCTGCAGTTATCCAGGACCAGAAAAGGTGGCCGGCACACTTCCTGTAATCACATCATTGTCCTTCAGTCACACTCAACGGGGTGCTGCGACATGCTCAGAGCTCATTTCTACACACGCCCGTGGGCCACCACCCCAGTGTCCTCCCAAATGCCTAGGACCCAAGCATGCCCCTCTCATGCTCACACACCAATCCACACCCACAAAGTTGCACACTTCCAACACAATTCAGCTGTGGGGGTGTCCTGGCTCCCCACATGGAAGAGGAAGATGGGGCAGTGGCCTAGCCTGGGAGGGGATGCCAAAGATGGGGGAAGACTTGGGCACCTCCTTCCTCTACTTCCACTTCCTGGGAGGTCTTGGGCTTCTCGGGGCTTCAAGTAGGAATGGAGAGAATGCCTGACGGGAACAGTTTTCTCCCGGACAGCGCACATTCTCATGTGGGCACTCGCCCATGATGCTCACACTCCTGCTTTACTAACAAACGGGCGAGCGACCATGGCCAAGCTCTGGAAAGGGAGGGGAGGTAAATGCCAGGCAGGATGCCATCCTTTCTGTTCCTGCTGCCCCCATGCCACCCAGGCCACGGCAGGCAAGAGCCCTCTGAGTTGGGGCACCCATGACTCTACCAACATGACCCTACAGTCACCCAGCCCTCAGCCCTCATCTGTCACATGGAGCGGGTGTGGGTGTCAACTCTTCACAGCTTTCCTGAGGGAAAAGCCGTGCAGCATTTCCCACTTCCTCCCCGATGCCACACACACATCAGAAAATCTGGCAGAGAGGGGCATGGATGCCAGACCTCTTGTGCCCTTCATGATCCTTCGGAGAATGCCAGTCCTCCGATCATAGATGTTCCACACAGGCACACACCTATGCACATACAACGAGCAACTTCAGCCTCAGAACATGGAGCCATAACCAGCCTAATCCTATCCATACCCGGATCCCTGCCTATCTACATTCCTGCCACTGGTTTCCAGACTTAGAACCCTTTCTTCTCAGGCTGGGGATGTAGCTCAGCTGGCAGAGTGCTGGTCTTGTACGCATGAGGCCCTGAGTTTACAAGGAACCTTTTATATTTGTTTTTGTTTCTGTAAGACAGGATCTCACTATGTGGCCCTGGCTGTCCTGGAACTCACTCTGTAGAACAGACTGGCCTTGAACTCAGAGATCCACCTGCCTCTGCCTCCCAAGTGCTGGGATTAAAGGCATGCTCCACTATACTTGGCTACAAGGAACCTTTTATATACTCACTTGGTCTTGTTAGTTCCTGCTTGGCCTTTGGCTCTCATTTTCAGTATCAATCACTTCCTCTACGAAGCCGGCCCGTCAGAGTGGCCAGGCCCTCCTATTTTGTGCCTTCGTATATTCTTCCCTATTCAGCCAGTTTGTTTGTTCTGTCTGGCATCTGTCTACTTTATTACGCTGCTTGTTTTCTGAGGGCAAGGCCCTCTACACTGACTGCCAGAGCCTGGCACCAACCCAGCGAGAGTCAGGCCCTTAGTATGTGTTAAGGGAAAGAAATGCGAAGCCTTATTCCAGACACACAGCCCGTGTTCTTCCCACTAGAGCCAACACGCACCCTAGGCCAGAACACACGGTACTAGGTACAGCCTAGCTTCGCACCCCTCCCCCACAGAATGCGCAGGCCCCGGGGAGGGCTTCCATCTGTTCATGGCTGTCACCCCAAAGCCTAGCACAGCACCTGCACAGCGGTGCTCCTTGAATATCCAAAGACACACGTAACACACGCAGGCCTCCTCGAGGCTGCTCCCCCCCCCCAGGTGATGACTGCTAAAAGAGACTTGAGGAAGGGTGCAGAATGAGGCGGGTACCTGCCATCCCGATGGGCGGCGCCACCCTCAGTCACGGTCTTGACGAAGATGCCCAGCTTCTCCAGGCCCATGTCGGCTCCGGCCCCCATGCCAATGATGCTGATGCCCAGGCCCTCAGAGTCTGTGAGGCAGAAAGGGAGAAGCCATGGCTGGCAGGGATCCTCTGTCCTATACCCACTCCAAGGTGCAGACAGTTTCCTTTCAGAAGTAGTCCCCACACTTAGCCATCCCATGATGGGGAGAGACCCATGGTTCTGCCCACCTCCTTTTTTCCGCCAGGCCAACTCAGTGGGGCTACTTCCTGCCCTTTGCCCTATCCAGTGAGTTGACAGGCAGCAGGGTGTGTGAGGGTGGCTGGGGTGTGGCGCACTATTGTGTGTACAGATAAGGGTGTGTGGCTGGGATCGGGGCTGAGCCAGGATTCAGCCCTAAGCCTTTTGGTCTCTCATCAGCTAGTCTGTCTCTTCTGTGCCCAGAGCTTCAATGACTGAACATGGAGACCCACTGCCTAGTCACATCTGCCTTGTCTGTCCCCTGGTTCTCTAGCATCCAAACATAACGACCTTCCCCACAAACACTCCCTGAGGACTGGCACCCCTATCTACTAGATGCCAGGCCTGGGGAGCATCCAAATTCCTCTCTCGTGGTTCCGGGCTCCACTAAGTAACCACAGGTAATGTTGACTGTTCCTGCCCAGAACGTCCACTTTCACTATGCTATTGCTGACCCCATTACTGGGTCCATCATCCATTATTATCCCTCCCTGTACCCAGGCCACTGGGATCTTTTCTTTCTTCTTTCTTTCTAATTGTTTTTTGTTTGTTTGTTTGTTCCCAAGACAGGGTTTCTCTGTGTAGCCCTGGCTGTCCTGGAACTTTCTCTGTAGACCAGGCTGTCCTGGAACTCAGAGATCTGTCTGCCTGCTCAAAGGCATGTGCCACCACCGCCTGGACCACTGTGATCTTTCGAGACTAGCTTTCCCAGTCCTTACCATAGCTCCCAATCCCTCTCAGAAATGACTATGTTCTTGCCGTGGTCCACGCCACCCCGGTCACACATTCGTCCTGTGCTGAATGTACCTCTATGCTCTACCCCACATTTTCCAAATGGCTCCTCTTTAGAGCTCAGCTCAGGTAGCACTGGCCTGAGAATCTGCTAGCACGGCGAGGCTCCATCAGATACACCGACAGAGGCCCTTCATCCCTCCCAGAGCTCGTGATGGCACGTAAGGCTGAAGTTAGAGACGCCATCTCCCTTGGAGCCTGCTTCTTCCTGTCCCTGTGCCTCCAACAGAGCCCAGGACCACATACCCGGTGCTTAGGAGATACGCTCACCAAGTATCATTCCTTGGCAACACACTGGAGAGGCCGGTGCCTTGGATGCTGACTAGGAATGCCAAGAAAGGCCAATAGGGGCTGGAGTCAGAAGTCCAGCATGTGGGTACCCACAAGATTGGCAGGACAGAGGCTAACACTACAGAAGACCCCAGTGTGCCCCTTAGACTGGCCTGGCCTCTCACCCTTCTCCAGCTCCACAGGAAATAGCTCCAACCTCTCCACACGCTTCTCTAGCTCATATTCCGCAGAGGCCGCCATGGGATCCACATCCTCGTTGCGTCGGTCATAGTCCTCGTTGGAGTAGGTGCTGAATACCTGGGGAGGAGCAGCTGTCAGAGGTGCATGGGAGGCCAAGGGCGGGCGCAGCTGGCAGGAGGGGCCCTTGGGCCTGCTGAGTTGCCTGAAGTTGCCCAGGTCTCTCCCGCCAGAGGCCCTTCCCTTATACCAATCTCCCAAGGAATCCAGCTCTCAGCAAAAGGGCTTCCTAATTTTAGAACCCAGGGGCAAGAGAGCAAAAGACCCATTCCATATTATATAGTCTGCGTAGTTACTAGATGGATAGTCCTGGGGAGACTGCAAGGTCTGGAAATCTCTGATACCAGGGTAGAGAGAAGACAAGACAAGAGCTAAGAGCCAGACAGCTGAGGGTGGACACAAAGACAGCCGCACATGGAGAAGGAACAGGCTGAGCAGAAGACGGGAAGAGGAGGAGGGGAGGAAGGATGGAGAAGACACTGGAGGATGCCAGATGGGGAGGGGGAGGGGAGGAGGAGGGAAGGGGGAAAGAGGCAGCGGCACCAGGACCCTTCCCTGCCCAGCAGCTGAAGTGGATGGCCATAGGGAGGTGGAGAGGAAGCAGAGAGGGTCCTTCCAACCCCCTTGGAGAGGAGAAGGCCATTAACTCCCAGGTAGGCCTCAGGTAGCAGGAGAGGGGAGGGGTGGGTAGAAAGCTGAGCCCCTATGGCCCTTCCAAGCACCAGAACTGCATCCCTGAAGAACGATACCCTTGTCCACAGGCACCGGAAGAACCAGGCATAGGCTCCAAGACTGGTGCCCTAAAGGGACCAGGGATCATGGGGCAGTGGCAGTCTCCCTGTCCTTACACAGAACCCCTGTGCCCCTCTGCTGGCCCTCTCCTTCTGTGTCCAACTGACCTCTTCCCAGGGCCAGTGAAGAGGAGATGGGGCTTTGTGGGTACCTGATGCCGGACCCAGGAGGGTGTCTGCATCTGCAAGGCACTTAATGAGCACCATTTGGGGGACCGTGGCTTGTTTGGCTTTCCTGCTAGCTGTGACAGGCTGGCATCACTTGAAGTCAAGAAGGGACAGGAGAGGTAGAGGCAGCTACATCAGCTAGATGGGCCGGAAGAAACTAAGGGGAGATATTGTCTCCAGTAAGACCCATGCCAGGCCCTCCTCGGTTCCAGGAGCACGCTCATGGGCACCCTGGAAGGCAGGGTCACTCCTGTGTCCTGGGGCTTGCTGAATGTCATCTCAGTCCTCCAGACCCTCCAAAGAGGTGTACAGGAGAGAGGTGGGAGGTGGAGAGGATGCTTACAGGAGCGGCCAGAAGCACAGCGGGGGTCTATGTGTTCACCTAGCTCGATGCCCTGAACTACACAGTATCAGACATTCAGGATCAGGCCCTTAATGATCACCCAGCTACTGTGCAGTGGCCAATGGACTGTTCTCTAACATCTGGCCAGTGGTCCGCAGTCCCAGGCCCTTGAAGCGACAGGCTCCGTATTCCACATATAATCCATTACCCAAGGTCACAAGGGGTTGGTTAGTCAGTAGCAGGGCAGGATGGCACCAAATTCAAGATGGGCTGAAGTAGGTGGGTCACTAGTGACTTGGCCCCCATTGCAAAGGTGTCCCAAGCTTTAGGACAAAGAATGGCATAAGTCTGGGTCAGCAAATTGACCCTGGCCCACTTTTTCATTGGAGGCCTCTGGCCTTTACCCTATGCCCAGGAGACAGCATCCCCCAACCCTCTCCAAGTTGACCAACCCCTCCCCACTTCTCATCATACACACCCCACTTTGACTTCCAAAACACTGACCTGGGCCTCGTCTCCTGTCTACAACCTGTTCACCTTTTGCAGCCTGCTCCTTGCAGGAAGCCCAGGCCGGCCTCAGGCTCGGAGGCCTCAGACCACCAGTCACTCCTGCTTGCTATCAGAAGGCCCTGGGCCTCAGCTATCTCCTCCGCTGACAGTTTGGAATTGTATTCTCTGCCCTGAGCAGATACCCCCACCTACCTCCATAACGGTGACAACTGGGTCAGGGAGGGCAGAGAACCCTGGTTTCGGAATCACTATAGCAGTGAGTGGTAATGGAGAAAAGCCTGGGGCCCTGGGCCAGGGTGGGGAGGAGGAACGCCCCAGAAAGGCCAAAAGTCAGACGCGCAGCCTCTGCACTGCCTTGGCTCTCGCGCTAGTGGCCAGCCTGCTTCAGAGTCACCAGGGAGTCCGGAGCAGTGCTCCAAATCATGTGCTATTTTTTACCAAAAAATCAGGGTAAGGCGTCAGATATAGACAGAGGCCCAGACCACACTCCCTCTCGATGAGGGCATGGCGCTGTTCAAAGAACCCATGGGGATGGGGCAATGGCCTCTGACACCCTCCCCCCCCCAAAACACCACAGCCTCTGCTCCTTCCTGGATCCCACTGCCTTCAGAGGAAACGGGGGCATGGAGAAGTCTTCCAAATTCCCAGGCAGGGAGGGGAGGGGGCTGGCCACTCTTAACCTTTTAGACCTCTGCTGGCCTGGAAGAGGGGAGGAGGCGGAGGGTGAGAGAAACTTGGGCAGCTTTGGTGTCCAGGAGTAGTTATGGAAACTGCAAGCAAACACATGGGGTTTGGCTGGGGAGGGGGAGGGGGGGGGGGAGGGTCCAGGCCAGGGAAAGTCCTTGGTGTGCTGAATACAGCCGTCGGGGCAGGCCAGGTGCTGGGCACAGCAGAGCTCAGGTTGGGAAGGAAAGGCCATGGAAGCTGAATGTGCCCGCTGAGCTCACAGGGCAGTGGGAAATGGGAGTGGCCTCCTGTTCTTAATGCTCCCCGGGGGACATCTTTTCTTTACCCACCACTACCCAGAAAATCCCAAAGCGCTGACTGGCACAGCTCACAGCCCAATCACCAATAGTGGTGTTAGAGATGGGGGGGGCCTGAAACCCCCCCAGCGAGCCTCCCTCCTCTTTTAAAGTACCCAGAGAATATGGAAAGGGGGAGGATTCCTAAGGCTATAGGCATATGAGTCTGCCAGGCACCTTAGGGGAACTCCCAGACCTACCGCCCTCTTCCTGTGGAGCCCGCAGAGGGCCTGGGCCTTCCAGGGCCACATCAGAGGTCCCTTTCCGGTGCAGCCCTGGACATGGCAAGCTGGCCCGGCACAGACCCTGAGATGCAGGGTCTTTCCCCCAGCCCCTGTCACAAGGCCACCCTCACAGCCTGCTTCCTTCTTTCACTTCTGCAAAGTTGGGGTGGGGGTACTGACAGGGAGGAGCTGCAGTCCCTGGCATCTTTGTTTTGGGAAGTTCCTAGCTCTCCTCTCTCTCATCCCAGGCAGAGCCAAGCCTCACACATCATCGGAGAAGCAGGAAGTGTCCCTAAGGTCCCCATCCTTCTCTCCTGACAGTAGGGTATGCGTAGGAACAGTATCCTGAGGACACGTCCCACACCCCTTCAGGCCAGCCCAGTCTCAGCCTCTGGCAGCCTCTGGCAGCCTCAAGAAGAAAGAATGTCTGGGGGAGGAAGAGAGAGAGAGAGCAGGTGTCCCGGAGTAGGCGTGGGACAGGGCGGGATGCTGGGCGGGGCAGCAGGCTAGGAACCTGAGGGCAGGTCGCAGCAGGCCACCTTCACAATCCCAGACCTGAAAACCTTCCCACTGACAAACAGCTGGAAGTTCCCCACGCCCCCCTCATTGTGGGAACTTCTGGGAACCCGGCTGGGTGGCAGGGGCTGACTCAGCCCTGCCAAACACGGATGTCTGGGCGGGGGCGACCACTTGCACGTGGCAGGGGCAGCGCGGGGGGTCGGGGAGGGTGGTGGTGAGGGGATCACTCACTTGGATCGGTGCAGTACTGAAATGGATCTTCCGGCTCGGGGCCGGGTCCTCTTCCTCTGAGAGACCGGGAATCTCCACACACCCTGACTCCGGCTCGTAGGGGGGCTCCCCGTCCTCCTCCTCATCTTCATCGTCCTCCTCCAGGGCACTGCCCCCAGAGTCCTCCCCGAGTCCACTGTAGGCGCTCACGTCCACCAAGTCCGCTTCTGAGAAGTCCTCCTTCTTGGACTCATCCACCTCCTCAGGTGCCACGTCCGGAGCCCGGCCATTGTCCACCCCCCTCTCTGGCGTCGCCACTGACCCTGCCTCCTCCTCGGGGACCGCTTCGGCCTTGGGCTCCTCGGGTGCGGGGCTGGCTGTGCTGGCCGAAGTGCTGCCATTCTCCAAGGCTGCATGGACGGTCACCTCAGCCTGGATCACTTCCCCGGGAGCCGACTCGGCCTCAGACTCCCCACTTTCCTCAACCTCCACCGGCTTGATCTTGCGCACCTCCCGCGGCTTTGGCGGCGGTCGGGCAGGGGCCACTCGGTGCTGTGGGGGCTGCTGCCCTCCAGGGCCACGCTCCTTCTCGGTCGCGGCATCCCCCGACGGGGCAGGAGGCGGCGGCGGCGGCTGGAACACCCGGGACCGCTTACTGACCAGCTTCGAGTTGACCTGGGGCGCCCCCGCGGCCCGGGGGGGCCCGGGCGCACGGTGAAGGCCGGTCCTCGAGTCGGCTTTCTCGAAGACCGCACTGAGCTGGCTGACCGTCGGCGACACGGCGTCAGCATCCAGCTTGTCCAGGGCCTCGGTGCTGCCGTTGAAGCGCACCACGACGTCCAGCTTCCGGTCCTGCAGGCCGGCGCGCTCCTGTCTCAGCAGCCGCCGCGCCGCGGCCTCCTTGTCGCCACCCGTGGCCGCGGGGACGCTCCGTTCGAACAGCTTCCGCGTCTCCTGCAGCCGGGACGGCGGGTGCGGCGGCGGAGCCGGCTGCGCCGAGGGCGCGGGCTTGGAGTCGAAGCGGCTCACGCGCTCAGACACGCTGGTGCCCAGTTTGAGCAGGGCGCTGTGGTCCACGTTCTCGTTCAGGCTGCTGGCCCGCGGCAGGGACAGGCGCACGCCGCGATCGGACGCCCGCGGGGCCTCGGCCATGCCTGCGCCGCCTCCCGCCTCACCCGGCGGGCCCGCGGTGGTGCCCATCTGCAGGAACATACTTTTGATGCGGTGGACGTTGGAGCCATATTTCTTATGGTGGGCCGCCTTGGGTGCCTCGTCGGGCCCGGGCGCATCGGAAGGCTTCAGTGCCTGGATGCCCGCTTCGTAGGCGCTGCGGTGCGGGGAGGCGCTCCGGAGGGGACCCCCGGGCCCCCGAGGCTCCGTCTTCATCATGGTGGGGGGAGCCGGGTTCGCATCCCCCCGCTCCCCGCTGCCCCCCTCCAGCAGGCGGCTGGCCAAGTCGGGACCACCGCCCCCTCCCCCCAAAGAAAGAAATCCCGAAAGGCCTTCTATAGAGTCCCCCAGAAACCAAGCTGCCAAAAAACAGTTAACCCTGCTCTAAAGGGGAAAAAAAAAAAAAAAAAAATCTCCGAGCGCCCTGTGTGGGTCGCCTCCCCCAACCAAGCTGCCAAAGACAGCCAGCCCCCTTCGAAAGCTCGAGCGGCCTGGTGCGGTCGCCCCCACCCAAATTGGAGAAGCGGAGGCTGGCTGGAGCCGCTGGGACCGCGCGCCCAGCCCGCGAAGCAGCGGCCGCGGCGCCGGCTCACATCCTCCGAGGCGGTGTCAGCGGGGCTGGCGGCGCGGGCGCCCCCTACTCCGGCCGGTGGCCTTGGCTCTCGGGGTGCCCGGCATCCCCGCGCCCGTGGCTGCTCCGCTGACCCGGGCCGCTCCGCCGCGCCTCCCTCCCTCCCTCCCTCCCCCCCGCGCCCCGAGCCTCGGTCTTTCTCTAGCTCAGCCCGAACCGCGGCTGCCGGAGACCGAGCGGCTGCCCTTCTCGCCGCCGCCGCTGGGGGACTGGCACCACTGGGTCCTAAAGGGATCGGATTTCCGGGGCCGGAGCCTGTGGGCCCTCCCCTTCCCTTCCACTCGGTCGTCTGGTCTCGGCTACTCACAGTTGGCGGACAGCCTTCCGCAGCAGCCTCTCGGACCTTGGCTGTCCTTCTTCAGCCCTCCCCATCCCAAACTCGGCGGCTTTTCACAACCCACATAGGCGTACCCTCATTTAACCCTGGGGGCGGGGAGCCATCCGGACGCAGCGGTCTCCCGCTGGCCTGATCGTCCCCACATTGTGAAGGGGTTCTGTGAGGAGGGACCCCGAATCATTCATCCCCTTAAAGGCCCCTCGAGTGTTTAGGGCAATCAGCATCAAAACTGTTGGGTGCTAGGCCAAAGCACATGTATCTAGCCCCTTCCAAACTCGGTGCAGGGAATCCCAGAGGCAGGACCTGGGAATCTGCATTTTTAACAACCGCCCCCCCCCTAGGGAGTTTTTTTTTTTTTTTTTCACCTTCCAGGATGTAAAACTTTGGCCCGGCAATACTTGCGGTGCTGAGGGAAATGAAGAAGAAGGAGGGCCGGGATCAAGTCACCCAAATGGCAGGAGAATTCCAAAGCTGCCTCTTGCCTTTGGAAGTTTTAAGATGATGCTCATCACCTGCCCACTCTTTTTCCAGGCCCCGGGAGGGTTGTCGAACCCTGGCCTCCATAACCTGCCGGAGAACTCCTATCTCTCAAAACAGGAAGGGTTGGGAGGGTGTTGGGGGAAGTTGGAAGAAATGATTCTAGAGGCCTGAGGCCAAAGTTTCCCTAGTGACAGTTCTAGCTAGGGTCTCCGATTTAAAGGATATTCTGGTCACTGTGTGCAAGTGTGTGTGTGTGTGTGTGTGTGTGTGTGTGTGTGTGTGTGTGTGTGAGAGAGAGAGAGAGAGAGAGAGAGAGAGAGAGAGAGAGAGAGAGAGAGAGAGAGAGAGAGAGAGACCACAGGAGCCAGGCAGTGGTGGTGCATTAATCCCAGCAATCAGTAGGCAAAGGCAGGCGCATCTCTGTGAGTTCGAGGCCAGTCTGGTCTACAGAGCGAGATCCAGGACAGCCAGAGCTGTAACACAGAGAAACCCTGTCTCGAAACAACTACAAAACAATCAAAAAAGAGAGTGTGTGTGTGTGTGTGTGTGTGTGCCCGTGTGTGTCCTACAACTCCCTTCTTGAGAACTCAGCTTCTTTAGAGTGCCTTCATTCCTCACACACACAGCAAGGGGCCTGGTGTTGCCCTTTATCCCTCCTCAGTTGCCTGGAAGCTGGCAGTGAGGATCCATCCAACAGTCAGGTCTAATTGTGTTGATCCAGTCTGTAGATCCCAGGAAGGGATGAACAGAGTGGACACTAGGACCCAGAGAACAACTCAGGCACAAAGCCTCCCCCCCCCCCCCAGCTGCTTCCTGCATCTCAGGCCTTCCTGCGGCCTCGGCCTCCTCCCCCGCCCTCTTCCCCTCCATCCTCTTCCTCCTCTTCCCGTTCTCCCACTCTCTCCGGTTGGCCTGGCCGAGCTGGTGGAGGGAGACCTCCTACCCTTCCATTCTCGGTGTGTGGGTTTTGTGGGACACTAACCCATAGCACGTGCAAAAGAGCTCGGTGCGTGGGGGATGGGACGTGGGGAAACCGCCTGGGAACCCTGAAGATTGGGGTGGGGAGGAGCCAAGAAGCACTGGGCTGGCTCCCTCCAGTAGTGTGCCAGGAGAGGGAAGATTTTGGCTCTTATCTGGAGCCGGACCTCAGGCTTTCAGATGTCCCCTTCATTTTTGCACAGCAGGCAGGAGACTTACCCCTCCCCAGTTCTGCACTTGGGGGATCTGTGCAGGGTAAAGAAGCCATCCAGGTGCCTCCTCACCTTCTGACCCTTCTTAGAAACCCTCTTTCCTGAACAAGCTTTAGGACTTGTACCCAAGTTTAAGTCTGGGATTTGAACCTCTCTCCCACCCTCCCCCGACTATGGCAGTTAGGTGGCGTTTTTTGTTTTTTTGTTTTTGAGAAAGAATCTGGAGTATCCCATGCTGGATTTGAACTAGCCATTGTTGCAAAGGATGACCTTGAACTTCCGATCCCAACCGCCTCCACCTCCTGAGTGCTGGAGTTACAGACTTGAGTGATTGCTTTCCTGAGGCTCTAACCCAGGCTCTCCTGCATGCTAGGCAAGCATCTAGCAACAGAGCCACATCTCCAGCTCCCACTGTGATAGTTGGGCGATGCCCTGCTGCTCACCCCTTTGCTAGCTGGGAATTTGAGCAGAGTGTCCTTACAGCTCCTGTGTGGATTGGGGGAGGGTGCAGGCCCCTGGGTGTTCTGCCCAGAATCTCCCACACCCTTAGTGGTGAGTCATTTTATCTGGTCCCAGCCCAAGGGGTCTGTGCCCACACTCGGGGCCAGGTGGGAGGAGGGGTTGAGAACCAGCTGTTGGTCCCTTCCCCCAACATCCTTGGCAGAAAACTAAGATGAACTGGACTTAATAGGCACCCTCAGGTCTCCCTTGTCCCGTGGTTTCTCAGAGTGAGACCCCTTCAAGGGCTTTGGGATGTGAGGAAGTAAAGTGAGCAAGTAGAGATTATTATTTCCTGGGTTCCTATATGGCAGAGCAACAACACCCAAGCTGGAATTTCGGAAGGAGTTTTAAGGGAGTGAGTGAGAATTACGTTACCATCACTCTTTCCTTGGAGTCCAAACAATCTGCCTATGAGATGGGTGGGGCACGAGGTGTCACCTCCTCCATCCTGTCGTCCCCCACCCCCCAGTCTGAGCTAAACTTTCAGCCCTCAGGCCACGATGGTCATCCCAGGATAATCTAAAACTTCGGCTCTCCCCAGGGCCCATGTGGAGGAAACTTGTGATGTCATGGCCACTGTACCTGGTGGTCTTGGGATGGACGGTCCTTCCATTCCTTTCCCTGTCTGGGGGTGGGGATGGAGTGGTTCCCAAAGGTGAACTGGGATTCAGGTCTTGGCTGTACCGCTTACTGTCTGTGCGCCTTTGCAGAAGTCACGTGTCTCTTTTGTGCTCTGAGGGGAGCAACAGGCCTGGGAGAGTTGCCGGATGCTTATGACAGGGAGATGCCTTCCCAGCCATGGCTAAAGGATGGGTGGGAGCTGCAGAAGGCAGCGATAATCCTCCCTCTCTCCTAGCCAAGCCCTTCCTTGTGTTCTCAGGTCCCATCTGATGAGGGCCCTCTGGGAAGGTGCTCGTGGATGATCATGCCTGGAGGCTTTGCTGGCTTTAAATGCCAGGTGTAACAGCAAGGATGGTGATGACGGGTGGGGAGAACCCGATGTAGGATGAGTTCCCAGCCTTCAGCACCCTGGGCTCAGGCGTGGGCTGGGTGCCAAGGCTGGCTGCTCTTCCCAGCCCTGGGCCTTTGAGACAACTTCTGAAAGTAGGTCCGTCGTCCCCCCCCCCCTCCCGTCCCCCCCCCCCCTCCGGCCACTGTCATCAGAAAAGAAGCTGCTCTTTTGCCTGGTCTATGGTAAGTCCATCACACTTACCCCAGTTCCTCTGTGTGGTTGGCCAGGGCTTTGAGCTAGTTGTGGAAGCCAAGGAGGCTTGTCTTCCCGCACTTCCAAATAGGAGAGCTCAACTCTAGCATGGGGTGCCTGAGAGGGTTAGAGACCTTTGGATAACCTAGTCACCCGGGTCCGGAGGAGTGAGCAGTGGTTCACAGTTTTAGAGACCCAACTAGGGTTCTGCAGGTAGGTCTCAGTTGAGTCCTGCCTCCTCCCATCTGCTAGATGGCCTTGGGCTAGTCATCTTGGATTCCATAGTTGCTAACATGCTCAACTTGAATGTCTGAAATCTTCTGACCGGGGATGACCCTGGGTGTCTCCTCCTTTCTAAGTAGCACAGAATAAAACAGGGCTTTGAAGTTGGGGCCACTTTGTTAGGACTCCCAAGCTGCCACTTCCAAGCTCAAGGACTTTGCCAGATTTCCTCATCTGTAAGCCGGGGACAATATACCCACCTCCAGGAGTTGCCGAGGGCGCTGAATAGATCCTGACTGTGGAAAGCACAGAGGCACCCCGAGTGTGGGCTGTCCCCAATGGCACGTGTATTGGAGCATGCGTGGGGGCAGTGCATGCAAGAGTGTGGGCAGGTGTGTGACTGAGAATGAGCACCCACCCGCGGCTGCAGCTCGAGTCTGTTTCCATGAGACATTGGGCCTCTGCTTTCTTTTCAAGGTCCATTAGGTGAAATTCTGGTATGGTGGTCTGTAAGCATTTCTGCCCATGGCTCCTCCAAATCTTTCTGAATCATTTCTTTTTGCTGTGGTAGAGAGTGAACCCAGGACCCCAAGCATGCCAGGTAAGTGTTCTATCGATTAGCTACATCCCCTGCCCGAGAACGTTTTTTTTTTTTTTTTTTTTTTGAAGATGACCTCCCTTCTAAACTTCTCAAGGGGTCTTTTATTCCTGCCTCTTGGTGCGCCTCAAGTCTCTCAGTCTCTCATGGCCCCTGTAGGGAGAGGAACTGAGGGGTCCTTCTTCCCACAGCTGGGAGATTGCTGCTGCTTGGTCTTTTTTTTTTTTTGGCTGCTGGCTTTCTTCCCATCAGTCTCACACTGTACTCTGGCACCCCTTGGAAAGTTCACATGCTTCTTGGAGGCATCGGGGTGTGTGTATGTGTGTGTGTGTGTGTGTGTGTGTGTTGGGGGGTGGGGGAAGGGGTGGGACACAGCAGAGATTTCTCCCAATCCTCAGTTGCTTTAAAGGAAAGCCTATATTTAGCTAGGCTTAGAGGAGCCTGTAAATATGTATTTTGCAACGTAGTTGTAGCCATGGAGCTCTAGAGACATGCAGAGAGGTCAAGGGGGAAAAATAAGAAGCAACAAGAAAGATTAGGCAATATATTTTGTCATCAGCGAATCCAAGGGCTTTCTATTGCTTCAGCTGCTAAGAACTCACTCACATTTCTGTGTTTTGATGGCTACTATTTTTCGTCTGCTTTCTGGATCATGTGCAAGGAAGAGACAACTTTCAGAATCACCTTCTCCCATAGGCCTTTGCTCCCCCCACCCCACCCCCCCGTCCCCCGCCTGACTGGCTCCACCAGGCTCTGCTGGGCTCCCATGGGACCTGGCACAGGTTCAGTCTCCAGAACGCCACCTTTTGCCCCTCCACCTTAGCCCCTGCTCTTCAAGTAGCCTGGGGAGGATGGGGTGGAGAGTGGAAACATAAAAACAATCTTGTTACTTTGGGATAATTCTCCTTCACCAAACTCTATTTTCTAATCAAGTTTCTTCTTCTTCTTCTTCTTCTTCTTCTTCTTCTTCTTCTTCTTCTTCTTCTTCTTCTTCTTCTTCTTCTTCTTCTTCTTCTTTTTAGTTGAACATTGTCTTAGAAAACAAAGAAAGTTCAGAAATCAACATCACAGCAGAATTTACAAATGCTCATATTGGGTCACGTTTGCTTCGGGTTTGTCCCTGTAAATGATATTAATTTGGGAGGCTGGGGAGTTGACTCGTCAGTAAAGGACTTGTGTAAGCATGAAGTCTATCCCCAGAACCCAAGTGAAGCCACACCAGGTGTGGTGGCCCCTGCTTGTCATCCTAGAACTGGGGAAGCAAAGAGGGAAGAACCCTCAGGGTTTAGAAGCCAGCTGGCCTGGTTGGGCGCAGGTGGTGCATGCCTTTATTCCCAGCACTCAGGAGGCAGAGGCAGGCGGATCTCTGTGAGTTCGAGGCCAGCCTGGCTACAGAGCCAGTTCCAGGACAGGCTACACAGTGAAACCTTGTCTAAAATAAATAAATAAATAAATAAACCAAAAAATAAAAATTAAAAAAAAAATAGAAGAAGCCAGCTAGCCTAGCCTACTGGGGGCTAGTGAGAGATCCTGTTAAGAAAAAGAAAAAGAAAAAAAGAAAGAAAGAAAGAAAGGAAGGAAGAAAAAGAAAGAAAAAAAAAGAGAACAAAACCCAAAGCAAACTGCAAAGGTGTTTCCATCTTCTCCGATGGAAACTCTGTCTCCAAGCACAGTGACTCCCTCCCCCTGCTGTCCCTGGCAACCACTTGTATCTGTGTGAACTTGACTCCTCTAGGTACGTTATGTAAGCATCATAGAGAATCTGTCCTTTTGTGCCTGGCTTATTTTGCCTGGTTTACATACATTGTAGCAAGTGCCAGTCCATAATCTCCCCTCTTTCCCATGCATTTCCATATTCATGGGACAGTAGTGCTTTCTGAGTCTTTACATCCTGTGTAATAACAGCAAACCCTGTATTTGTACCTTTGCCCCCCCCCACCCCCGAGATTTTTGACAGTAGGCCCCTATGTGTGCTTATGCCTGTGGTGTGTACATTTTAATTTCTGTGTGTCATTTTATCGTGTGACTAAGTCTCATTGTAGATCTTGCCAGTTCACCTACCGACGGTGTTTGGGTGGCATCTGTTTTTTGCTGATCTAAGCAGGGCCGCAATGACACATCCTGGGATTTTATCTGAACCCATTCGGGATGGTACCTAGAGACAGAAAGTCAGGTCTTTTGCTAGGGTGGTTGAACTTTGAACTTGGCCATCACTGTCCAGATGTTCTCTATAGCTGATGAATCTCCGTTCTTCCTCCCACCACCAGCAACTGTACAAGACCACATCTTGCCGACATTTGCTGCCCCACTCCCACCTTTTTTGAGGTAAGGTCTTACTATGTAGCCCTGATTCACCATCTATACTACGTAGGCCAAAAACTCAAAAGTGCTCTGCCTAAACTTGCCTCCGAGGCTGGGATTAAAGGGGTGTGTTACTATGCCCAGCTTCTACACATTTTTTTTTTTTGTTTTGTTTTTTGTTTTTTGAGACAGGGTTTCTCTGTATAGCTTTGGAGCCTGTCCTGGAACTCACTCTGTAGCTCAGACTGGCCTTGAGCTTACAGAGATCTGCCTGCCTCTGCCTCCCAAGTGCTGAGATTAAAGGTGTGCACCACCACTACCCAGCTTACACTTTCTTTTATTTGTGTGTTTGTGGCTTATATGATGGATATGTGTACTTATATGGTGTCATCCCCACCAAGGCTATCTACTTCTTTTGAGGTAGGGTCTTTGATTGGCCTGTAGCTCATCGGTTAGGCTAACTGGTCGGTGAACCCCAGGATCCTCCTGTCTCCACCTCCCCAGTTTGGATTACTAGCATGTGCCACCATGCCCCTCCCCCACTTTTTGAAAAATGTAAGTTCTGGGGATTGAACTCAGGTCCTCATGATTGCAAGGGAAGCACTTTATTGGCTGAGCCAGCCTCTCTTGTTGGGCTTTTTACCTGTTTTTTTAAATTAATTAATTAGTTAATTAATTAATTTTTCTATTATCAGCTTGATACAGTATAAATTCTTATCTTAATAGTGAAATGTTTCATTGAGGCTTGCTCAGTAATTGAGTAAAACCAAAACTTATTATAAGCCACAGTTGTCCTAGGGTCCCCCATGCTATATATGTATCCTCCATGGTTCTGTGGGTTGCAGTCTGATTGTTCTTTTTTTTTTTTTTCCTCTCATTTTGTTTTTGTTTTTTGGGTTTTTTTGGTTTTTTTTTTTCTAGGGTTTTTTGTTTTTTTTTTCCAGTGTAGGGCATGAAAACAAGGGTCTTACACATGCTGGGTAGGTGCTTTACCAGAGGGCTACATTCGCACCTGGGACTTCTTATTTTTGCTAGTCTGCTGGATGGGACATAGTTCACCTTAATGTGCGTGACCTGACTGAGGTAAAGCACGTTTCCTGAGCTCATTGTCCATCTGGGTTTCCTCTGGATAAATCACTTCAGTCTGTAACCTTAGCTGTCTTGTAGTTGCTTTTGATGGACGCTATAAAGAGCCTCATGGAGGGGCACCCTTGTCAAAAGCTGGAGTGGCGGCACACACTTTTAACCCTACTGCTGCAGAGGTGGAGACAGGCAGACCCCAGTGGCTCATCAGCTAGCCAGGTGCCAGTGAGAGAGACTCTGTCCCAAAAAATGACAGGAATGATGGCTGGAGAGGTGGTTAACAGCACTTCTTTCTCTTCCAGAGGACACGGGTTCAATTCCCAGCACCCACATAGTGGCTCACAACCGTCTGTAACTCCAGTTTCAAAAACTTCTCTTCTGAACTCTGTGGGCACAAGGCACACATGTGGTTCACAGACATACATGTGAGCAAAACACTTATCCATGTGAAAAAAAGTAAATAAATCTGAGAGAGAGAGGTGGGGGCGGGGGGCGGGGTGGCCGAGAGGAATGACTCCTGAGGAAGAAAACCCAAGATCAACCTCTAGTCTACACACATACAGACCCATAGATGTGCAGAGAGAGAGAGAGAGAAAAAGAGAGAGAGAATTGAGCAAAAGTGATTATCTTCCATATCAAGAAATCCTAGAGTTGAAGCCAAGAGTGGCGGAGCAAGCATTTAATCACTTGGGAGGCAGACGCAGGTGGATCTCTGAATTCAAGGCCAGCATGGTCTATAGAGTGAGTTCCAGAACAGCTAGAGCTACATAGTGAGACCCTGCCTCAAAAAAAAAAAAATAAAAATAAAAATAAAGGAAAAGGAAGGAAAGAAATCCTAGAGTTTGTTAGTGCAGAGACTCAACTGAGACATCAGGATGCAGATTCTTCCATCTTTCTTTTCCATGTTCCTTTCAGGAGGGTAAACCGCCGCCATCCCTGAGTGGTACCAAGATGGCTGCCTCAACTCCAGGTATCTGACACAAGCAACAGTGTGGAGATACCCAGAGGCAGAAGACAGTAGTAGATGCTTTTCATCTTAGAGTCTCTCCCAGAGCCACTCCCATTAAATAATCTTCGTTTCGTGCTTGGTGACCAGAAGTCTACACATGTCCATACTCAAACCAATCATGGGCCAGAGGAACAAAATCGTTGCTATATTTTGACCAATCGTAGTTCATGGATGGGACTAGGGAGGGGCCATCCATCCCCAAAGCCTGACAGCCTGACTCAGTTCAGTGTTCTGTGATGGAAAAGATAAATGATGCCATTTAGAATGCACTCAAGATACGTCTTTTTTTTTTTTTTTTCTTTTTCTTTACGTAAAGACAGGATCTTGCTGTCTATGTATCTCTGGCTGGCCTCAAACTCACTATGTAGACTAGGCTGGCCTCAAACTCAAGGGATCAGCTATCTCTGCCTCCAGAGCACTGAGACTAAAGGTGTATACCACCATGCCTAGCCCTGGTCTGTTTTTTTAAAAAATATTTTTAAGCTGGGTGGTGATGGTAGTGGTTGTTGTTGGTGCACCCCTTTAATTCCAGCACTTGGGAGGCAGAGCCAGGTGGATCTCTGTGAGTTCAAGGCCAGCCCAGGCTATAGAGTGAGTTCCAGGACAGCCAAGACTACACAGAGAAACCTTGTCTTGAAGCAAAAAAGAAAAAAATAATAATTTTAGTGCTGGGGATTGGCTTGGCATAGGCTAGGCAAGCATTCTACCACTGAGCTACATCCCTAACCCCTGTGTTTTGAGAGCGGGCATCACTGTGTAGCCAAGGCTGGCTTAGAATTCCAGACTCTTCTGCTTTGGTATCGAGAAGGCTGACTTCTGGGAAGTCTTTCTATAATCTGAATACTAACCCTTTATCTGTTTTATGTGTCCCCAACATTGCCACCCAGGCTGTTCCTTGTCTTTCTACTTTGTTCATAATGACAATTTTATAATAGAGGTTTGGGGGGGCAGTAATATAATAAAAATCAATCTTTTCTGAATTGTGTCTCTTATGTAAGAACTATTTTCCTACTCTCAGATTGCCTACATTTCCTAATTATTTTAAAGTTCTGTTTTTCACTTTGAGATCTTTAATCCATCTGGAATTAATATTTATGGATGGTGTAAAGAGGTTTCGTATGAAAAGCCAATTGTCCCAACACTTTTTATTGAATAGACTGCTCTCTCTCTCTCTCCCCGAGTTGCTGTGCCTCCCCCATCATAAATCAAATCCCCACATACACTTGGCTCCATTTCTGGGCACTTTGTTCTATTGATCCCTTTGTCCAGCTCGGCACCAATACCACATTGTTTTAATTACTATCACTTTCAAAGAAAGTCTCGGCGTCTCTTTGGGCCAGGCTCGCTTTCTTCTTCTGAATAGTCCACTACTTTCTTCTTCTGAATGGTCCACCACTTTCTTCTTCCGAATGGTCCACCACTTTCTTCTTCTGAATGGTCCACCACTTTCTTGGCCCTTTGCAGTGTGTATGATGTTTAGAGTCAGTTAGAAGCTTCTTTTGAGATCTTTGTTGGGCATGCATGGAATCAACTGATGAATGTCTTTGAGCATGACCGTGAGAATTCTCAAGCTTAAAACGATCCCTTCTACATCTCTCCATTTCTTTCTTTGAGACTAAAGTATAGTGCTTCATTCATAAATATCAGCTGGGTGTAGTGGCCCACACCTTTAGTCCCAGCATTCAGGAGGTAGAGGTAGGTGGACTTCTGTAAGTTTGAGGGCAGCCTGGTCTATGTAGTGAGTTCCAGAACAGCCAGGGCTACACAGAGAAACCCTGTCTAAGAACAACAACAAAAATCTTGTAACATTTACATATTTTTTATCTTGTTTTTTGTTTGTTTGGTTAGGTTTTGTTTGTTTGTTTTTTTGAGACAGGGTTTCCCTGTGTAGCCTTGCCTGTCCTGGAATTAGCTCTGTAGAACAGGTTGGCCTCAAACTTGCAGAGATCTGCCTGTCTCTGTCTCCTGAGTGCTAGGATTAAAGTCATGTGTTACCACTACCTGGCTAAAAGCTTAAAATTTCTAATGAGTGATTGTTAATGTGTAGAAACACTGAATTTTTCTATTTCATTTGTATTTGGATGCTGATCTTTGTCCAGCAACCTAGTCAAGGCCCCTTATAATAATTCCAATAATATGGAGGCTGGAAAGATGGCTCAGTGGGTAAAGGACTTGCAAGCAAGAGGTCTTGTCTGAGACTGGATCCCCAGTGCTCATGTGCAAGCCAGCTGTGGTGGCATGCTCGGCAGAGACAGGCAGATGCCGGGGAGGGGGGGGGGCCTTGCTGGCTGGTCATCTAATCATAACAGCAAGCCTTATGTTTAATGAGTGATCATGTCTCAAAATATAAAGTGGTGATAGATAGTAGAAGTTACCTGAAATACACCTGGCCTCCACAGGAGCAAGCAGAGGCGCACACACACACACACACACACACCTGCCTGAAGAATCTAGGATCTTTTATATTTTCTCAGTAAATAATTCACTAATAAAGATGTCAGCAATTTTGTCTCTTATCTTCCTTATCCTTTTAAAACTATTTTATTTGTTAAAATTATGTGCATACAGCCAGGTGGTGGTGGCGCTTGCCTTTTATCCCAGCACTCAGGAGGCAGAGGCAGGTGGATCTCTGAGTTTGAGGCCAGCCTGGTCTATAGAGCGAGTTCCAGGACAGCCAGGGCTACATAGAGAAACCCTGTCTTAAAATTCGCACACCCACCCCCCAAAAAAAGCCAAATAATTAAATAGATAAAGCTGACTGCTTCCAGTTCTCAAACCCAGCTGATGGGCTGCTCTGGCCAGCTGTTGCTGTGCACACTATCCGTTATAAAAAGTAAACGACCCCATACTCTTTACAGGGCTTTACAGTTTGCAAAGCACTGTGCCCTCTATTTTCTTTTTTACCTCCACTTTAGAGGAAGCATCTCAGTGGCAATGGCCGAGGCACCCCAAACAGTCCCCCCCCCCCACTTCTCGTAATAGAAGAAATTTGTCCAAGAACAGCCTGGCACTCCAGTTTCAATGCTCTTGGATGGTCATTCCTTGGGGACCTTTAGTCCACTTACGGAAAGGGGATTCAACTCAGCTGGTAGAGTGCTTGCCTAGCTTGCACAAAGCCCTGAGCACTCAGCAGCACCACCACAGAGGGGAGGATCAGGAATTCAAGGTCATCCTTAGCTGCACAGCCAGCCTGGGCTTCTCTGAAACCCCTTTTCAAGAGTAAGACAGAACAAAAATTAAACAAGAGGGTCAGGAAGATGTACTAGGTCTTCAGACTGGTGTCCCCAAAATGTCTGTGAGGTTGGTGGGGGAATAGAAAATGCCCTTGGAAATGAGAGCATGGTGGGTGAAGGAGGGTGGGGAGGTGAGCATTATTTCCAACCAGCTACCCCTCCATGAGTCCTTCTCCCTGTAAGAAAGTACGTTTTCTGGGCAGGGAAATGGATGACACACGCGATAGGCTCGTGGTCTTGGGTCACTAGGCTAACAGCCGGGTCCAGCACGCATGCCCCTTGGTGGTACTGGAAGTGGGCGATGCGCAGGCCTCGCTCCTCCCAGCTCTCCACTCATGGATCAGTCCTTACGTTGCGCAAGCGCAGGGAAGTGCTGAAGCCTGTGAACGCGCCCTCTCGTGGTGGACTGACCCAGTTGCATTCTTTGTTGTTGCTCTGGGGGCGGGGAAGAGGAGGGAGAAAGATGTGGGTGGAGTCTGGGAGGCAGAAGCGAGAATAAGATCACAATGATGAGGAAGCTTTTCCTTTGTCCCTCACAAAGACATATAATATGCGTTTCGGATGCAGATAAAGAAATATGCTCCTTTGAGATCAAAGGGGAGACAAGAATAGAATGAGACTGTTGGGGAGATGATGCTTCCATTCATGCATGCATTCATTCGTTCATTCATTCATTCATTCATTGCCCAAACATTCTCTGGGTTGGACAGATGGCATAGGAAGCTAGGGAAATGGTCGCTGATGTGGGGGTGGGGGTGAGGAAAGAGACCCTGCTAGCAAAGAGCAGGACTCGGTGGCGGGGGGGAGGGGAGCAGGGGGAAGCTCCTACTGAGCTTACAGGGATAAAGCTGAGAGAGGCTGAGACCTGACCCATCCTGTACCGCATGCTCTCTCTGATGAGGATTAAATAAATAAATTAAAGATGGAACACCCTGAGCACCAGGAGGGATGCTGTTTGTGATGGATTAAAGTAATCAAATATGTTTAAACCGTAAAGTAATGCTTATACTGCTAGCGAAAACCAAGATGCTAATTGGCCACAGTTTGGAGGATGCTGGGGAACCAACCCATTATTTTGAAACCAGTAAATTTAGATACGGAAAGAATCGAGCATTTACACCCTTTCCTGTTACGAACTGTACCACCTGGAAAGCAAATCGTGAGGGCAATTTCTCTATCTTGCTATAGTCCAACCGATGGCGGAATTTGAGTATCACCAATTTGCAAGACAGAGCATCAAAAGCGGTAATGCTGAGGGCACATGCTAAGCCTCCAAATGAAGAGCCTGCGCATCCATGGAGTGGGTTCATCTACAGAAAGAACCTCAATGTGACCCACTCTCTAGATCCAACTAAACTCTACAGAAGATAACAGTGTCCAGAGAATTCCTTCTATGGATGATACAGAGGTGGGAGGGACGTGGTAGATCCCCAGGGAGATGCTATCAGCAAATCCAGAGTGTGAGCAATTGCAGAACTGACCTGGCTTCTTCCTAGGAGAGAGGGAAGAAGGGAGGAGAGGATGGAGGGAGGAGAGTGGAGGGATGCGAGGGAAGGAAAAGAGGAAGAGATGATGGAAAGTCTATAAAAATGCAGAAATATTTAAGTCTACTAACCTGTTAAAGTGTATCCACCTATTTGGATCCTGACAAAAGCAAATACTTTGCTTTAAAAAAGAAAAACTGAAGAGGGTTGGAGGGATAGCTCAGCAGTTAAGGGCACTGGCTGCTCTTCCAGAGGACCAGGGGTCAATTCCCAGCACCCACATGGCAGCTCACAGCTGTCTGTGACTCCAGTGCCAGGGAATCTGAGAGTCTCATACAGATATACCTGCAGGCAAAACCCTAATGTACAGTAAATAAATAAATAAATAAATAAATATTTTTTTAAAAAACCCTGAAATATGTGTGGGGCGTTTTGATACATTGCCTGTAATCCCATCACTTTGGAGACTGAGGCAAGAGAGTCATGAGTTCCAGACCAGCCAGAGCTACAAAGTGAGAGACCCTGTCTCAACGAAAAGCAAAACAAAGCCTGAAATGAGAGAAGTACCAAGGCATGAGGCCACAGTCCCAGGCGTTTGAGAAGCTGAGGCAGGGGAATCCCTTAAGCCCGTGAGTTTGAGATCAGTGTCCTAGAGAATAAATAAAGATGAAATTTACAAGAGAATGGAAATTCAAACACTGGAAGTTTGATAACTGGTAATACTTTGTGATTGTGTTTAGAGAGAAAGAGTAATTATCTTTAAAAGATATGTACTGAGATATTGACAGATGAAATTAAATGGGAGAGGGGACCTGGGTGAGATAGACAGGAAGAGATTGGCTAGGAGTTGATAATTGTTAAAGCTGGATGATAGATATATAAGGAATAGATATATAAGGGCCTGTTTTATTATTCTGTGCATGTTCAAACAATTTTTTTTTCCAGGCTGGAGAGATGGCTCAGTGGTTAAGAGCACTGACTGTTCTTTAGGGGACATGGTTCAGTTCCCAGCCCCCATATGGCAGCTCACAATTGTCTGTAACTCCAAGATCTGACACCCTCACACAGACACACATGCAGGCAAAGCACCAATGTACATAAAATGAAAAGAAAGTTAATAATTTAGTGTGTGTGTGTGTGTGTGTGTGTGTGTGTGTGTGTGTGTGTGTATGCCACACTTAGCTGAATCCCCTGGAATTGGAGTTACAGGTGATTGTGAACTTCCTGTGTGGGTGCTGGGAGCTGAATTCAGATCCTCCAGAAGGACAGCAAGTGCTCCCAGCCTGAGCAATCTTTCCAGCCCTCCCTTTTTCCTTTGAGACAGGGCCTCACTGTGTAGCCCTGGCTGGCCTTGAACTTACGGAGATCTGCCTGCCTTTGCCTCCTTCATGCTGGAACTAAAGGAGCGTGCCTGCACAGTCAGGTCCAGTTTCCTAAAACAGAAAGCAATCAATAAAAATTTCTCAAAAAAAAAAAAAAAAAGGTTTCAAGATTCTGCGACACCTTTCCAGTCCCTAGATCCCAACAGCCTGAGGTGTTTTAATGCAGCAGCTCCTGACCTGGGAGCTTTGGGGGCCTCCGGTGGATTCCTGGGACATTCCCTGGCTCTCCTGAATGGGGGTGCTCTTGGGGAAGAGGAGAAGAGAAGTAGCTGTAGCTTTTCCACTGAGGGAGGCCGGCCCCTGTGAACCTTGCGTCTTTGGGAGTTGATGACACTGGAGCACACTCTGCCTTAACGCAGCTGAGGGTGCGAGCGAGTGACACCAAAAATAGCAGTAAGGCATCTGGGGAGGGCGTCACACGGGAGGCAGGGGCAGGGCAGGGCCATCTGCCGGCTCCGAGCCCCGCCCACTCTCCGCGCCTTCCACTCTTGCTCTGCCTCCACACCCCTTTCCTCTCTCCTCCATCTCGGAGAAGGCAGGAGATGGCAAGGTGACCCCGGGGACAAACACCTGCCTGGGAGCCTGCGTGGATGCTGACTCTGGGAATGTTGTGACTCTCCAGGGACAAGCAGGGTGGTCAGGTGGGAAGAGAGATGGGACAAGGACAAAACCTGCCCACTAGTCACCTGAATGCAAGCCTGACCGGGACATTCAGGGTGGGGTGAGGTAAGCGACGCATGAGCCTTGGGGCCATGCCTGCTGAGACTGTGGGGTGCTGGCAGTGGTGGGCACTGTTTCTTCCTCGGTGGTGTCCACCATCCAGTACCTCGAGGAGGGAGCTGGACACAGGGTTATGCACTTTCTGAGCATTCGATCAGCAGCAGCATGGCTTTGGAGGACGTTAGAAACCGCCATGCCTCAGTGTTATCAACTGTTAAATGGGGGCTATAGTAACGTCTACCTCGGCCATTGCTGTGGGTACAGAATGGGTCAGTGCCCACAGATGCATGGAAGCATTTTGGCACAGAAGCTAACAGGTCATCTGTCCTTCCCACCATCACCAGCCCCAGTCAGACAGGATGTTCTCATCCCTGTATGATACAGGTGGCTGAACACATGCTACCATGGGTGTTTGTGTGGATTCTGCACGGCGGTGCCCAGAGGCCAGCACTAATCATGCAGTTTATAGTCGTGAGAACAGGCCTAGAGAGGGCGAGTGATAAGACAGTCTACAGGAACTGTCAAGCTGGGACGCCAAGCCTGTGCACTGAGCTCCAGCTACATGAGCCAGAGAGCCTCTCCTCGGCTTACCTGTCCCCACCTGACGGTACCATCTGGGTTCTTTCCATCCAGGCCTTCATATGGAGATGCTTGGTCTGGGGCTCGGACTGGGGGGAAACTGTTAAGGAAGTTATCAACCAGCCCCCTGCACTTACTAGTTGCTAGACCCCACGTCAGGCTCAGGGCTAAGAAGGTGGTAAGATGAGGAGACCAGAACACCTGTTCCACACCACGATGCTGTGGGGCTGAGCTGACAGAGATGTGTGCGTGTGTGTGGACTCCTCCGTAAGCAGCCAGCCTAGGAAGAGGAGGGACAGGAAAGGCTTCAGGGAGGAGGGGACTTGTGCATGCAGTCTGATCAAAGTCTGCCCAAGGGACAAGGCAGGAAGGGAATACGAGGCAGAGGGAACAGCTTGGACGGGTGCCAGGAGACTAAGAAGACATATTAAGCTAGGCAAGGGCAGAGGGAGGGCCAGAGACTGGAGATGTATGGGGGTGGGGATGGGGTTCTAGACAAAATGGCCAGATAGAGGAAGGGCCAGAAAGTCCTCCACTGGATATGAGCTGGGAACTCAAAGGCAATGGGAGTCACTGAGATTTTAAAAGGGGGCGGGTCTGAAGAAATGGCTCAGTGGTTAAGAGCACTGACTGTTCTTGCAAAGGACAGTTTCCAACATCCACCTACTGTTTCTTCAATTCCAGGGCATTTGGCTCCCTCTTCTGATCTCCATGGGCACCAAGCATGCATGTCATACATAAACACACATGCAGGCAATTACTCATACACTCAAAATAAAAATAAATCCTAAAAATTTAAGAGAGGGCCCAAGTAGCCAGATTGGTGGTTTAGAAAACATGCTGAGGGGCTGAAGAGATGGCTCAGTAATTAGAAGCACTGAGTGCTTTTCCTGAAATCCTGAGTTCAATTCCCAGCACCCACATGGCAGCTCAAATAGACTACAGCTGTAGACATGTGTGATCCAATGCTTTCCTCTTGTGTGCAGACAAAACACCCATATGTATAAACAAATACATTTTGGGTTGGTGTGGTGGCACACTCCTTTAATCCCAGCACTTGGGAGCCAGAGGCAGGCAGATCTCTGTGAGTTTGAGGCCAGCCCAGTCTACAAATGTAGTTCTAGGATAACCAGAATTGTTACACGGAGAAACCCTGTCTCAAAAAACCAACCAACCAACCAACCAAACAAACAAACAACAACAACAACAAAACCAAAAAAACCCAAAAAACAAAAAACAACAAGGCTGTGAATGTAGCTCAGTTTATGGAGTCCTTGACTAACATACACAGAGTCCCGGGTCCAGTCCCCAGCATTGCCGAGCATGGGGCGTACCTGCCATCTCAGCACTCAGGAGATGGAGGCAGGAGGAGAAATAGACGTAGTTTAAGGCCATCTTCACTACATAGCAAATTTGACGCCAGCCTGGGCTACATGAGACTGTCTCATAAAACAAAAACGAGGGTAGCTCAGTGGGTAAGAGCTCTGACTACTCTTCCAGAAGATCCGAGTTCAATTTCTGGCACCCGCATGGCTGCTCACCACCACGTGTAACTCCAGTTCTAGGGTATCAGATGTCCAGTTCCCCCTTCTGGCCTCTGGGAGCCACTGTATTCAGGTGGTGCACAGACGTATGTGCAGGAAACACACAAACACACACAATAACAAAATAAAAAAAGAAACAAGTAAAGCGCAGGATAATGCATCAAATATATGATATTAAAAAAAAAAAAGAAACATACACACAAAATAAAGCCCACTGTGGTCACCAGGAAACAGCTGGGGGACACAGTGTGTGAGGACAGCGTCTGTGCCAGATTCAGTGCTCACTCCGGGCCAGGCTGTTCCCAGCTGCTCTGACACACCTCCTCCCCCTCCCCGCCCCTCCCTCTTCTGCTCCAGCCCCTGTCTCTGTCACTCACAGGGCTGGCTAGGCTGGGGCAGCCATGGCAGCCGTGCTGACTTGGATTCCTCTCCTTGTGGGCAAGTCGGGGATCTTCTTCAGGGGAAGGGACAGAATGAGGGGTGGAATTTAGAGGTTATGAGGAAGAAGAGTGGGGGGGGTCCTCAGAAGAGGGGTTTGGGGTGGGTGAAACAGGACCTAGAGGGTTTTGGGGGGTGGGGTAATGATAAGTCACTCGAGGATCCAGGGACTGGGAGCTGGGCTCTGGAGGATGGGGACTGCGAGCTTTGAGGGCAGGGGTGTCCTAGAGCCCTGGGTGGACATGGCAGGACAAGGGAAGAGGTCATGGGCCCTTTAATGAGCTGGCTGGGACGCTACTTCTGGCAGACAGGCTAAATTTGGCATTAAGAGGGAAGGAGGAGGCAGCCTGGGTGAGTCCACTTTGCTGGGCTCCTATTGGCCTACATTGTAGACCCTGTTCTGTGTTCTTCTCTGGGAGTTGGGGGCCTCGTCGTGGTTACCCCTTTTCTGAGGGTCCTCTCTATCTCCAGCTTCCCAGACATTCAACATGGGGTTCTTTTTTCAAGTAACCTGAACACAGACAGCATACAACACCTTTCTCAGCCAGACATCAGTCCCCTCCCACTGTGGGCCCAAAACATGGACTGAAATGATGGCTGGGGGTCCCTCCCATGAATCCAAAGCCAACGAAAGTCTGGGGCTTGTTACCCTCTAAACTATGCATCAGAGCAGGGTCTGCACCCCACCACTTGGAGCCAGCCAGGAGACCTCAGCTCTCAGAACATCAGGACCACTGTGAGGAAGGGAGCTCGCCTCCTGCCTGTGACTGAAGCTGTGTGTTTGGGGTTTATGGGGTCCCCCACAGGTCTTCTGGCAGGGCTGAGGGACACCACAGCCCAGCAGACCACCTTGTACCCACTCGTGGGCCGTGTGTTTGTGCACCCTTTGGAACATGCCACCTTCCTGCGCCTGCCAGAACACATCGGTGAGCGAGGGGCCAGATGGGCTGGAGTGTGCCAATCCCGATCGCCTGTCCTGTCTCCAATTCCCAATCTCCTCTTGTTTCTTCCGTCAGCGGTGCCACCTACCGTCCGACTCACCTACCAGGCCCACCTCCAGGGACATCCAGACCTGCCCCGGTGGTTGCGCTACACACAGCGCAGTCCCTATAACCCTGGCTTCCTCTATGGCACTCCCACTCCGGAAGATCGTGGGCGCCAGGTCATCGAGGTGCCGGCGGCGGCCAGAAACATCCAGACCCCCTGGGGGTGGCCACTGGGTCCTCCTAGGACTAGCCCTGCCAGTGGGACTGGGGGGTTTATGCATGCTTATTTACATATAATTTGCATACACTCCATGTATACCCGCTTCCCCTTAGCCCCTGTCCTCCGCCCTCTTTCCATTCCCCCAGGTCACAGCCTACAATCGCGACAGCTTTGACACCACTAGACAGCGGCTGCTGCTGCTGATTGAGGACCCTGAAGGTACCTCCATCCCTATTCCATTCCTCCACTGGTGCCAATCTTGAAGAGTGTTGGGAAGCAGTGGGGAGCGCGGCACCCCGGAGAGGGGGCATCAGGGCAGATGCAGCGCGGCGGGGCATTGATAGCTTTAGGGAAGGAGCTCTGGAGGGAGGTCTGTCCTCACCTGTGTAACTGAGCTGCCCGCAGGCTGCAGGGCATTAGGCAGTCGTTGGCCGTTGGCCGCAGTGTTGGGAAAGGGAACTTAAGGCCTGTGTTGTACACAGGCTGTTGGAGCAGAGGTGGTGTGCGGAATATGGGAAAACTCCGAGGAGGTTTAGGAAGCACCTGGAGAACCGAGCACAGGGTGGGGCCCAACTGAGTGCTGACTTGGCCTCCCCAGGTCCCCGGTTGCCATACCAAGCCGAGTTCCTGGTGCGCAGCCATGATGTGGAGGAAGTGCTGCCCTCCACCCCTGCCAGCCGCTTCCTCACCGCCTTGGGGGGACTCTGGGAGCCAGGGGAGCTCCAGTTGCTCAACATCACTTCTGCCTTGGACCGTGGAGGTCGCGTCCCTCTTCCCATCGAGGGCCGGAAGGAAGGGTAAGGGGGCAATCCGGGAGGGCTTCCTGGCTGGCTGGGGAATGGACCCAAAATAGCCACCTCCCTGATTTCCTGATTACCACCGTGGCATGCCTTCATCAGGTTGATCTCTCTTTGCTTCCCTCCCCTTCCATCTCCTTCCTGGGCTCAAACCCTCATCACCCTGAAGTCTGTACTTGCTGATACCCCATGAGGACATCTGAGATCCATCTGTTAAAAGTCATTTCTGGGGTGCATAACGAGTGGGGTGCTCTGACTTGGTCTCAGGTCTTGGGGGGCTGTGACCGCTCCCATCAGGCCCTCATGTGTCTCCCATGGGCCAGCCCTGCCCTCGCCCAGGTCCTTGCCTACTGTCAGGACACCTTCACCTCTCCCTGACAGAGAGGTGCCCTACCCTCTTCCACTGTGCTGACGGTGGCTTCTTTCTGCCTCAGGGTATACATCAAGGTGGGCTCTGCCACACCCTTCTCCACCTGCCTGAAGATGGTGGCATCACCGGACAGCTCTGCCCGTTGTGCCCAGGGACAGCCTCCATTACTGTCCTGCTATGACAACTTGGCACCCCATTTCCGTGTTGACTGGTGCAATGTATCTCTGGTGAGAAGGGATCCTGGTTCTGGGGTTTGGGTTTAGGGTACAGTCCTCATCAAGTCCTCTCTATCTATGATTTCTCTAGCCCAGCTTTTTTTCTCTGATAGGGTCAGTTTGCGTCTCAGAATCAGTCTGGGGTCTCTGTCATGGACACACACACACACACACACACACACACAAAGTTCTATTTCCTGCCACAAGAGGGCGACAAAGCTTACAGTCCACATCTGGACGCTCCAGCTCTGAGTCCCTGGTCTGCTCAGCCCAACAGCTGAAACTACCAAGAATTCCTAAGTTAGAACTCCAGCAAGGGCATCCGTGTGACAGCCCTGTCTGCTTTCGGAGGAAGTGCCACCAAACAAGGCTGCCTGCAATAAGAGACTCATTGGGCTCTTGGTGATGTTTCAAGGGACCCTAGGGATCCTGATCCCTGACTGGAAACTGCTGGTGTACAGCTCCCGGGAACCAGCAACAGGGGACTCCATCAGGGTCAGGGGCTAGCACTGGTCATGGGCAGCCTACTGAAGGCTGTGTGCTCACCCCCAGGTCTCTTCACCACCATGGTTCACTGCAGGAATAAGCACACTTATCATCATTCTGAATTCACTGACCACGTTGAGGCAATTCACCCCCATGAAGCACTAGCCTGACCCCGAGTTCACACTCAGGCAGTCCAAACGTAGCACCAATACTAACTGTTGTACATCCCTGCTTCTCCTGGAACTGGCTTCTCCTGGCCCCTCATCCAGTGTCCATCCTGTAGTCTCATGGGCTAGGGAAGGCAGGCAGGAAGAAGGCCTGTGGTTATATGGGGTCGACAGATTGGTGGTTGCCATGTTTCCTGTGGGACAGTGTCCCGTGTGCCCATTGAGCTACTACTCCTGGGTCAGCTCTGGACTCTACACAGGTGGACAGGTCGGTGCCGGAGCCCCTGGATGAGGTGCCTACTCCAGGTGACGGGATCCTGGAGCATGACCCATTTTTCTGCCCACCCACTGAGGCCACAGGCCAAGACTTCCTGGCAGATGCCTTGGTCACCCTCTTGGTGCCTCTGCTGGTGGCGCTACTGCTCACCCTGCTGCTGGCTTATGTCATGTGCTGCCGGCGTGAAGGACGGTGAGTGTGCTTGCTGGCCAGGGGGAGCAGAAGCCTGGCACATCTAAGGGACCACCCTGAGACTGGGGGAGCCATACTTCTCAGGGAATGGGATTCTCAACTGTAAGAGGAATGTGGGGCCCCCTTTCTAGGCAGATGGAGGTCCACTCTTGTCTGGCTTGGGACTAGGAGCGATTCTGAATCTAAGCACATGAGATTCCTACCCGGGAGCTCTCGGGACACCGTGGGGCAAAGCCGCACTTGTGTTGACTGCCCCCCCCCTCCATTTTTCCACAGGCTGAAGAGAGACATGGCCACCTCTGAGTGAGTAAAGCGAAGACGGGGGGGGGGGAGGTTGGATAGGGGATGCTCCCCTCCCCTGGACTGTTGAATTGGACCCTTCACTCTTTATGAGCAGCAGTGACCTCTGAGGGTTGGCCCTGGGCTGGCTGGAGGCTAAGCCCATGTCCTGACCTTGTCCTCCTGTGTTCTGGTCATAGAAGAGGCTATTGTGGCACAGCGCAGGGAAGGGGATCTGCCCCTGCACCGAGGACAGGGCTTGAGAGGCGGCAAGCGGCTCCCCGTGTGGATCCCTTTTTCCTCTCTCCTCCTCCTTCGCTCTTCTCCATCCTGCCCCTTCCTTCCTTCCCTCCTTTTCTCTCTTTCCCTCATCTCCCCATTTCCCACTTCCCCCTCCCTCCCTCCTTCTCTCCCTCCATCTTTCCTTTCCTCCCTCCAACCCTCCTTCCTTCCATCCCTCCCTACTTCCCTCCTCCCCTCCCTCCCTCCTCTCCATCTTTCCTTCCTTCCCTCCCTCCCTCCCTCCCCCCTCCTCCCCTCCCTCCCTCCTTTCCATCTTTCCTTCCCTCCCTCCATTCCTTCTTCCCTCCATCTTTCCTTCCCTCCCTCCCTCCCTCCCCTTCCCTCCCTCCCTCCCTCCCTCCCTCCCTCTGCTTTCCCCCGCTGTGAACCAGACATCTGGCCTCTGATTCTCCATGTGTTAGAGGATGTGGCTGGCCTAGTGGATGGCAATGGATGCTTTGAATCCTACCGTATCTTTCCAAGCCCATCTTATTCTGCCTCAGATTCCTCCTATCATCCATGGCCTCCTCCCCCACCCTGTGCCCCTCAGCCCCTGGCCTAATTTTCCCACCCTCTGAACCCCAAAGATTCCAGAAGACAGTTGTGAAATAAGTTGGGCTTTTATTTCCATCTCACTGAGCTTGTGGCAAGCCTGGTACCCCGCCTAACCTGCCTTATTAATGGCGGCGGCCTCTGGCCCCCCTACGAACTCCCTTGAAAAGCCCTTTATGGCTCTTTCCAGAGCCTAGTAGTGACTGGCGTGGTCCAGACCGGCGCTGCCTAGGCTTCTGCCTCCGCTGCCTCCGCTGGCGTCTCTTGGCCTTGCGCTTGGACTTGAAGGCTTGCTTCTTGCCCAGGCGGAAAGAGCCTGAGGCACCCTTGCCAGTTACCTGCTTGAGCATGCCTTTCTTCACTAGATTCTCGACCGCACGCTTGAAGCGCCAGCTGTTGTGGGCCATATTGTAGCCTGTGGTGCTCACAGCTTTCTTCAAGGCAACAAGGGACACACGTCTGTGCAACCCCTTGTCAGCCACAGCCCTCAGAATCACCTTCGACATGCTGGGCTTCCGCACGGTTTGGGGACAGGTGTAGGGCCCCGTCTCACTCTTGCTTGGGTCGTCTGATGTGCTGGCATCTTGGTCTACAGCCACCGCAGAATTTGGGGCTGTAGATGGTGACACCAGCAATGTGTCTCTCTGCATCTCTCCCGGGGATGACTGCAGGGCACTGGATGCTAAGACCTCCAGGGTGGCGGCTGGAAGTATCCGCCGGGCTACTCTCAGTAGTGGGCGAGCTGTGTTCTGGCTTCTGCTTCCCTCAGAGGCTCCTCTTCTGGGTGGCCAGAGGGAGGACCGAGGATGATCACCCACGGTTGGCCTCAGCAGACTTGTGCTGTGGGCTCAGGGGCTGGTGAAGTTATCTCCGCTATGACCTCAGGAGGCCATTGTGAGGTGGGCAGAATCCTGTGGGGGTCATAGCAGACCCACTGTCTCTTCTTGGGAAGCTCAGAGGCATGAGACAGTGGGGACATCTGATGTGCCAGATGCCCTTCAGTTGAGAGCTGTAGCAGGGTGAGCCCACACAGGGAATGCCCGTGCATATGTGACGTGTACATTTCTGAACCAATTCCAGGACCTTTAGTTAGTCAGTTAGTGGTGCTGTGTACTAGGCAAGTGTCTCATCACTGAACTATCTTCCTAACTCAAGCCCTCACTTTTAAATCCACCCCTGAATTGCCAACATCTTCTGCTCATTGTGTCTTTGTGTCTCTGAGTGTAAAAATGCTAATATTTTGTGTTTATTATTTTGAGACAGGGTCAGCTTTTTTGGGGGGTAGGGGTTGAGACAGTTTGTGTAACAATCTTGGCTGTCCCAGAACTTACTCTGTAGACCAGGCTTGCTTGCCTCGAACTCCCAGTGATCCTCCTGCCTCTGCCTCCCGAGTGCTGGGATTAAAGGTGTGCGCCACCACTGATAGCCATGACAGGATCAAACTATATAGCCCTTGATGGGCAGGAGTTCCCTATATGTGCTAGGTTGGATTCAAAGTCACAGAGATCCACCTGCCCCTGCCTCTGCCTCTGGAGTCCTGGGATTAAGGTGTGTGCCACCATGCCTGGCCACATTTGTTTATTTTTTGAGGTAGAGTGCTAGCCTCAATATACAGCTGAAAATAACCTTGAACTTCTGATTCTCCTACCTTCGCCTTCCTGAGTGCTAGAAATTACGGATGTGCCACCACATGCAGCTTGTGTGGCGCTGGGGTTGAACCCAGGGCTTCGTGCGTGCTAGGCAGACACTTTACCACCTGAACTCTTCCAATACATTTTAAACATAAGAATTATAATCATACTTTTTAAAGGAGATTACATAATTTTCAGAGTAAAATGCAATTCCTCGATTTATTAAATTAACCAGTCTTCCATATGAAACTGGTAAAATGCTTTATTAAACTGGGTGTGTTGGTCCATGCCTGTAATCCCAGCACCGTAGGAGTGGAGGCCGGAGGATCTCCACCTCGCCTCCCTCAAAGGCCATTCTGGGTTCCATGAAAGCCTGTCTCAAAACCAAAAAGAAAAAAAAAGAAAGGTTTTGGGCTTTGTTTTCGTTTTTTTGAGATAGGGTCTCTCTATTATGTAGACCAGGCTGGCCTTGGACTCACAGAGATCCACCTGCCTCTGCCTTCTGAGTATTGGGTGGGATTAAAGGCATTCGACACCATGCCTGACTGGGTTTTATGTCTTTTATTTGTTTTTGCTTTATAGATCTCTTCCACTGAGATCAATAATTTTGACATTTCACAAGAGGATTTTTTTATAAGTTTTTTTTGTGGGCTGTGACAGACTTAATCACTTGTGTCACTGACATTGTGACTTTTCTCTTGTGACCAGTGGTTTTTTTTTTTTTTTTTTTTTTTTTTTGCCACTTCTAGCTTTCTTGGTTCAGTTTGTACCTCTGATGTCAGGGAGACCTGCTCTCCTCTTGATTGTAACCAATAATTTTGCCCTGTGTTCGAGCATCCTGGGCTGGCCTGACTTTTGTGCTGATTTAGTTCTACCAGATACAGTTATTTTACCTACATCAATGTCTGCCACTTTTCAAACTAGCCACAAGCAGTGACTTTGCTGCCTGGTGACTTTCTCACTGGCAGCAGATCTGACTGGTCACAGAGTTCTCCAGGCCCCAGTGGCATTGCCCTGTGGGCCTCTGTGTTTGGGGGCAGAATGTCCGTTGGTGGTGGAGTAGGTGTAGGAGAGACCTGTGACCACACGTGTGTGCGTGTGTCTGTGGGTTTGTGTTTGTACGTGACAGTGCCTTGGCCTGGAGTACTTACATGAAGCCTCTTGGGAAGGCGCCTCTGGATTTGATGTCTGCTCATCTGCTCTTCTTAGGGAGATTTCTCTTCTCTTCTCTTCTCTTCTCTTCTCTTCTCTTCTCTTCTCTTCTCTTCTCTTCTCTTCTCTTCTCTTCTCTTCTCTTTTCTTCTCTTTTCTTGTTTGTTTGTTTGTTTTTCAAGACAGGGTTTCTTTGTGTAGCTTTGAAGCCTGTCCTGGATCTCATTCTCTAGACCAGGCTGCCCACGAACTCACAGAGATCTGCCTGCCTCTGCCTCCCCAGTGCTGGGATTAAAGGTGTGCGCCACCACCGCCCGGCTTGGGGAAATTGTTCTACCTGTGCATTACAAGAGTGATGAGACCTGGATGTGGAGCTGGAGGGGGAGGGGCTGCTTGTAAGGGCCTTTCCTGCCTTGGGGGACACACTTGCCACACTGGCCTCTCTTAGCATCCACACACTTCTTGCTCTCTCCCCTCTACAGGGTCTCCTCCCCCAGGGATGAAAAGTTGTGTTTCTGACAACTCAGTTTGTCAGATTCCACATTTAGGAGCTTATCTAACTCTGCCTGGCCTTAGACAGTGACCTCACTTCTTTTCCTGGCCAGTGGGTGCTCAGTGTCACTTCCAAGGGGAGCACCGACTCTTCTCCAGGAGGCCTGCCTGTCTTTCAGTGGTCTAATCCCTCAGCTCTACCCCCCGCCCCCCGCCTTTTTTAAAGATTTATTTATTTTATGTATATGAGCACAATATTTGCATGTACACCTTTATGCCGGAAGAGGGCATCAGATTCCACTAGAGATGGTTGTGAGCCACCATGTGGTTGTGCGGATTTGAACTCAGGTCCCCTGGAAGAGCAGCCAGTGCTCTTAACCTCTGAACCATCTCTCCAGCCTCAGGCTCTTAACTGCAGCTGTGGTCCACTACCTTATTAGTAATCAAATGACAAGGGAAGAGGCATTCTTTAGCCTGCCTGGAGCCTGGTTTCCCTAAGAAAACCCAATTCTATTTTTTCCCCCCAAGACAGGGTTTTTCTGTGCAGTTTTGGTTCCTGTCCTGGATCTCTCTCTGTAGACCAGGTTGGCCTCGAACTCACAGAGATCCGCCTGGCTCTGCCTCCCAAGTGCTGGGCTTAAAGGTGTGTGCCACAACCGCCCAGCCCAATTCTATTTTTAAAAACTGTTTTTGATATAGCTTCCTTGTGCAGCCCAAGCTGGCCTCAAACTCACACTCTTCCTGCCTCAGCCTTAATCCTAGCAGGAAAAAAAAAAAACAAAAAACATTGTTTACAAAGAGAAATCTCTGCTCTGATTTGATGATCGCGAGTTTGGGAAAATGTCACCAGACTAAGCCAACAAATAAGGTGGATTCATATAAATTAGGCTTGAAAACAACTTCCCCTGGAGGTAAAATTCACCGCTGGGCTTGCTATAGTAAAATATAGCTTCCTATAATAATGCCACAGAGAGGGTTAGCAAGTTGCCAAATGTCACAAAGCAGTAAGCAGCTGAAGCTTCAGTGAAAAACCAAGGCTTTGCTCCCGTGCCAGCCTCTGCTCAGACACACTGCAGCTTGCCCCTGGATGACAGAAGGCAAGGACCAAGGACAGTCTGTCACATGTGATTAAATCAGGACCTGAAGCTGGAGTTCAGGAAAGGCCTGATGGGTGTGGCCACGCCCTGCAGTAGGGGTTTCCAAGTTGCTGAGGGTGGAGCTGGGAACAGCTCAGGGAGCTCTGGTCTGAAAGAGAGACAGGGAGGCAGGTATGGGGCAGAGGGGGGCAGGCACAAAGGAACAGAGATCAAGTTCAAGGAGCCCAGATAATGAGATCCAGAGCTTGATGGGACACGGGGAAGGTATTCCCAGAAGGGTGGAGGTCTGGGAGATAAGAGGAGGTGAAGGAATGAGCCGGATAGCCAGACTAACAAAAGACAGGAGGAAGGTGAGAGAGTTAGTCCTGGTGTTTGGAGTTGGTACTGAGGGAGGCTGCCGAATTCTAGAAGGAACTGAGAAGACCGTCGGAATATAAAGACATCATACAGCTGAGGAGGAGGCCAGGTGGGAGGACACTTGTCTAGTATGTGCAGCATGCTGGGTTTATCACACATATGTACACTGAGTATGGTGGCACATCCCAGTGATCCTAGCACTTGGGAGGTGGAAGCTGGTGGATCAGGAGTTCAAGGTCATCCTCTGTAAGTATTGAGTTTGAAGCTCAGGCTACCTAAGTCTTAAAACAAACAAACAAACAAACAAACAAACCAGAACACTAGACTTAGAAATCCCAGCCAGTACCAGCTTCTGCAAATATATGCTCCATGTGGGTATCTGCTCCTGCCTTGGCATCTCGTGTGTTACCTATGCGGGCCACTATTCCAAACCCCCAGCTGTATTTTCCTTACTTTGCATAACAGTCTAGGAGGAGAGTTACCATTATCATCTGTGTTTTACACTTGGAGGAAGTGGAGGCACAAAGGGGTTAAGCCAACAACACAGAGCTTTAAATCTAGGTTGTCTGCACCCTGAGCTTTGTCTCAGTCACTGGGCACAAGCAGGCCCCAGTGAATTCCCCATTTCCCCCTGCACTTACATCCTGTGTTTAGGTGCCCCTACAACCAGACCTGGTAGGCAGACTGCAGGGTGGCTCTGAGACAGTGCCAGGCTGGACCCTAGAGGCTCGTTTCAAGAGCTGATGATCTTCTGCTTTGTCTCCAGCATCCAGATGGTTCACCATTGCACCATCCACGGGAATACGGAAGAGCTTCGGCAGATGGCAGCCAGCCGTGAGGTGCCTCGGCCTCTTTCTACCTTACCCATGTTCAACGTACGCACGGGAGAGCGGCTGCCTCCTCGAGTGGACAGCGCACAGGTGCCCCTCATCCTGGACCAGCACTGAGAGCCCTGCCAGGTGGGTCTGGCTGGGCAGCGCCATCCTCTAACCGAGAAATAAGGGAGGCTCTATCTCAAGGCAGGGGCACGGGGTGGGATGTAGGGGGTCACACTGACTTGCCGCTCCCATAGGCAGGGTGCACAGCAGTGCCCCACAACTGCCAAGCACGCAGGACCAGAGGGTCAGGATAAGGGAGACAGGAGTTTGGTACCCTCAACCCTTCCCACATGTCCTTCTCGTTTAGTTCAGTTCCAGCTGCACCCCTCAGAGCCGCTGACCTGTGACTACGTCCACCGCTGATTCCAGCTGCTAGCCGACTTGGACCTCCTGCTCCAGACAGGCAGATGGATGGGGTAGTGGGGGGACGGCGCTTGGGGTCAGCACCCAAGAATAAATACCGGCTGCTGTGTTCACCTATTGATTCTGGTGTCACCTTCTCAGTAGATGTCACTGTGTCCTCCATGTCCCCCTCTGAGAATCCCCAGAGGCCACCAACTGGCCATTGGGACTCTTCCAGTTTTGCTGTTCTCAAGCTCCCTGGATCTGATCATGAGGCTTGACTGGATTATTAACTCCTCTTTCTTTCTTTCTTTCTTTCTTTCTTTCTTTCTTTCTTTCTTTCTTTCTTTCTTTCTTTCTTTCTTTCTTTCTTTCTTTCTTTCTTTCTTTCTTTCTTTAGATTTATTTATTTATTATGTATACACTGTTCTGCCTACATGTATGCCTGCAGGCCAGAAGAGGGCACCACATCTCATTACAGATGGTTGTGAGCCACCATGTGGTTGCTGGGAATTGAACTCAGGACCTTTGAAAGAACAAGCAGTGCTTTTAACCTCTGAGCCATCTCTCCAGCCCTAACTCCACTTTCGAGACCAGGAGACTAAAGCCTGTGGAGAGTAAGTGACTTGCCCAGGGTCACAGAGCAAGGCCTGTCTGCCCATACACTGCCTTCTGTGGAGTTAAGGAGTTTGAGAAATAGGGGATCTAGGTCTTTACCTAGAGATCTGGTGGACACCTGCCACAGTTCTCTGCAGGACCTTCAGTGTGCACTGTGTTGGGGGCACCTGCCACAGTTCCCTGCAGGACCTTCAGTGTGCACTGTGTTGGGGGACACCTGTCACAGCTCCCTGCAGGACCTTCAGTGTGCACTGTGTTTGGGGAGGAGCTGATCTCAGTATGGAGCTGTTGGGAGGTGTTACTGGCTGACCGTCCTAGGCCCCAGAGGTCTGCCATTCTAGAATGTCCCCTCCCTGATCTGAGTGTTGCCAGTGTGGCTTCTCCCCAGGAGCTCTGGAGTACTTAGCTGGCTGCAGAGGCCTGGGATTGTTTCCCCAGGTTGGTACAACTGGAGTGGGCCAGTTCTGCTGTGCTCTCTGCCATCTGCACTGGGACCGGGACTCACACGGTACCACCTTCGTGGGAGGACAGGCTGGGACTAAGCCTGAAAGGGTCCTGACAGAGGGTGGCAACAAAGGACAGGTGGCCCAGCCGATCTCAGCTCTAAGAGAAGGCGTACAAGTGCCTGACACCCAAAACCCTGGCCCTCCTTCAGGCTGCTTTCCTGGGAGCGTCCAGCCCCTCAGCTGCCCCCACCTCTTTCTTTCACTTGACAGGGTCTCCCTACATAGCCTTAGCTGTCCCGGAACCGTGCAGACCAGGCTGGCCTCGAACTCCCCCTATAGCTTCACAACTTCCTTCACTAGTAGACATTTGTCTCTGCTCTAACACATATCCTCAGAGAGACCCTCCCTGTCCCCTCTGCTCCCACGACCTCCAGAGTCCCTTCACAGCCCTCTTGGCTCTCGGACAGGAGATGCTTCTGGGCTCGTGGGTTATAGGTCTTCCGGGCTGGAGAGATGGCTCAGCTGTTAAAGGCTGGGCTCACAACCCAAAGCACCAAGTCTTCTTCCAGTACTAGATTCAGGGTTCTGTCCACCCTCTCTCTAATAGCTCCCCCCACCCCATCCCTACCCGCTTAGCCCCAGCACAGACCCTGCACAAAGATGCCAGGCAAGGCTGTTTAGAGGGAATACCTAAGGGACACTGTTGTCTGTGTGTTTGCTCAGTTATTTATTTGTTTATTTGTTTATCATGTGTCTGGGTGTTCTGTGTGCATGTATGTCCTGCAGAGGCCAAAAGAGGCGTCAGATCTCCTGGGACTGGAGTTAACGATGGTTGTGAGCTGCCATGAGGGTGCCTGGAATCAAACCCTGGTCCTCAGCAAGAGCAGCCAATGCTCTTAACTGCTGAGTCGTCTCGCCAGCCGCTGCTCAGAGTTCTTTTCTTTTTTAACAACTAGTTAAGTGCAGTACTGAGAAGGGGAGGGGGGGTGAGTATAGAACAGGAGTTCAATCTGTAACTGATTGTGACCAGTCAATTGTGATAACTCACTTCCTTCAGACCCGCCCGCTCAGAGCTTATGGAGGCTGCACTTCCCCTTTAGGCCAAAGGCTAAGCCTCTACCACTATCTATCTCTTGCACCTCCCCTGCATTCTGGGTACCCCAAACCACTATCTCCTGCATCTCCCCTGCATTCTGGGCACCCCAAACCACTATCTCCTGTGCCTCCCCTGCATTCTGGGCACCCCAAACCCATTAGCTGCCTAATTAAGGAACTGAGTAGTTAAGCATTGACAGAGCCTGGTGGTGTGTGTGTGTGTGTGTGTGTGTGTGCATACTCACACGCAAGCACAGTATATGTACTCAGTGAATGAAGGCTGGAGGGATGATCTCTAATCAAAAGGTTCTTTGCAGAACAAACAGGTGCCTCTGGCTTCTCATTGGCTGCTGTTTCCTTCTTTCCTGGAGGCCCTTCAGCCGATGGATGGAGAGGCACAGGCCCAGCTCAGGTGGCAGCTCAGTGTAGTGGCCCTAGGTCTTAGGCTGGCTTCCCCTGGGTCCCTGTGCCTTTAAGGTGGGGACTTCTGGCTCCCTCTCACCTCTGTCTGGTCCTCTGCAGGCCTTCCTGGGCTGGTCAAGGATGGGAGAGTGAGGCGTCAGCTCCTCCCTCCCTCCCTCTGCTTCCTGGCCTTGCCTTGGGGTCTTGGCAGCCTCTTTCTCCCAGCTCAGTTCCAAAGAGCACACAGAAGCCTGCCTGGCTGCCTTCCTGAAAGGAAGTGGCCCAGACAAGTAGCCGGGAGGATGGCGTGACTACAAGAAGACACCGAGCCCTGCCTGGGCCGGCGTGGACGCCCAGCTGACAGCGGCATGGGAGGGGGACATAGACACCCAGTACCCACTGTTGCCCGGGCAGCAGCCGCTCCTGGAAGAGTAAGAGTCCCACACTGCAGTCAGGACCGCTTCCTGCAATCCCTGACAAGGAGCAGCAGCAGTCCACCCCCGCCGCCCCCCCCCCCCCCCCCCCCCCCGCCTGCTGCGGCTTCACCCCACTGTGGATGGCCCTGCTTAAGTGGCCTGATGGGTGGCCTCCACCTTCACTCTAGATACAGACTGCACACGGGGCCTGGCTCCTCAGACATTTCCTCACCACATTGTCCAGGCCCTGGAATACAGGGCACCGCCTCCATCAGGCCTCAGCCCCTAAGGCAACACCTCCCCAGACAGGGTCTAAGCTTGGCTCTGGCACACCATAGCTGCATCGACAGTTAGTTTGCTCATAAAAGGAGTCAATCCCTACTTCAGGGCTGACGGGAGAAGCCATGAGGACAGGCATGCAGGCCCTTCCTAGATACAGAGCATTATCACGAGCAGCCCCTCCATGGTCAGAGGTGTGTGGGTCTCTCCGACCCATCAGATCTGGACTGATGGGCTCTGCTTCCACCAATGCCTCAGGAAATGTTGGTGTTTCCTTCCGAATGGAGGTGAATGATAAAGTCCACATTCCTTGATGCAATGGCTGCATGTGGACACCAGAAACATGGCTAGTTCAAGCCAAGATGTGTATGGTTTGAATGGTGTCTGGGCTTGTATTAGGTTATGAATATTAGGTATATATAAGATATGAAATCGGTTTCATCTGATTTTTTGTTGTTGTTGTTGTTTTTTTTTTTTTGTTTTTTGAGACAGGGTTTCTCTGTGTAGCTTTGCGCCTTTCCTGGAACTCACTTGGTAGTCCAGGCTGGCCTCGAACTCACAGAGATCCTCCTGGCTCTGTCTCCCGAGTGCTGGGATTAAAGGCATGCGCCACCACCACCACCACCACCACTCCGCTCACCCGACTTTTCTTTTTGACATGAGTTCTCATATAACCCGGGATTTGAATTAGATACGATGCCTAGAGATGACTTGGAGCTGTTGATTCTGTCTCTGTCTCTTGTGTGATACTAGGGATTGAACCCAGAGCAATGTGCACCCAGAAATCACTCTACCAGCTGAGGTACACACCCAGCTCATCTCTCTTCCTTTTAAACATGGATGCTAGAAAATGAAAAATATCTGAGTGGCCCACAATCTACTTTTTAACATAACATAACATAACATAACATAACATAACATAACATAACATAACATAACATAACATAACATAACATAACATACACAC